>NC_135183.1:15690839-16017714 GCF_041146795.1 Maylandia zebra
CAACCTGGACTCCCACAGCTACAAATGCACCAGTCAAAACCTGAATGACCCGGGACATCACAGCTATGAAGAAGCATAGGATAGCACCACATCTTAAAGCTGATGAAAAGTGACAGTTATTCATGTTTTCTACAGTCCAACCTGTACCAAGAACTTCTGATGGTGAGGAAAAAACCTGAAACGGAGCAAGGCAAACACACTTCCCTGGTGAAGTTCAATCGCAGTGAATTATTAGTTATTAATAATCTCTGGCTCTGTTCCACCGCATGTCTTTGATTCCGTCTTCCTCACCTCATCCAAAACCAGTCATGACAGATGGCCATCCCTTCCTGAGCCTGTTTCTGCTCAAGGTTTCTTCCTGTTAAAACTGAGATTTTTCTTCTCACTGTCGCCAAGGCACTTACTCATAGGAGGTCATATGATTGTTGGGGTTTTCTCTTTTTTCTCTGAATTGGTGTAGGATCTACCTTACAATATAAAATGCCTTGAGGCAACTGTTGTTGTGATTTGACACTATATAAATAAAACTGAATTGAACGGATCCACAACCTAACCTCATATCCATCACCTTAGCATTTAACAAAGGGACAGATTGCTGTATATAAAAGTTGTAGAACAAACAGTGTAGGTGTGTGTGGTCAATACCAGTTCCTCCTCGTGATCCACATCTTTTGGCCGAGTAAAGAGCAGGCGCTGTTGCTTAGCCAGCTCCACATCAGCTGTAGTCTCTGGAAGATCTTGCAGAGTGCTCTGCATCTCTTCTAACAAACCCCGTTTTACATCACTGCTTATATCCTCTATCACATCCACTGGATTTTGTGGCTGCTCATCCATCAACTTCGTCAGCAAGCGAGTGAGGTGGTCATAACTAGAACATCAGTTACACAGTTTGGTACATATCAACCTATAAATCTTAGTTGTACATATTAGCACACATATTAATACACAGATGCCATATGGTTCCACAAGACATTTTGTCAAAGGTTTTTCATGAGACTATTCTGTTGTATTGCTGTATTATTTCATCTAAACTGCCTTTTCTTTTTACTGCATCTTTAAATGCTGCAAAATTTGGTCTTGCAACAGTTTTGAAGTTCTCACCTCTAAAGGTGCATTTCCCCTGGCAACTCACATGGGCAGCACAATACTAGTTAACATGCAAAAATTTAGCCAGAATTTAATTAGAGTGAAAAAGAAGCTCTTGTGTCACTAAATAAGTCACAGACACCAGTTCCAGTGGTTGTGGCTCAGGATGCCGTGAGCGTACATCTACTAATCAGACCACCATCTATGGGGGTTTTATCCCGAGGGATCATCAGAGATCATCAGATGACGGAAAACTGAGACAATATATACACACAGTAAGTAATTAGGGAGGTGGTAAACATCAGGAAAGATAGCTGCAAACAACTCGGAATTAACGAGACAGGAAATAAAGAAATAATACATGAACTAACACACACACATACAGAAACCCAATATGCGTTCAAATAGCCAATTTTGCTTAGGAAGGTTCCTAACTAACAGACGTGATATGGAAGTATCTGCATGGAGGACATAATAGTATTCTTCAAATACTAAGGAAAGAAGCTTCAGTGCTTTAATGCTTGCATCCTCTGCATAGCATACTGGACCATCCTTTATGAAAGGGGAGGAGAAACTGAAGAATGCAGAACGTTATTGTATAATGGCATTACAAATCAAATGATAAAAGTGTGCTTAAGGTTCTTTATAACCAGTATTTATTAGTAATGTTCTTTGCTGTAGAGACAAGGAAAGCGACACTGAACATGATACACATAACACTAGAGACTATCAAAATAAAACTGCAAACAGACAGAGGCCAGACACAGGAAGACAAGGGAAACAAACAGAGACAAGACTGACTAAATAAAGGGAATGCAGGGAGGCGACACAGAGACAAGACTAGGAAGACAAACACAAAGAAAGTGAAGACAGAGAGAGAGCAAGAGAGAGAATGACAGGGAAAGAGGGAGAGAGACATGGAGACAAGACAGAGACAAAAACTTGACATTCGCAACCAGACATAACATGCTACACATAGGGGATTGCTGGGGAGGATCCACAGAGACCAAGTCAAACAGGACACGGAAGGAAACGAAACTCAGTGAAATCAGAATGAACTAGATCTAGGGGTTATACAGCTATGGATATCATTACAAAATCTTATCCATAGCCCGATAATGCCCTGGTGCCAATACAGCTTTAACATGTTTCAAACATTTTTGCATATATGTTAATAGTTACATTTGGATCACAGATCAAATAACATCGAATTAAGCAAAGGAGTTATAAAGAAAGGGAGAATGTTGAAATTCAGTGAATGTCTCTGTTTAGGAAAGTTTATTCATGCTTATTGCATTGTACAGCTAACTTTTCAAAAATGGAGGTACTGGTCTTGTAGTGTGGAGGCAAAGCTATGGAATCACAAAACATAATGATACGATTTGGTGTAAATATCATATTATATTATAAATGTGTTCATTATTATAACTTAGATTACATCAGCAAGGAAGCTGATTAAATATTGACCGATAACGTATTGCGAATGGGTGGGATTAAATAAGTGTGCACTTCTTCCCACTGCTTTCGATATGTAACTGAATCAGAACCGGTGAAGCAATGTTGAAATGTATTGGCTTTATTTTGTATAGCTTTTTTTTCTTTTCTAAATGAACTTGTGCACATTGTTTACATGATTGAAATAAATTAACAAACAGACAAGTAGGTCATGAGAGCATCAGATACTAACTAGTACTATAAAAAGGTAACTTACAGGTTCAGGTTGCTCTTTGTGCTGTTTTTCAACATATAAGACTTGAACGCGGCAGCTGACTGTACTCTCTCCTCTTTTCCGTCCATCGTTCGTCAACTACGTCTGAGGTATGGACAGAGTAACGGTTTATACAAGCGTGGAAAAGACTTCCAAAATTTCGTCTTACCGCTTTCTCAATGTACCGCCGTATAGACTCCAAGGGTTGCTATAGTTACTGTAACGGTGGCGCTCGCTAACAGAGGGCTCTGGTTGCTAGGCTCGCGGATGCACCCTGGCGGTTAGTGATGTGCGACACCACTGCTTGCCTTTGCTATCCGATACCAGGATGTGTTTGGAAAATTAAAACTATACCGTCATAATGAATACAAGACATCATACTTCTTGTTATTATTGTTTAATTAATAAGAATTATTAAAAAGAATTTTTTTAAAAACCACTGAAAGATCAATACGTACATTTTAAAATATTTAACTAACAATCAAAAACAAATGTGCCCGACTGAATATAAAACATTATATAAACATTTTATAGATACATTATATTATCCATTTTATGTATAAAATATTTTGAGTTGTATTTTTATTTTTTAAAGCCTAAATGGCTGTTTTACTGCAAGTATGTGGTCTATTCTAATACACCTAGTCTATATAATCCACTTTAAATCTCGACAATTTGGACAAATTGGATTCTGTAGTTTTAAGGATGCAGGGAATTTCCATTAATTAAACATCAACACAAATCTACACCTAGACATAAATCACTTTCCAAAATTCAGCAACAGTGGTACAAGTTGCCAACAACTCACATTTGTCCTTTTGTACCTGGATAGTGTTCACCTGCAGCACCAAAGGGCTTTGTGAGAAATGCCTGCCTTGCAGTCTCTGCTCTTATTCATCCCAGGGATGTTCGATTGGGTTGAAATAGGGACTCTGTGCAGGTGAAGTTCTTACACACCAAACTCACTCATCCATGTCTTAATAGACCTACTCTGGACTACGCTGACAGGCGTGATAATAAGGATTCTTTATTTGGCATGAAGTCTGTACTTTATTGCTTACTTACTGATGCTTACAAATAAAGCTTTAATTATCTGATGTGCAAAACCACAAGCAGTTATGAGAATTTGAGTTGTAGGACTTGAGGGAAGAAGGTCTTCGTGAAACTCAGGAGAGACATTAGTATGTAAGATCATTTTAATTTTATACAGTTGACTGTAAATAACAAAAAAATTTACATTTAAACTGCAAGCTGTGCTCCATGGTAATTTAGGAGCAAAGTACCAAGAGAAGCACGACAAATCAAGGTCTACGTCACACCACGAATGCTTGTAGCAGACAGTTTAAAATGAGAAGTTTGCATCAAACTGTAGAAGCACAATGCAGGATGAATTCAGATTGAGCAGAGGGTCCTTACTCAATAAAATAGAGGGTCCGGAGGGTTCGCTCTCTCTTTGCCACGCTTTTCTGCCCCATTTTCTTGTTTTGCCTTCTCTTCTGTGTTGTTTTGTCTTTTGCACGTGAATATGTGGAAGGCTCTATAGCCTGGGGTTGCACTGCTTTGTGTTGTCCTGCTGTTCTGTTGGTTGTGACAGTCTGTTTTATCGTTTATATGACTCCATTCAATAAACAAACTCTGCTCTTTTCCAGATGATCTTTTTGAGTGGGCTGATTTTTAGTTGGACATAAAAAAAACTCAATATGCAAGCTGGATAGAGTTGATTACTTTGGCTTTAAAATTTAGGACCCAACAAACCACACTCATTCATCTCCTGATCACCAGTCTGTTTCTGGTGCCATACAACAGAGGCTGGCTGGTTGTTATAGCAGTCCTTCTTTACTCACTCCATTGCTTCTGTGCACGTCTCCCAATGTTGCTGTTGGCTGGGCAGCTTCTCCTCCATATTTGTACTTGGGGATGATTTGAAGGAGCAGCTGAATGATGGGGCAAGAGCAGCAGCTGGTCAAAGGCACAGGCTATTAGGGTGGATGACCCTATATTATCCATGTTCCACCCTTTGTTTTTTTAAATATATTTGGTTTTCAACTTAGCTATATTGAAGTAAAGAAAATATTACTGTTAGCAACAAATTGTGTTTAATTACCTTTAAACACAAGGTGACCTCAGTACTGACCTAAATAATTAAAAATTAACCCTGTAACCTGACCAATCCATCTGCATACTGGAACTGTCCACTGTTTTCATACTCCAGCATGTCAAGTGCAACCTCACAGCTCTCCTTGACAACACGCTCTTGGTCTTCACGGTAACGCTGCAGCACGGCCAGACACTCGTCTTTGCCAATTGAGCCTAGAGCCTCCGCTGCCTCGTGCCGGACCATGGGGTTCTCGTTGGAACGCTCCAAAGCTGCACGGAGGGCTGGGACTGCTGCTGGATGCTGCATCTGCCCCAGAACATAGCCAATCTCATGACGGAACAGAGCACTGGAGCATTGCAGGCCTGGAGGCAAACAGAATCGGATGCACATATTAATTTCCATCTGTGTAGTTCTACATACTTATTTTTATACTTCACAAGGATTTACAGTTACTGACTTTCATATATGCATATATTTTATTAGGTGCTCAGTAACGACATCTTCAAGTTCCTTGAGTGTTCTAGAACCATAGTTTGCATGTAGTATTATCAGATTAACGATGACTGCTGAGTGAAATAAATGTTCACATAATTGTTTACCATAAAGTTGGACCTTACCGTCTCCTAGTGCCAACACAGCCTCCTCAGTGCCAAGGTTACGCAGGGCAAACATGGCACGGTAGCGGTCAAAGAGTGGCAGGCTTTCATCCAGCAGTGCGGAGCGCAGCTCTGGCACGCTCTTCCTTGCTGCTGGAGGGGCTGGGTCTACAGAGCAGTAGGGGTTTTTATCTGCGTGTCCGTCCTGCAACGTTTTCTCTCCTCCACTCTGAAGCCATTCTAGCCGTCGAACAGCCAGTTGACATGTCTCTGCAACCTGTATAGATTGTCAACTTTTATGTCATTTTCTGTATCAACCGAGTGTTAATAATTGAGAGTGCAAGCTGCAATTTTAGTTGTGGTTTCAAGTATCAAGAGTAACTGAAATTATCACCAAATGTAAACCTCAAAAAATAATAAATGGCATTTGTTTATAAATAAAAATATGTCCAATTATGAAGTTAAAACACTGAAATACTGAGGCAAATGAGATTATATACTGGGAAAGTCAGTGGTTCAGTCCAGGCCTATGAGATCATAGGTGTGAGTTAACTGTCAAGTGTGTGACTGTGCTAAATAAAGCACAGTTGTATGAAGCATGCTAAATGACATATCAGACTTGAATTCTTCCAAAAGTTGAAGTCATATTTACTTTGTCTCTGCTTAGCGTCTCTTAAAGTTCCTCTGACTTACATATTTAATGTTTCTGACAAACAAAGAAACAACATGAGATGATGAGTATATGAGGACCATTATGACTGTATTTTAACCAGTCAATTTCAAACTGCTGCTCTGCTCACATTCAGTTTTTATGACCGTAACATGGTATGTATACCCTCTGAAAATTAGCAAGATTTTGTTACCACTCACTTAGAACTCACCAAATCAAATGGTGGAGAGTCCCAGGTATTTAAACCCTAGTGGGGGTTGTGCCTTAATGTGGCCATTATGCTCACCATGTCTCACACTGACTTTCGTTGTGACAAAACCTGGCACATTGTGCTGCGGCCACCACAAGAAAGTTTCTCCTTCCCACTGTTGCCAAAGCGCTTTCTCATAGGAGGTGATATGATTGCTGGGGTTTTGAATTGAATTGATAAGACAGCTGCAGGGAGTTTATAGATACACCAAGAGTAAAAACCAGTAGACCAGAAAATTCACACTGAATGTTGAATGTTAGCAATTTGAAGGAGTGAAATAAACCAGGAGTAAATGGAACACAGTTTTAGTTACCCTTGTAAACTACTGCTATAACTCCAACACGGCTTGAGCACCTCTGGGAATTTAAGTATTGGGTGGACAAAGTTCCACAGTCCCACATTTTAAGGAAAGTTTCACCGATACAGGAAATGATTGATACAGGTGACAATATTGTTAAGTATATATGATTAATTAGATAAAGTTCTACTGGAAAAACTGGCAATAATTGAAGCAGAGAGCAATAATTTTAGTAAGCTTGCATGTGCAAAGATGATCGATGGGATTGTTCCCATCTGTGTCTTACAATCCGAGGAAATGGTAAAGTGGGGGTGGTTGACCTTGAAAATGGGTAAACAGACATGGGTATCACACTGGTATTGTTGTAAATGTTGCCTAGTAGCAATGGTAAGAAAACAGCTGTCTCTGTAATAGAGTGGGAGTGAACAGGATTTATGCTGTAAAGACCACAAGAGTGAAGGGTTAGTTCAATGCCTGTGGACAGATTGTGTGAATCCCAGTGGTTTCGGTGAAGGCAATTTCGCTTGAAAAAGTTCAAAGCAGTTGAGGAATGACAGGTTGTAGTACACAAAGGGAATGTCTTTATTAATGCATTAGCTCTTAAACCAGATGTGCCATTGAACTCTAAACAGCTGAACTTTACATTACTAAATAAAAGGGGGTATGACAGCAAGTCAGAGGTGACAGATTGCTTTCCAGTGGCTGCCCACGAGGTGTATAAAGCCTTGCTTGAGGTTCTCTGACAATATATTAAGTCATTAGTGCCAAGACAGACAACTATTGCAGAGACTTTGTGGTCTTAATGTCCTTCATGTGGGCACCGCCATGTGTCAGACCATAGAGCGATCAACAACAAGCACCAGAATTAAAAGGACGCTCAAGGTGGTGGCAGATGGTGAGCAGTTAGGGGGCACAGTAGCATGTCATCAATCAGATGCAGCAGTAGGAGCAGTAACAGCAGCAGAAATAGAGGTGGCAGTGGCAGCAGCAGTACCCAACAAGACAAGCGCTGATCCCCAACTTACAAGACGGAGTCTTGGATATCATCTTGTAACACTGAGTATACCAGCAGACAATGTCAGAGCAGCAAGCAGTTAATAAACAGGCTAAAAAAATAAATAATAATAATAATGATAATATTTTAAAAAGGCTAGCAAGGAAAACCACACTTCAGGGATGGATTGGAATGCAGTGGTGACACTATAGAGTTGAAGATGTCAAAGTAGAGGGCATAGTTTCTGTACCACCAAAGATTTAATACACTTAGTAAAAGGTTTTAGGAAAAAACTTTAAAAGGCAGCAGGAAACATCAAGAGCAGCCTGAAAGATGGCCGTTAGGAGGTGATGTGACAATAAAGGCATGACAACAACCAGTCAATTCAAATACAACAGTCAATCAAGTTTTTCAGTTACTTTCAAAATTAATTAATATCCTGTTAAATTAGTCCAAGCCTAAATTGTAGGTCTGTTCTGTAGCAGGTAAAATGGAAATCAAGTTGAAAGTTGCAGGCAAGTTTTGTGATATGCTCTTACCTCAATGACAGGATCCTGACTGTACTCTTTCAGTAGGTTCAAAACCACAGAATCACCAATTGCCCCCAGAGCTTCCCCTACAAGTACACAGAGATAGCAGTCAGACTTCAAAACTGCACCGCTGTTTCCAGCTTTCATTTGTTTTTGCATCCTGCAAGTCTCAAAATATTTTCTGAAAAGCATCCATCATGCTTACGCCAGGAAAGTATTGTGAGTTTGCATACACATGTATGTAAACTTATACTTTTCTACACAAACTTATGTTTAGCAGAAAGAGAGTGGTTAAATATTAGCTCACTAACAGTCCCTCATGCCAAATGCACATTCTCAGTTTCTTTCAGTTCAACATGACCTTCTTTAGGGACAATTCTGTCAAAGTGTGGCCTTTTCGCAAGGCACCTAGTGCTCCTTACAAAGACCACTAAAGCATTTTAATGTGGGGGCAGTATATTTGGCTACTCATTTTAGTATTTATTGTTTTGGCAGTCCTTGATATCATTCAGATGCCATGATTGTGTACTGCAGTGGATGGAATTCCAGCTCCACTGTCTGCATAAATGGTCCTTGTGGTGCTCTAGAGACCAGAGCAAGCTAGGGAGAGGATTGCATCTCTCAAACCAGAACCTGCAGTACATGAAACTGGTCTACATGTCATTACTCCATCTCCACAAGGCTGCAGCACAAAAAAAACAACTACGTTGTAACCAGCCCAAAATGGCAAAGCTTCAGACTCAATTGACAAGCAGCTGATTATACGATTATACTGCTTTTTGTCACAAAGTACTTAGCAAAGATAAGATTTGTGAAGGAGCAACTAAATTATATTATTTACCGTAATTGTCGGGCTATAAGCCGCTACTTTTTGCACAAGCTTTGAACCCTGCGGCTTTTAGTCAGGTGCGGCTTTTCTATAGATTGTCCATGATTTTTGTCATATCGTAAGACGATTTGTTTTGTTTGTTCCGCTGTTGTACGGCACTACGTTGCCTGGCGGAAGGATCGGGGTTCAAGAGTGGTATGTTGGTCACATGTCCATCCGCCAGGCAACATAGTGCCGTACAAGTAGCGCGAAAAACAAACTTCAAAGTAGCGCTACGCGTTCAGCGGGAGTCGTGGATGACGAGCGGCGATAAACTTGCGAAAAGCAAGTTGTATTATTAAATCAGTTGGCTGCTGGACTGCTGCATGATGGAGAGGAGGACACCGCCACGGCCCTTCAGAGGGTGTTCGACTCTGACACTGACAATGAGGATTATCTTTGGTTTTGAAAGTGACAACGAAGGAGAGAAGCGGAGAGTGGATGACGAAGCCATCCTGAGCCTGTTCGTTTCCGACACTGGAGAAGAGGACTTTGGTGGTTTTAGTGCGCAGGAAGATGGTGGTGAATGACTGACTTTTCTTCTTGTTAAAGCCGTGTCACTGCACCTGAGCCTAAAAGGTAGTCTGAATCTATTTTTCTGGTGTGCTGTAGGTTACTGTTATGTACTACATTTGTTACTCATTTATGAAGCACAGCACATGTGCAAATATGTACCCATAACTTGATTTTCAAAATATTAATAAAAGTGATGTCTCCAAACAGCCATCTCTTTCCTGACAATTCGCTTTGTGCATATTCTCTTACATATGATAAGTCAATATTGAAACACCTGCGGCTTTTGGTCAGGTGCGGCTAATGTATGTACAAAACAGGATTTTCCCCTGATTTTAGCTTGTGCGGCTAATATTCAGGTGCGCTTTGTAGTCCGGGAAATACGGTAATTGTTTAATTATACCACCTTACCTAAATTACTGTTAGGAAAAAAAAATTGATGACACAAGAGAGTAGCTCATTTTCTACTTTTCTGCTACTCTAGGTATTTTACACAGTGCACGTGCGTCTGTATTGCGCGTGTGTTGTAAATACAAAAAGCAGATTAATTGGGAACTTCTGTACTTAGTGCAGCAACAAATGAACACTTGGACACGCACCATCTGTGCAGAGCACAGAGCTTACATAAAACATACTCTGTCAAAATACTTGTGTTGGTAGTACACAGACTCCTCAACCTCATCAAGCATGCTTACCTGCTTCATGCCTAACCATTGGCTCCTGCTGTTTATCTTTGAGAACAGCAGTCAAAGTAGGAATGGCCCGTTTGTCCTGCATCTGTCCCAGGCAGTAAGCCAACTCATGCTTCAGCAGGGCTGATTCATCAGCGAAGGCTTTGCTGATCCATTCTATAGCTTCAGCACCTGACACACACAGATGACACCCTGAATTAGTTCACCCAAAAATCACTACAGGCATTCAGTCACAGCAAATATATTGCAACAATATGCAACAGCTGTGCTGTGATTTCAGTTTACATTAAAAAAAGATCTCTCAGAGAAAAAGAAAAAACTGAATGTCTTGTCTTTCAAACAGTACAGTGCTGCTTTCTGTGATTGAGCCAACCAGACGACGAGGAAAAGACTGGAGGCTGCAAGTCTGAGAACAAGACGTTATTGCAAAGTTTAGGGATTTAAAGATTACTTTTTTCATGTGAGTTTTGTTGGAAAACATAGGGGCTACTAAAATATAGTGAAAGGACAGAAACAACCACAACTACATTTGAAAAAAAAGAAAAAAGAAGAAACTGAATGTGTGGGGTGAGTCCCACCCCTACAAACCAATGTTGGAGTCCTAAATACTACTGCAAATCTTGAGTACTGTTACTTAGCTGAGTGCTTTTGTCATTTATCCAGTTTTTGAAAATAAAAAACTCTGTGGTCCTGGTGTTTTACCTCCCAGGTTCCTCAGGGTAAATAAAGCTCTGAACCGCTTGGTCAGGTCCTGTCTCGGGTCCACCAGATGCTGTCCTATTGATGAAACGTTCTCGACAGTAGCCATGCTGCTGGAAAGAGAGCAACACACTTATGACTCTTGGACCTGTAAACTTAGAGCAATGTGAAAGCTTTTTTGTCTTACTAATATTCAAGTCTTATTTATCTTATTTATGCTAAAAATCTAAAACTGCTAGGTGAGAACAAAACGGTTATATAGACTATAACCGAGACATATGAGGATTTTGACTAAATACCTCGAGTCCAGGCCAATATTAAAACCAGCTGCGGAGGATATAGTATTTAGATATCGTTTCTGTCCACGGCCCGCAGCTAACTCTGTACTTTATATGATGTATTATTGATCTTTTTCACGCTTCTCTCCTTCCTGGTGAACACCGCTGTCACTTCACTACATTCCGGTGTCTCGCGCCTGAGTCGGGAGCACGCGCTGAGCACACCGGCTTCGACAAATAAACCATCGCCTATCATTGGCTGAACTCTTTCACAACTACCTCACACGGTATTCACTAACTCCACCACACAACGGTGCTCAGTGTAACCATTGTCTAAACATACCAAGCTTCAGTATGTACAGCGTTTCACACACCTCCGTCACGGTCCCCACAGCACAATCCACGGACAGTCGCAGGAAGCGGTTGTGTCCTTCTTCTTTTTTGTTATTTTTGCAGGTGGTTGGAAAACTACGAAATTGTGTTTTGCCGCCACCAGCTGGTATGGAGTGTAGACTCAAATGTCGCTCCAAAAACAAAAAAACAGGGCTATTTAAGAACATAAACCACACACCTTTACAATATTTGGAATGGAGGTAGCAATAGAAAAAAAATCTAATAATGTTGTGTGTGTAACTTTTTTCTTTAGTCGGACAGATAAAGTAAAAAAAAGAAGCTCATGCTATACAAGTGTAGAACAATTTACAGACAGTTGTACGGTTATTACTACTGTGAGGTTATGTCCTTCGAGTAAAAACGAGTACTTATTCACCTCAGTGTTCTAGAGGGGGTTATTGGGGGCTATTTTCCTTGGAAATTTCACCTGATAGTCAAGGAATTTAAATAAAATAGAGTAAATTTATAATTAGTCAGTTTGCTGATAATATGCCTTTGTTGTTGTTGTTTTCATTTTTTTTTGTAAAAGAACTTATGATCTCTAAAGGAACAAAATTAATTTTTCTCAAACGCATCTGGTCTGATTGTAAATGTTATGATATGTCAGATTTTAGCAATCTGCAATCTTGATTTAAATACTTTAATAAAGTATAAAGTATATCAAAATAATAAAATGATTTGTTGTTGAAAGGAACATTTGAATACCACTCCTAGATTTCCTATTTAAGCGATTTGAAATTGAGGTTGACTCATGTAATTTTTTTGTACTTCTGAATGTGAAACTGGTGATCATCTCTGTTTCAAATTGTCCTCATGTGAGTTTATTTTGGTCAGACATTTACAGTTGACTCTATCTGAAAATAGTCAACATTTCCATGCTTACTTATTGTTTCTTTTATGAGTGGGTTGAACAACAAAATTTCTGATATTGTTAATCTAATTATTATTCTGGGTAAATACCATTTTAATTCTTCTTAAAATCATCAATTAATGTAATCTGTCTAACTGCATGTCTTTGGACTGTGGGGGGAAGCTGGAGAACCAGAGGAGAATATGCAAGCTCCACACAGAAAGGCTATAGCGAGATTGTGGATGTAAACCCAGGACCTTTTTGCTGTGACACAATAGTGCTAAACACTGTGTTGCCAAGCTCAAAATATGTATATGTAGATTCTTGCTCCTGATCATACAACAAACAAACAAAAAGATAGCTCTGCACTGCCAAGTGGGTCATTTGAAATGACCAGCTGGATAGCACAGCATTCCCATTGGACTGGGTGTTGGATCCAGCTGGATAAGTGTCTTGTGTGGTCTAACTGTCCAAAGGTTTTGCCTCCTATATTGACCAGGAAGAGAAACTACGGGGTTTCAACCATGTTTTCTAGGATAGGATTTGTAAGCCTATATAATAAATATCAGGACTAAAGATATTTTAAAATGTTGTATTTTTTTAGTATCTTACTTATAGTTAAATAAAAATATTTTCATTTTTGGACGTTTACTCGCAACTGCAACCATCAACCCACCCAAACGAGCAAGGCGCGAACACTCCTCCCAGTCGCAGGGGGCGCTGGAGACAATTCCATAGCCATCTTTTGTGGCGCTGTTTCTGTATCGCATTTCCTGTGCGTAGCAGCGGCAATGCAAGTGATTTTGGGGGAATTTGATATACCTTTTTCTGAAAAAGTAAAGAATTTGGCCGAGTTTTTACATACATATTCTGGCTAAGTGGTTCGCTGGAACAGAAGTTAAACATGGATATCCCCAGTCCTCCCGAAGGTGAGCCGTACACCACAGCTATTTTAAATTTCGATTCAACGTAAGCGAGCACCCGTGCTATCTGCTACATAGCTAACAAAACCATTGGATTTAGCATATTGATTAAGGTCACCGATCACAAGTGGATGAATGTTTAACCAGGCTCTGTGTGTAAGCATTGCACCAACTAACGTGAAAAATAGTGTAGAAATAATCCAGTAATGGAGAGTAAACGTTAGTTGTTCCAACTTTTCACGGCTGCTGGCTTTTAAGAAAAAGAACCCCCATAGAAAGAAGATCCCTTATAGATATTTTTGTGCTACAGCAGCACGATTAAGAGTAGAATTACAGCCAACTGATTTAATAATACTATGTAGAAATATGGAAATAATGATTATGCAACCTCTTTCCTAGATGTTTCTGTTTCAGAAGAAATTCATTATTTTCTAAATCTGTTTTATTTGTTTTTTTAAAAGCACTTTAGACACTATTATTTCTGTCTGTTTCAGTGTCTCTGTTTTGAGGTTTTTACAACAACATTTTTCACTGTATTTATGTCTTCTTTTTTTTTTTTGTACAGATCAGGAGCTTCGAAATGTGATTGATAAGCTGGCCCAGTTTGTTGCCCGAAATGGCCCAGAGTTTGAGAAGATGACGATGGAAAAACAGAAGGACAACCCTAAGTTTTCCTTCCTTTTTGGGGGCGAATACTTCAGTTACTACAAGTACAAACTTGCTATGGAGCAACAGCAACGTATGTAGTTAAACTGACACGTCAGGATAAAAACAGAATTTTCACATAGAGGTCAATTTAGTATTGCAATATTAAGTTCATTTGATGTTCAGCACTTTGGATTTCTTACTATGATTGAAATATTCAAACTAAAAAAAATGTAATAAAAAAACAGTTTTTACAGATAAAAGCGAAAAAAACAAAACAACCCAGTACATGCACCAGATATGTTGGCAGAATTATTTACTTTTCTGTTTTGGGGTGAAACTGTTAATTGAACAGTCCAACATTGTATTGGTAATGTGAATCTGTTTTAGGCATGGGTTTTCCTTTTGATTAAAGGCTTTAAGACTCCCTTTATATCATCACCTTGCAACAGTAGTCCTTGTTCTGCTTGCAGCCTTCGTGAGCTGCAGAGTCAGTTCTCTAGCTCACAGAAAATCTCCCCAAAAGCAGAACAAGGATATCAGTCACTAAATGCACTAAAGACAGTGGATTTGGAATCTCACTACAGGATAAAAGGTGTCCAAATGACACTTTGGTCTGGCTTAATAACAACCTGGCAAGGAACTGTGGAAGGAACTGTTGAAGCTAAATTTGAAAATACAAATCTTTAAATTTAGAATCTCTTCAATAATCAAAGACACATTGGTGGGGTCCAAAGAATAATTTTCATATCAGACATTTGGGTAGGAGGATTAGTAGATGAAGCACTGTTTTGTACTATCTTACAGTGCGCTGTCTACACATACAGCTTTTTCGGCAGTCTTCAAGGAGACATACAACAAGTTCCAAAATTCTGTCACTCTCCATGCTTTTAGGAGGTTGAGGTGGTATACTTGTGTGGCACCAATCCTGTGTCCACCCCACTTCACAATCTATGTCCCCCACTCGCCAAATGGCCATAAAGGGTCCTTGTCAGTTGGCGAGTAATTTTGAATTGCAAATGGGAAGTAATACGTGTATTTTACCTCCCAGTTTGAACTGAGTCTAGTGCCTCTGTTGTACAGGTGCTGCTGACATTCCTTTTATCACTCAGCCGTAAAAGGCTGATGGGGTTTCTTGTTACCCTGTTAAGGTCAGAGGTCAAATCTTCTGAGAATCTTGTGGATGCAATACCGCAAGAGGGAAGTCCCCTAGGATTTTCAAATTGATACCACAGGTGCATCTAGTAAAAATGAATGCCATACTTTGAGAACAAGATGACAGGATTTTGAAACTGATACCATAGGTCTGTTAGAAGGCTGAGGGTAGCACTGGCGACTGCCGGTATTTATGATTCAAGTTTGGTGTTTTTATTATTGTTGTGTAGGACAACAAAATAACAACATTTTCGCAACCCCTGTCCATGCAAAATATTCAAAAAATGTGCAAAATGCAAATATTTAAAAGTACACATGAAGAAGAAAATAATTAATAGAATAAAAGAATACAAAATACGTACAAGGTCATAAAAATTATGTGCAAAGTTAAGAACATTATGAAAATTTAGTAATGACTTCACAAGTTGTATGTGCAAGTTTCACAGTATAGCAGTGTAGTGCTATTACACAGAAGTTGTAATAGGAAGGCTAGCAAGCATGTGTAGACTGTGTGTATGTGTGTAGCAGCATTTGAGTATAGTTGATGTACATAGGGTCAAGTTCTGTTCTTGACTGTCTGAAATCCACCACAGTCTCCTTGGCTTTGCTGCTGTGTAGTATAAGTTGTTGATGGGGCACCAGGCGATTAGGCTCTACACTTTTTCTCTGCAGTCTTGTTGTTAATGGAGATCAGGCCAATGACTGTGTGTTGTCCGCAAACTTGATGATGGTGTTTGTCACGTTTGAAGGTTGAACAGGTCTTACAGAACAGGGCTCAGCTCACATCCCTTTGGTACATTGAGGGTGGAGGATGCGCATTTGCCCATCCTGACAGTCTGGGGATAGTTGGTTAAGAAATACAGGGTCCACCTAAAGATGGTCGGGCTGAGACGGTTTGGGAGTTTGGACACCAGTTTGTGGGGACACTGGTATTGAAAGCAGAACTGAAGTCCAGGAGGAGCATTCTACAGTACCTGCCTGTTTGTTGAAGTGCTCTAAGGTGGTATAGAGTGTAAGGCTGATGGCTTCTTCTGTTGACTCTGGTCCAGAGTGGCTGTGATCACTTAATGT
This sequence comes from Maylandia zebra, assembly GCF_041146795.1. Lineage (NCBI taxonomy): Eukaryota > Metazoa > Chordata > Actinopteri > Cichliformes > Cichlidae > Maylandia > Maylandia zebra. Next base: position 15,707,157 of record NC_135183.1, read on the forward strand.
GAGCCACAATCAGTCTTTCAAAGCATTTTGCTATCATCAGGGTATGTGTAGTTGAATGATAGTCATTTAGGCTGCTCTTAGTTCTTTGTTTTGGAATGGGCACAGTGGTTGTAGTTTTGAGGCATGTTGTGCACTCCCAGAAATCAAAGAGAGGTTAAAGATGTTAGTAAAAACCTCTGCAAGGTGGTCAGTGCAGGTCTGCAGAACACACTCCAGAACACCATCAGGTTCTGTATCCTTTCTGGGTTTAATTCTCTGCAATAACACTCCTAATGTCATTTCTTTCCAATGACAGTTCAGGCTGGGCTGGTAGGGGATGGAGGTAGATTTCGCTTGCATCATTGTACCTGCATTGTACCTGTGTTTGAGATTTGCTTTTGCTAGGCTATAAGATGCCGTGTCCTGGGCTTTGTAAGCAACATCCCTGATTTTAAGCAGCTCTCTGGCCTCTTTATTGACCCAGGGTTTCTGGTTTCAGAACACTTTGATTAGTTTCAATGTGATGACCAGGTCAGTGCAGAAGTTGATGTAGTATAGAACAAATAATCTGTACACTTCTACATCAGAGTCCATAAAAGTGCTCCAGTCTGTTTATTCAAAGCAATCTTGAAGTAGACAAGGTCTTAATCATTCTGTTGGTTGGTTTAGTTCTGCAAATGAGGGGTTTGTAGGTCAGTATCATTAGCAAGGAGAGATGGTCAGAGTATAGTTGATGTATAGTACATGACTCTGTCATGAGCACACCCTCCCAACATTGTCCTACCAGTTTATTAAACCTCAGCCAGTCCGTCCCCAAGAATCAAGGGGGGCACAAGGCAGACTGTGTTTAAACTGGAAGCAGCGCCCAGAACTGCTGCAACCTGAAGAAAAAGAGCAGGAACAAAGGGGTTAGTTTGGTGTCGGCTTGTTGAAGTGAGGTGCTTCTTCCTCAGAGCAGGGACTGAACGGCTTCCAGCCGGCTACATACTTTTATTTATATTTTGAAATCTTTGAAATATTACTTTTCAAAAGAAGTCAAAATAGTAATTGTACTAACTATGCACAAATTAAATCTTTAAAAAGCAGTAAAAATATATGAAACTTCCCACATGCAGCTTCAGCAAATGCTGCTTTAGAGAACCTTCTCATATTCTTGCATGAGGAGCAATCCAGTCACGTCCTTATTGTGAGGACAGCAGTTCTTTGAGCAAAACACAAATATTTTCTTGGCATAGATGCTTTACAAAGAAGTGAACTTAATATGAGAGTAAATTACATTATTTACTGTCCTACAGTTGGCTTTGATTACTGAAACATAGTCACCTAATTAGCAGCCTGATACTAGAAGCAGAGTGTTTAGTTTTGCATGGTGTTCTTCTGTCAGTTGTGTGATACCACTGAAATGCATTAAAGTTTGCCTTTCTCCACTTAGATCCCTCTACCCACGATGGGGAGGAGTATAAATCTAAAGGTATTTATTTAAAATCAGAATTTTCAGATACATTTAAAAATTCTATTTGGAAAGTCACATGTTGTTATGCACTTTTTTGCCAGATGACACAACATTTGTGCTTTAAAATACTTTGCTTTGTTTTCATTTTGCATGTTCACATTTTTTGCTTTTTCAGTGAATTTCTCTTGGCCATACCTTCTTAATGATCTTGATTAAAATGCTTAATCCTCCATCTCGAAGCAGGTTTGATTACATGCACAGATACAAAGACACAGACACAAACAGAGCAGGGTGTTGTTTGTCCTGTTTGTCTGTAACATGCTTCTGCTCAGGGCAGCTGTAGAATAAGGGCTGCACAATTTAAAAAATGTCAGTATTGGTTGAACTAGTTTCTGCATTATTTTCCTCATTTTTGGAAAAGTCTTGGCCCAGATCAGCTTGTTTATTTCTTGGTACTCAAATTAGTACTACAGTCAGTACTATAGTATTACAGATATTATTGGCAAGTGGCATCAGAAGCTAAATGTTAAGCTAAGACAAAGTTGTTGTTCTTCTTTTTTATGATTATTATCATCAGTTCAAATGCTGTAATAAAATAATTCCCAAATATGGGATGAATACAGTTTTATTTATCCAGTAATACAAATGTAATCCTCCTGTAATTACTGAAAAGTTTATGATTATGTTCTGAACATTTTATATTATTAAGTGATAACATTTACTTGGCCTTGTTTCACTTTTGTTCTATAAAATGAATTTTACTGCATTAATATCTTTGGTGATAAAGGGCCAGCAATAAGACTGTTAACATATTTAATGTGTTCTCTATTAGTTGAAATTCCAGCAGTGGAAAAATTGGCTTGGTACAATCCACAAAACATTTCTAACATTTATTCTGCATTACAAATTGAACGTAGTCCTTTGAAGTCCTCTGTCTGTACTTGTAACTTTGTAACTTTAAAGAATAGTTCAGTTTGGCTTTGGTAAACATTGCAAAGCGTATCCTAAAAGTATCATTTTAGGAAAGCTAATATTGCATATACCTTGCAGTATTGATACTACCTTTCCAAATATACATGCTGTCAAATAATTTGACACTAATGCATCCTCTGCCATCAAGGATTCAGGCTTTTGAACTGACTGCTGATGACAAGCCAGATGTTCCCTCTCCTCTTTAGTCTGGAAGAGCAGCATTCATAGTTTCAAAAACAATTTCAAACTTTGATTCATCTGACCTCTGAGCGGTTTTCTATTTTGCCTCGGCCCATTTTAAGTGAGCTTTGGTCCTGAGAAGACAGCAATGTTTCTAGATCATGTTCATATGTGTCTACTTTTCATGATAGAGCTTTAACCTGCGTTTGTTGAGGGGACTGTGAGCTGTGTTCTCACACAGTGATTTCTGGGAGTGTTCTTGAGCCCATGCACAGATTTCCGTCACAGAACCATGCCTGGTTTTATTGCAGTATTTGAAGGTCGTGGACATCCAATACTGATTTCCTACCTTGTCCCTTGTGCACAGTGATTTCTCTAGATTCTCTGGAAATCTTTTAACAATATTATGTATGAAATTGTTTCTCAGTTTTTAGATAGTTTTTTGAACATTGTTGAAACTCTGCCAATTTTTGCTTCTGTTGTAGATGCCATCAAATTTAAAATTAGCAAATATTTTTCTTAGGGTGATGTGGCTCAGCAGGTATAGCGGGTTGTCTACCAATCAGAAGCTTGGTTCACTCCTCGGCTTCCCCATTCTGCACGTTTACGTATTCTTGGACAAGCTATTGAAACCCTAGTTGTGTGTGAATGTTAGACAAGGTTAGGGAAAGAAAAAAAGCACCTCTGTGACTATGTTTGACATTAGGTGAATGGGACTTGTAGTAAAAAGCTCAGAGTAAAAAAATGCTAAATAAGTACTGTCCATTTACCTTATAAAACTGTAGATGTTCTCAGATTAAGCATCTGTATTCTGTTGTGAATAAAGCAAGGATTTAAGAGATTTGCAAATATTGCATTCTGTCTTAAAATTCACAGTGTCCATACATTCTCGGAAGTCTTGGTACAACAGAAATGTATTTTGATTTTATCGAGCAGCCCAGCCTGAGTTTGTGGCGATGCCAACAGGTTACCTCAGCGCACCAGTTGTTTCTGCAGCAATCAGCAGTACCAGGAGGGGATGTGTTGATACTGATTGCATGTCTTAAATTGTGTTCACTCCTCTACTTGGAACATTTCATGTAGGCCATGTTTTATTTCTTCCTCAGAAAACCATATTGGCAGATTAGCAGTATTTCTTTTTCTCTTCATGATTTATTAATTATGTTCATGGCCATCATGTTGTCATCAGCAGCAGCTATACAAAAGAAACACTTCGTCTTAAGGACTGAACATTCAGTCCTGTTTTTGCTTGTTTGTTTGTTTGTGCAGAAATATACAACCCTGGTACAAAAGATGTGGTTGATATCCCTCCTCCACTGATGCCGATGATTGCTCCACCTCCAATACCTCCACCCTCTGCGCCCGCTATAGATGAGCTCATTCAACAGAGCCAGTGGAATCTGCAGCAGCAGGAGCAGCATCTGCACACGCTCAGACAGGTGAAGTGGAAAGAAGCATAGCCTTCCCTCCAGGAACATTTATTCCCGTGTACTGGTTGTTGATGAACGTTTTTGTTTTGAAGTCTGTCTTTGCTGAATGTTTCAGTTGTCCGGAGTTGATTGGAGAATTTTTTGTGAGGGCATGACAATTTCGGTTTTGCACATATAACTTCTTTACAGAAGAGTAACTCTCTGTACTAACAAAACTGGGACCCACTCTTGAATGCTTGGAGAGAAATGAAGTCGTTATCGCTCCATGCATTAAACAAAATAATAACGAAGAGCATGTGATACAAGAAATAAACACGCTGGAGAGATTATATCTCTCGGCTGGTCTGGGAACACCAAGGCGTTCCCTCGGAGAAGCTGGGGGAGGTGGCCGGGGAGAGGGAGGTCTGGGTGGATGTGGTACAAGTGGCTGAGGGGACATCACAAGACCAATGTTGACCAATAAATTTTCTAATGCTTTCTCAATGTAGGAACAGGTCACTGCAGCCATTACTTTAGCTATGGAGCAGCAGACCCAAAAGCTGCTGCTGGAAACACAGTTGGACATAACAGAATTTGACAACCTGCTTCAACCCATTATAGACACCTGCACCAAAGATGCCATCTCGGTAAGGACATAACGATAGGATTTTCTATGAATCAGGGCCACACAGGAAATCATTCCTCCCATTGGCTTTCTCTTTGTACAATTCCTTCATGTAAAGAGTTATTATAATTAGAGCTATTTACATTTCACTTTTGTTTTTCTTCCTCAGGCTGGTAAGAACTGGATGTTCAATAATGCCAAGACCCCACAGCACTGTGAACTGATGACATCACATCTACGCAACCGCATCACTGCTGATACAGCTCATTTTGAGCTGCGCCTACATCTTATCTACTTAACAAATGACGTTCTTCATCACTGGTACCCAAACCTAAATACACTCATGAACCCATGTAGTTTACTTGTGTACTTTATCCGTGAGAAAACTAATAATGGAGTAGCATTATAAGTAATCTGAAAGAGGGTAAAATCAATTTTCCTCACTGCCTTTCTCTTTCCTGTTTGTTTTTTTTTTTTTCTACGCCTTCTGTTGATACTGCCTAAGGGAAGCATGTATAATGTAAACACAATTGGTCCTGGCATCATTAGCACTGAACTCCATAATTAACCTTCGTATGTGAAGAGGACTCTTACATGAACAAATTGGAGTCTGTTAGATATATAGAATGCAAACCACTGCAGCACAGTACCTTTAATACCTACAGTATGCTCTAATAGCCAGACAATGTTATGGTCAACAGTATTGTACGCTGCACAGAGAGGAGTCCACTGTCAGAGGCCATAAGAAGATCATTTGTAACCTTCATTAAAGCTGTTTCTATGTGATTAGCTCTGAAACCTGCTTGACACGCTTCAAATAAGCCAAAGGTTTGCGTGGCTCTTCTGGTTCTCCATAGTTTAAAGTGTATGGGAACAGCTTGAAACAGGTAATATGTCAGAATAGTGGAGATATTTTTTTTTTCATGTTCCAGTTAGGAAGGTTTTTTCATGTTTTTTTTGTTTTCCATCCTTTTTTAAAGAATAATTGAGGTACCAAACTGTGAGAGAATTCTAATAATTTGACTCTTAGTTATGTAGTTTAGTTGTTGGTCTCTGTAAGGTGCACCTTTGACTGTTTTATATTACACAGGAATATTGCAGATGGGGCTGATGAGTGAAGCTCACTCAGCCCATTAACTGAGCTTAGCATTCAGTGTTCTGATGGCAGGATAAAAGCTGTTTGTCAACCTGGCTGTCCTGGGCGTTTTGTTGAACGGGTGAGAAAATTCGGCAGAAGTTTTCTCATCTCTCCAGAGTAAGGTCCAGCCAGTGATCTTTTGCGCTGTCTAATGACCCTCTGCATGTTTTTCTGCCACCAAGCCATAAGTATACCAGGCATTGTTGTAGGTCAGGACACTCTCTGTGGTGCTGCAATTAAAAAGCCACCAACAGTTTCTTATCCAGATGGTTCCTTTTAGCATCTTAAGGATGTGGTGTCCTTGTTGGTTTTAACGGTTTTAACGGCCATGTTGTTGTTAGTGGTTCATGACAGGTCCCCAGGAACTTAAAGGAGGACACTTGCTGATTACAGTCCCCGTTGATGTGGAGAGCAACATGTTCTGATTGCTGAAGTCAATCACTACCTCCTTAGTTTTGATGGTGTTGAGCAGAAGGTTGTGTTCTGCTCAACACCATTCTGCCAGTTTTTTTACCCCACTCCCTGTACGCAGTCTTGTCCCCTCTGCTGATGAGGCCAATAACTGTTGAATTGGAGGAGGGAGGTGTACAGGAGAGGGCTCAGCACACAGCTTTGCCCATGCTGTGGGTCAGCATGCAGGAGCCAGGCATTGCTCATTCATTGTAGTATTGTAATGGATTACAGTGGGGCAAAAAAGTATTTAGTCAGCCACCAATTGTGCAAGTTCCCCACTTAAAATGATGACAGAGGTCAGTAATTTGCACCAGAGGTACACTTCAACTGTGAGAGACAGAATGTGAAAAAAAAAATCCATGAATCCACATGGTAGGATTTGTAAAGAATTTATTCGTAAATCAGGGTGGAAAATAAGTATTTGGTCACCTCAAACAAGGAAAATCTCTGGCTCTCACAGACCTGTAACGTCTTCTGTAAGAAGCTTTTCTGTCCCCCACTCGTTACCTGTATGAATGGCACCTGTTTGAACTCATCATCTGTATAAAAGACACCTGTCCACAGCCTCAAACAGTCAGACTCCAAACTCCGCCATGGCCAAGACCAAAGAGCTTTCGAAGGACACCAGGAAAAGTATTGTAGACCTGCACCAGACTGGGAAGAGTGAATCTACAATAGGCAAGCAGCTTGGTGTGAAAAAATCAACTGTGGGAGCAATCATCAGAAAATGGAAGACATACAAGACCACTGATAATCTCCCACGATCTGGGGCTCCACGCAAGATCTCATCCCGTGGGGTCAAAATGATCATGAGAACGGTGAGCAAAGATCCCAGAACCACACGGGGGGACCTGGTGAATGACCTGCAGAGAGCTGGGACCAAAGTAACAAAGGTCACCATCAGTAACACACTACAACGGCAGGGAATCAAATCCCGCAGTGCCAGACGTGTTCCGCTGCTGAAGCCAGTGCATGTCCAGGCCCGTCTGAAGTTTGCCAGAGAGCACATGGATGATACAGCAGAGGATTGGGAGAATGTCCTGTGGTCAGATGAAACCAAAGTAGAACTTTTTGGTATAAACTCAACTCGTCGTGTTTGGAGGAAGAAGAATACTGAGTTGCATCCCAAGAACACCATACCTACTGTGAAGCATGGGGGTGGAAACATCATGCTATGGGGCTGTTTTTCTGCCAAGGGGACAGGACGACTGATCCGTGTTAAGGACAGAATGAATGGGGCCATGTATCGTGAGATTTTGAGCCAAAACCTCCTTCCATCAGTGAGAACTTTGAAGATGAAACGAGGCTGGGTCTTCCAACATGACAATGATCCAAAACACACCGCCCGGGCAACAAAGGAGTGGCTCCGTAAGAAGCATTTGAAAGTCCTGGAGTGGCCTAGCCAGTCTCCAGACCTCAACCCCATAGAAAATCTGTGGCGGGAGTTGAAAGTCCGTGTTGCTCGGCGACAGCCCCAAAACATCACTGCTCTCGAGAAGATCTGCATGGAGGAATGGGCCAAAATACCAGCTACTGTGTGTGCAAACCTGGTAAAGACCTATAGTAAACGTTTGACCTCTGTTATTGCCAACAAAGGTTATGTTACAAAGTATTGAGTTGTATTTTTGTTATTGACCAAATACTTATTTTCCACCCTGATTTACGAATAAATTCTTTACAAATCCTACCATGTGGATTCATGGATTTTTTTTTTTTTCACATTCTGTCTCTCACAGTTGAAGTGTACCTCTGGTGCAAATTACTGACCTCTGTCATCATTTTAGGTGGGGGAACTTGCACAATCGGTGGCTGACTAAATACTTTTTTGCCCCACTGTATGTGCCTCAATGTTTTGTTTGTGATTCTTTTAATGTTTTACACAGCCAGCGGAAGCAGCAGAAGGACTTGTTGGCAGCGCTGCAGAAAGTTGTTGTTCCAATCTACTGCACAAGCTTTCTAGCTGTAGAGGAAGAAAAACAGCAGAAGATCACCAGGGTAAATACAGACACATATTTTCCAAGTCTAACACACTAACTGGTTTTTCTTTGCTATAGCAGCTTCAGCTATGAATATTCATTCATATCAGTTTATTAGTAGCTTAGATCTGGTGATTAAAAGGAAGTTTTTTCTCCTCCATTTATTGAACGGAAAAAGGTTTCTGTTTCTGACATTCCTTCTCCCTTCACAGTTGTTGCAGCTTTGGGAGAAAAATGGGTACTTTGATGAGGAGACCATTCAACAGCTCCAGAATCCAGCACTGGGCCTTGGCCAGTACCAGGTGACAGGAACATGTCTTAACAATCAGATTTTAGAGTTGGACCCAAATATTTCACTTTCAGGATTTTTGTTGTGTAAGTATTGGGCACTATGGTGTTGCAGTGGTTACCACTGTTGCTTCACAGTAAGAAGGTCTCTGCCACAGACTGTTGATCTGTCCAGCTTGTAGCCCTCCCCTTGTTGGGTTAGCCTCCAGGCCCCTGTGACAGGAGGCAATGTCAGGCGTTTTTATCCCACATGCTGTGAATGCATCCCCCCTCCAAACTGGAAAATTTTCTACCTGGGACACTGCGCTGAGCATGTGTGTTTTTATACTACCAGATGGCGGAAAATATGGTGATAGCAGAATGTTCAGATGAGCAAGGGAATGAGACTATAATTGAAGAAAAGTCAGACGAGCTAGTTCCAAAGAGAAACAGCCCTGGATCAATAATCTGGCAGTGGTTTGGATTTCATAAGGATATCAAACAAAATGCTGTAATTTGCAAAAGATGCCGTAAAGTTATTGCTGCAAAAGGTAGCAATACCACGAACGTATTCCACCACCTGAAAAGTCATCCCCTGCAAAATGAAGAATGTTTTCAACTCAGCATGTCAACACCTCCCCACACAGCCAAAAAGAAAAAGTGCTGTCGCAGTTCTACATATCAGCAAGAGAAAATATATCCCAGTAGCTAATAAATGTGACCTTCTTCCCAACAACTACGGCTCTATGGACCAGCAGCAGTCGTTGGAATCTGTCAGAAAGTAGTCAGGTGTGCATCACCCCGGATAACAGGAGTAACATAATCAAAACAATATATATGTATCTATCTATATATCGATCTATTGATCGATCTAGATTTGTGTGTGTGTGTGTGTGTGTGTGTGTGTGTGTGTGTGTGTGTGTTTTTCCTCATATTACCCGGCCCCATTCATGGCTTTTTTTGTATTTTTCCCACCATAGACTTTATCTGGTATTTTGTTGTTTCTTTCAGGCGTCCCTGATAACAGAATATGCTGCAGTGGTGCAGCCAGTCCAGTTGGCCTTCCAGCAGCAGATCCAGGCATTGAAGACTCAGCATGATGAGTTTGTTGCTAGTCTGAAGCAGCAACATCAGTCACAACCGCAGTCTGCCCCTGTAGGACAGCTAGCTGCCCCAGCTGAACCGGAAAAGCCCCCCCCTATGACTACGCAAGCTGGTGAGTGGAAAAACACTCAACCAAAGCAGAGGCACAGCCTCATGCATGAGCTCATGTCAACTGCTTATACAGTTGGGGAAATAATTATTTGATCCTCTGCTGAATTTGCGAGTTTGGTCACTTGCAAAGAAATTAACAGTCTGTAATTTTTATGGTAGTTTAATTTTAATGGAAAGATACAACAATACAGAAAAAACACATAAATACATAAAAGTTATAAACTGATTTTCAGTATTTGATCCTGTTGTGGAAATTTTGTGCATTAGATAAAGGAGGTTATACTGCTGGAGTTGTCTTGTGAGCAGTTTATTCTTACAAGTACTTACAATTCAGTACAAGGCACTGATGGTGTTGTGGTGAGGAATTCACCAAACAAAGGATCCAACAGGGGAGAGATGCAGGGATCTGATTCATGCTCAAAATTTCTCTTTCTAAACATGGCGTGAACTAATCATTTGATTCGGGTGTGTTGACCCAGGGGGATATCTAAAACCTGCAGGCCCTTGAGACCTGGAGTTGCCTACCCCTGATATAGACTTTGCGACTCATTTTATGTCTCTAAAAGCAACATTTCCCTGCCTGGGCTGCCTTGCCCGCTGCTTGTTAGTCTGTTTCAATTGAGGCCTGTGGGGCACTATCAGCCAATGAAACAATAGACACATTTCTGTGTTTTTGTCGATGAATATTTCACACTTTAAGGCTGCCTGTTTATTTAAGGGAGATGACCAATACAATATAATCACAGATGATAGATTAAATAGATTTTAGGTAGATGCTTATGCATTCTTAAAGTCTTATATGTTGAATTGATGTCATCTGCCAGTCAGTGCTGGTCTCCATGCCCGTGTTACTGTACATGACGTTTTAGCACAAACACTTTAAAGGTGATAATTTAGGACTTCAGCAATAATACAGACAGCAATGTAGCTAAACCTGACCAAGTCCATGTATGTTTGTTTTATGATGTCTCTTTTTTGTGTTCAGGAGATGTAAAGCTTCCCATATCAGGTCCTCCTCCGGGAGAGTTTGATGGATCTTCATCCAGACCACCAGACCCCAGCAACCCTAGTGGTCCCTCAGATATACCCCCCACAAAGCCTGCCTGGTATGACCCTCAGCATATGAGCCCCTGGAACCCCAACCAGCCGGTAAAGACCTTTTTGTGTGTGTTTCTTGTGTGTGTCTGTGTGTGTGAGTGAGGGAAAATATTGAAAGATACAGAAGGAGAGTGCATATTTGCTGGATATTCTCAACTACAGTGGTGTGTACAGCCTTTCCTGATTTCCTATTTTTTTTTTATGTTTATCACACTTAAATGTTTCAGATCATCAAATACATTTGAATATTAGGCAAAGATAACACAAGTAAACACACAATGCAGTTCCTAAATAAAGGTGTTTAATATTAATGGGGAACCAATTAAAACTAGGGCTGAACGATATATCGCATTTGCGATAATATCGCGACATGATCAAGTGCAATTTTCTAACCGCAAAGGCTGCGATTATACTCTGGACATGTCCAAATTCATGGGCTGCATCCTCCTGAGGCCGCATTTGTAGACCGATTACGTCACAGCGACGCGCCGAAGGCTGTCCAAATTCGTAGACTCCTCCGAATGTAGCCGACAAATGCGTCCTCCTTTTCCCCGAATTTGAAGGATGGGTCGGGTGTGTCCTTCGTGGCCTACCATATCCCAGAATTCATAGCGCGGCCCAGCCAAACTCCAGTTTCCAGCAATGGCGGCCGCTACTAAGTTTTAAAATTACTCATACTAATCTTTCTGGGTCACAAAATAAACTTTTAACATATTTTCAGGCGAGAAAGTAGTTGTGTAAACATCAAATATCTGCTCGGTTTATCAAGATATCCCATATTTGCAAAAGTGCTTCGACGTTTTCAGAGGCATCTGCTACCCACCAGCTCGACAGCTAGCCGGGAGCTCGAGGGTTACTGATGCGGCCGAGAACGGCACAACTCCCGGCACATCATTTTCAGATCACCGCGGAGTTTCGCTGCTCGGGTTAAACGTAATATATAAGTCACTTAGACAACCTAAAAATGTTATTGTTGGGCTTTTTTCAGTGTTTTGTTTGTTCGTGAGTAAATCGGTTTGGCTGAGATTAAAGTTATTAGATTAGATAAAATAAAACTTTATTAATCCCCCGGGTGGGTTCCTCCTTGGTTTTCACACAGCTGACTAAACGTCAAACAGAAAACTTATTAAACAGAAGTATGAGACAGTCGAGAATTTACACCAGTGTCTGGTTATATTTTAGATAGCAAGAAGCAGACGGCCGAGTTTATTAAACTCCACCGAGACAGCGGTGACGCTAATCAGAAGGCTAGACCGTCCAATTTCACGCCTTTAAATTTTAAAGGCGTGTTTGTGTGTGTGTTTATACAATTGCTATTATGTTTGCACTTTATGTGTAATGTTACTGACTGCAGAGATCAGTAAGATGTGTGTATTTTTTATTTATTAGTTTTATTTATTTCATATTATTTTTTAATTGAATGACTGTCTAGTAGTTCACAGATGTCGAAAAACTGAGTGTGGTAAAGCCACTGATTTTGTTTATGTATATTTCTGCAATCTGCACATTGTACTGACTTTCATTTTAATGTTTACACCAGGGTTCCTTGTCAGCACTTTATGCTCAGATGTTTGTAAGCTAAAAATAAACTATTGTGTATGTTCAAATATACTGTTGTGATTGAAGAAGTTAAATAAAAATGTCAGTCATCAATTCATTCATCACCTCATGTCATCATAACAGAGGTCTGTCTTCCAGGAAAGAACAGTTTAAAATTAATGTAATATAGTATTGGCCATACTATATGATGTATTGCTTGTCTTTGTTTAATAATACAGAAGACAAAGACCTTAAAAAATAATCGCATATCGCATCGCAATATTGGGGCAAAAAATCGCAATTAGATTATTTTCCATAATTGTTCAGCCCTAATTAAAACCTACATTACCCTGTAGCTGGAGAGGCAGTTAGGACAGAGGGCGATTTTACTCTAAGTGAACATTAAGAGCGTGCAAGAAACAGTGACAGCTTTGCAAGCCACTTTGTTATTTTGTGAAGCCATAGTAGGTCACAATGTGACAGAGTTGTAGTCTGTTGTTATAACATATTGTTATCGTATCAATGTAATTAGCCTTAAATTCTACAACAGTTCCCACACTTCCTTTGTGTTTGCCACCAGTCCACTGACAGATAGTATGTGCCGGCAGCTCAGAGAATCTAATGGAATTTGAAAGAGGTGTTTTCACGCTGAAAAAAACAGGGCGATATTTTAAACCTTTAAAAGAAAGCCAGCCCATCAGAATAAAACAAACACAACGTGCACCAACTGAAGGTGCGTCTGACAACAAAGGAAAAGTTTCTAAGTACAACAGCGAGTTGGAAAAGGAGTTTACGTGGCTGATTTACGATGCTAAGGCACAACTTTTATTTTGTCAGCACTGCTCAGAAACAGCAAAAAAGAGTAAATCAGACATTCTTTACATTGTGGGAAACAAGATATTTTAAAGAGTTGATGTTGAAAAACACCACATTGCATGCTTGTGCTGCAACTTTTGAGCTGTGCCAAAAACTAGCAACCTTTGTAGCACCAGTGCTATAAGCTAGGAATGTTAACATACATTCAGTTTTATATATCACAGCAACAGTCCCCTGAAGGCACTTTATCTTATAAAGTAAAGAGATTAATAATAACTAATGCAAAGTGGTTTATAAACACATAGCAAGTGAAAAAGAAATACTCAGTTTTGTACCAGCAGCCTATGCATATTGCTGTGTAACTAATAGCTCTTTTCCACTGGTACCTACTCAGGTTGGCCCGGCATGGTTTTTAGAATAGAATAGGCCTTTTATTGTCATTGTACATGTATGACAAAATTGTGGGTGCTCCACACCAACTGTGTCGGAATAAAATGGAAACAAAGCAAGAGAAGCATGTTAAAAAATTAGGCACACATTAGATAGCAAAACAGTTGCAAAATGCTGGGAAGTAGGACAAAGAGAAGACTTGGTCTGTTTGTGTGTGAGTGGCCGGAGTGATGGGGGTTACTCAGACCATGGCTCAGGCTGGTGACGTGGGTGGGCAGGGGTGGGTTGCAGGGTGATAGTCCGAATGGTCCAGGGCAAGAAGCGGTTTGTGAGTCTGGAGGTGTGGGAGCAGAATAAACCTTTTGGGATTTACTTTCCTGATTTCTTTGCGCATACATCAAGACTGTTACCTGGTAACATGTTTTCAGTTATTTCACACGTTTTAGTTTACTACATAATTCCATATGTGTTCATTCAATAGTTTAGATCGCTTCAGTGAGAATCTACAATGTAAATAGTCATGAAAATAAAGAAAAACCATTAAATGAGAAGCTGTGTCCAAACTTTGACAGGTAGAGTAGTTCTCCATACTCTCCGCTCAGTTTTTAGCTATTCTGTACAGCCAACAGCCTGACCCTTCGCCATGTCCCTGTAAATCGCTGTGTCACAACTCAATATTCCATCTATTTAGCTTGCAGTTATTATTCTTTTATCCAGCTACAGTCTACTACCCACTACATCAATGATAACAGGTGCCTAATGCGGCTATTAACTGAGTGACAATAGTTAAAACAGCTAATTTGATCATATTTGCTGGCCAGGTTAACATTTATAATAAATGTTTAATACTTCAAGAAAATGGTCAAAGAAAAAGTCTCTTCTGACTTTTTGAACTGCAGCATTGAGCTAAGGTAAGAGTATGAAATAGAAGTCGGTCACACTGGCCTCACTTGAGCTGACCTATCCTGGGTCACTCTGGATGACAGCTACAGGAGAAAAACATCTTCTGACAGAATGGACGTGTCATTGTGGGCTTTTTAACTTTTTCTAATTCCTGTCATTAATGCTGAAGGAATACTAGTGTAGCCACACTACATTGTCACCTTGGCCTTGCCCATCTAGTGACATGTCTCTTAATCATCACAGTTCCTCACTTTGCAATTTACTAGCAAGCTCAGGTCGTGGTCACATCCTTTCTGTCTCGGCTCTTCCCCAGCCTCCTTTTGATCCAAACCAGCCACCACCACCTTGCCCTCCTTGGAACAGCCATGAGGGGATGTGGAATGATCAGCGGGACCCAGGAAACTGGAGTGGAGGTCCTGGTAGAGAAGGAGGTCCTTGGAGTGGTCCAGGTGGGTCTGAGCACGCTCCTCCATCTTGGAACTCGTACGACCAGCAACCACCATGGGGAAATCAGCCGGACCAGCCTCCCTGGGGTCAGAGGGAGCCACCATTCCCTCCACGCATGCAGGCATGTGGGAGAACATTTCTGTGGTTTTACTTCCTCTGCTATTTACTTTGCATTTACAACTTACATTTACACTGCATCCTTTTCTGAATTTGACTTAAGTTTCTTTTGTTGCACCAAAGATGCTAGAGCTTCTTACTTACATGAATGATTGTGGTGTTTCACTTGCATTTTTACAGAGGCCGCCCCATTTCAGAGGACCTTTCCCTCCTCACCAGCAGCCACCTCCTTTCAACCAGCCCCCTCCGCCCCCACACGGCTTTGGACGTTTTCCCCCTCGCTTTATGCAGGAAGACTTTTCTCCCAGACATCACTATGACAGACCACCCTATACACCACATCGATTTGACTATGCTCAAGGAGAATATCCTGGAGGTTAGCGGAGAGACTCAGAGTCATAGATCAGAGGAGATGCATGTTTCTGCGCCTTTTAATTTTCAGGTGTATTTTAACAGTCTCCAAATATGTTTGACAGATATGCCGGGTCCTCCTCCCCACCACCATCCCAATCAGAGGCTTCCTCCACCAGGGATGGGAGCTGAACATCCTCCCTGGAGTGGAGGCCAGCACCCGGAATTTGGCCCACCGCCACATGGTTTTAATGGCCATTCACCTCACATGCGTCATCGCCAGCATCCAGTGCAAGATGATCCCAGTCTGGTGCCAAATGTGCCCTACTTTGACCTGCCAGCTGGTCTCATGGCTCCGCTTGTTAAAGTAAGTCCTCTGCTTCTCATTGTAGGACAGGGGAATGAAAATAAATACAAATGTAAAAAAACAGTAAAAGCTGCCATTATGGTTCAAGTAATGCACTTCTTATATACTGCTGTTTTACTATTTTCTCCCAGTCACACACATCCATACAAGTGTAGTTTTTTTCATACACCACACAAAAAGAGGTACCGTGGTGGTTTTTACAGTTTTTAGCATGGATTTTGTACTGAAGTGGCATCCAGAATAGACACATTTAGCCCCAATAAAGTTTGCATGCCTTATGGTCTTACTGTTACTGTCAACTGTACAGCTTGAGGACTGTGACTATAAACCTCTGGACCCTAAGGACATTCGGTTACCTCCACCCATGCCACCCAGTGATCGCCTGCTAGCTGCTGTGGAAGCTTTCTACAGCCCACCATCTCATGATCGGCCTAGGAATAGGTACGAACACACACTTTTTGTGCAAGACAGTTAAACTTAATTTAATAATAGAATTTAAAAATATAAATCGATGAATAGGTGATTCAGTTTAACTCTTATTTATTTATATAGCACCAAATCATAACAGGAGTCACATCAAGACACTATATAATGCTGGGTAAAGACCATAAAATAATAAAGAGAAAACTCCAACAATCAGATGACCCCGTCTGAATGTTGGCATTTTCTCTTGACAAGCACTTGGTGTCAGTGGAAAGGGAAAAGTTAAGGATAACTTGTGAAAATTGCAGAGTGCTGTATAAAAACATAAAAAGTAAAAGTAAAAAGTGGTGAGTGAAGAAGAAATGCTCAGCAAAGAACTACCTGATAATAACCAATTACAATAGCAAGCCTAGAAGAAATAAATATCATCTGACCTCATAGGTAGATGAAACTGGTTACCTTCTGAATACCAATAAAAATGTATGCTGCTTATTAATAATGCTGCTTAAGGGAAGCATTTATAATATAATACTAAAACAGTTGGGTCACATGACTGCTTTTTAAGTAATGGCTTCTTACCTCTACCTTAAAGGCCTAAAAGCTAAATAATAGAAATAGATCATACTTAAAGATTGACGCGTTGTGTAATGGTAGAACTTCTATGAAAAGTCTTGTAGGGACTGTGACTAGTTTTGAAATATGTCTGTAAGATGGCTATTACAGTTGGTGTAAACGAGGTCTCTTTGTCAGCCAGGCTATGGTGCTAAAAAGAAATGCAGGGTTGTTCATGTTTTGTTCAGTCAGTAATCGTAAGTAAGATTTACTAACCTTATAGAAACTAAATTAGTGAGACATTTCCTCTCCAGCTTACAGGTTATCTGCTGTAACTTCCTAACCCTGAACTCTTTCATGGCATGCATTTTTAATTTCTCTCTGCTATTTGGGCTGATTGGGCAAATTTAGTATTATGGTTTAGACAACCCAAAATGTGATGTTCACATATGTGGAGGTTAAGGTGTTTGTTTGTGAATTATACCTGGTCGAGTGTTCCGCAACCAGGACAAAAACCGCATTGTTCCTCCTGTATGAGAGATCCGACTAGCAGACAAACTCTCCGTTCCAGCAACCTGGGATAGACTTTAAAGTCTGAGAAGTGTGATCCTCTATAGTTGGAGCACAGCCTTGGGTACCGCTTAGTCTTTTGTAGCTGTTTATCTGCAGAAATTGCTGTAGAAACTGGGTGAAGTACTACTACTTTGTTTAAAAATTGCAGCGAATAGTGATTACACGTATTTGTGGTTGGTTTCTCATTCAGTGAAGGCTGGGAGCAGAACGGCCTGTATGAATTCTTCAGGGCTAAGATGAGGGCCAGAAGGAAAAAGGATCAGGAGAAACGTAACAGGTGAGCTTTTCCTTCATAATAGAGTATCCTCTCTTTTTCCATCTCTCCTGTGCTACAAATATCAAAACACATCATATTTAAACTGATTTTTTTAAACTTGACTGTTGTTTGCTAATCATGTCACCAGGTGTCATTATTCACGTCACATCTTTATAATACAGAAAAAAGAAATAAAATAATGTTTATTGCTTCTTCTTTTAGTTTTACAGCACTTTGGTCAGTGATTGTTGTTTTCAAATGTGCTTAATAAAGTGAATTGTCTTTTTAAAAGGAGGATGTTATGCTTTTCAAAGTATTAAACAGTTAAACCCAGAACTTTGTATGTTCTGATAGTTTTATCATTTCTCCAATGATGACTGGTTCTAGTGGTCGTGGAGGCAGCCGCTCCAGGAGTCGCTCTCGCAGCCGAGGGAGGTCTTCGTCTCGCTCCAGCTCTCACTCCTCAAAGTCCTCCAGGTCACGCTCCCGTTCATCACGTTCCCGCTCCCACAGCCGCTCTCGCTCCTACTCACAATCCAGGTCTGTATCCACACATCAAAGCATGGCACCTTCAGTCGTGATTTGTTAGAACCTGCGAAGTCTCATTCACAAGCTATGAAATGCACTCTATTTCCACCAGTTCTTGATTTTCCATCGTGTTTGCTTACCCCAGCTCCCACGGTCATTTTGTTTAATAATCCGCTTGATCATTTACAATCAAACATTACCGCGGAATGAAAGTGGAATATTTTCACATAATCACGGCCAAATTTAACACCAGGAACTTGATGAGTTGGACTAAAGACCTGTAAATACAGCAGATCCTGTGACAATGGCTTCTTGATATTATATTTCTATTAGGTTTACGCAGTGAAGCCATAATGACTCTGCATAATGCGTGTACATGGAAGTCTTTGTGTATCATTAATTCAATGCATCTCTGACTGAATAAATGTTTTTTCTTTTTTTGTAATTGAAGTCTCTTATTTAAAAACGATGCTGTTGGATATAATGAATGTGTTTTGGGCTTTGAGTGCTGAATATGACTGAAGTGTGATTCATGTTCAACCAAACTCTTTAGGTCCAGGAGTAGATCCAGGTCATCTCGTAGTCACTCTCGCTCCAGGTCTCGATCCCGCTCACATTCACCCACCAAGCGACGGCGTGGCCCAAAATCTCGGAGCTCCTCCCCTCCGTGAGTTTCTTCACTACTCTTTCATCATATGCTTTGCTAAAAAACCTTTATCCTGTAGTGTAATGATGAATTTCTCTCGTGCTTTCTGTAGTTCCACAGCAGTGCTGGGCACAACTTCTTCAAAATTACCTGTAGACACCAGGTTAGGGGAGGAGAACAAAGGTCATCAGCTACTGATGAAGATGGGTACGCTCTAATTATTATGATTTACATTTTATTTAATTTTTTAAATCCGGTAAGGATGTTTGAAGAATGATATTTTTGGATATTTTCTGAAGCGACCTAAAATGACTTCCTGTCTGCTGTAGGTTGGAGTGGCTCAGGGGGCTTGGGGGCTAAAGAACAGGGCATCCAGGACCCCATTAAAGGAGGCGATATCAGGGATAAATGGGACCAGTACAAAGGTGTGGGGGTCTCACTGGATGACCCTTACGAGAACTATCGCAGGAATAAAAGTTACAACTTTGTAGCTCGCATGAAAGCAAGAGAAGAAGGTACATAAAATCTTTTATTCAGGAATTACTCACGAAAATAAATTGGGTTGTCCCTTATCTAACTCCTCCTTTTCTGTTTGTTTTTCTTTCTGGGTCAGTCAATCGGGAACCCCAGGAAGCCCCTTCAACTGACTGATGCAGTCAAATTGTGTGAAACAACCCTCTCCTCCTCACCACCGCCACCACAGAGCTAACTTTTTTTTAATTTTAGTTGGTTTTCCACCCAGGATTTGTCACTAGTCCCAAAAGTCAAAACTAAAGGAGAACACTATTCATTTTTAAGTGTCTAAGAGTGCAAAGAGCTTTTGCTGCCTCTAAGTCAAGTTTGTCCAAGCAGAACATGTACAGTGTGTAGATGTGACAATTGACGCTAACAATAGCAACATCACAGGAGTCAGCTAAATCATTTTTGTTCAGCTTGGACCCTCGAATAACTATCTGTTTAATTTTATTATATTTCATGTAAGTGTTCATAATTCTACAGACTGAAAACAGAGCTCTCAGTCACACTCAACATTTAGGACATAATAGAAGTGAATAATGTGTATTAAAGCAGTGCTTTTCTTTCACTTGCGGTGGATTGTCAAAATAATTCTTTAATAAATAATAAAAGCAGTGCTTTTTTTCATAAATTATTCCTTTTTGTGGAGGAATTGGTCTTAAAGAAAACTGCTTACTGTGGAAGGTGTCAAAAGTCTCAGAAGAGTGGGTTCTGAAAATAAGATGTGGCCAGATCACTATTGGTAAAACAGAAATGTCATATGTGAGAACTGAGCATTTAAGGCGAAAGTAGAATAAAGGTATGGTTGTTCTTCTTGTGAATCTTCTTCTTAAGCAGCTTATTATTGTGATATTTTCTTTTTCAGGTAACAACTTCTCTTTAGATATGTCTTTTAGTTGTAGTGTTAAAATGAAGCTCAACAATTCCACTGTATTTTTATCCACAAGCACACTGTAGAGACATGATCTAAATAAACAATTCTGACAGCTCACAATGGGCCTTTTCTTTCTGTTTCCACGATCACTCATCACACTGTCCTGCTGGCTTGGCCATCTCCAAATGGTCACCAGCATGCAGTGTCTAATCTTTTTTTCCTGGCAATTTTTAATTCAATCAAAAGTGTAACTAATAGGTAATGAAATCCTCAAATTATATGATCCTAAGATTCTGCATCACTAGTTGTAAAAGTCCGCCTGTTATTTTGACCAAGCACAGCATTCTTACTGAAACCTGTAATTGTGCCTTTTCCATCATATTGCCAAATGCAATATTTCTGGACCCTTTTAAGTTCATAGCTCTTTGATGAACATTATATTCAGTATATACTGTATTCTTTCATGGCTGCTACTCAGATGGTTTTGTATTTACACTCAAACTTGCCTAAGAAAAATATTTGATACACGATTGTCTCATATGATATAAAGTCCAAGTGTTGACATTTTAAACTCAGAAAGGCAAAGATCAGCTTTACAGAGACAGCATAATAAACAAGAAGAAGCCTCAGGGGGACCCAGGCCCCTGGAAGGACACCTATCACTTGTCTGCCACAACCAATTCGGGGTAAAAGGCAAGAAAAAAGTCAAACTAAAGCAAAGAACCAAACTTTTATAGTTACTGATGATTAAGTACGGTAGAGGTGTATAAACACAAAGAGAGGAGTCAAGAAACAGTCATTGTGTCATAGGAAGCCCCTGTGCAGCCTAAACCTATGGAAGCATAAATAAGGTGTGGTTTAGCATCACCTGTGATCCAGCGCTAACTAGAAATTTCTAAACCTAGATTCAAGTTGCAGAAAGTCTCTCTCTCTTGAATCCAAACGGGTTCCAAAGTAAAGCGGGCTGGATAGCTGAAGACTAGCTCTGTGCTCTCACCCATTCTTTTACAAATATTTGTAAAAGCAGTCTGCATGCAGAGGTGCTTGATTTATACATCTGCTGCCATTAAGTGGTCTGAACAACTGAATTCAACGATTTAGATAAAGTGCAATAAAGTGTATATAAGTGAAACAGAACATTAATTGGTGCTGCCAAATGTCTGTTTGTCTATCCATCCATCAAGATGACCTTAAGAGCTTTGAAAGCACTCAAAATAAAATCTATTATCATTATTAGTGGAGCTCGAGTATGTGAAGTTTCACCAATCTATGCAACTTCATGCTGTGAAAATACTGAAGCATGTCCCTCATAACTCTTGATAGAGAGTTTGAAAACTTACTGCTTCAACACACATGTATGCAAGTAGTGACAACTAAACAGAACAGTGCATATAGTAAT
Source organism: Maylandia zebra (assembly GCF_041146795.1). NCBI lineage: Eukaryota > Metazoa > Chordata > Actinopteri > Cichliformes > Cichlidae > Maylandia > Maylandia zebra. The sequence goes on from NC_135183.1 coordinate 15,728,619, forward strand.
TTTATGTTCAGAAACCGTAAACTGTAAAACAGTCTCTACTCAGAGGAAAACTGCATGTATTACAGTTTTTCCCAATTGTTTACACACAATTACTTGGACTTCAGACACAATGACTACAACATGTAACTGATGCACCCCCTGAACCAATTCTGCTAAACTACAAGTGCAATTTCTGCTTTACACTCAAATTGCAGTTTTACAAAGCACTACACACAATTCTCTGCATTTGGGACAATTTTCATAAAGAAAATCTCTTGTTTGCACAAGAAACACACTGTCATTCAAAAGTATAAACTCAGTTGCGCTACTTTGCATACTAACTCATCACATTGCTAAACACCTTCCACACACAATTGCAATTAAGAAATCAGAGCTTTATAAAAGGGCAACAGGTGAGCTCTTCTGTTTTGGAGCAAAGGATGCCAACATGGAAGAACAGGCAGAGCCAGAGGAGTGAGAGTAAGAGAAGGACGCGGAGGACGAGGAAGACGAAGGCCAGGGAACGTAATCTCTGATGAGATCAAAGCCACTTGGTCTAACAATGAGGGAGGACGTCTTCTGTCTCCGGAACAGGAGACTGAAATCATAAACATGGTTCTAGAAAATAATGCCATAACAGTACAGCAAATACAAAGAGAAATAATAGCAGACAACAACATATTTCAAAATATTGACAGGGTCAGCTTAGAACACTGGACAGTGTCTTGCACAGAAATAATCGGAGGATGAAGCAGCTCTACGGCGTGCCATTTGAACGCAATTCAGAAAGAGTCAAAGAATTGCAATACAACTATGTGCAAGTAAGTCCCGTACAATTCCACAATTGAAAATGTTTTCTGCCTGGAGATGGAAAGTGTACAACCGAAATCCACACACACGTATACCCCTTCTCCAAGCTATAAAAGATGCATGTGGAGATATAGCTATGTAATAGTTGATGCTGTTCATGGCGGGATTCGCCATGCTAGGCCATATTTGCCCTGCTGATCAGCCAGAGCAAACATTGCTTGTGATGTCGATGTGGTGCTGTGGCTGGACCGAAACAGAAGAGAGGAGGGTTTTTTGTTTTGACTGTTACTGTATTCAGTAAATTCTTCTGTTGTTTGTATATGTAGACCACGGTATGTGCAACTTTGTGTTGGTTGGGATGAACACTGTGTACATTGTTTTAGTGGGAAACACAGTAAAATATATTTGGTACCACGTATTTGTGCGTTTTGTATACAAACATTCTGAAATCTTTTACAATGCACTTATGTAGGCCTGCGTACTGTCTTTAGTAAGTGTAACACTGAACAAAAAAAGGCTGGCAGTAAGTCATTATGATGACTGGAGAAGAATCATAGTGTTTTACATTAAGCACATCAGTGTTCAACTGGTTCTTATAAATGTGGTCACCCGTTCCTCCAACCTCACTGCACCACCCCTCTGCTGTAGCTGAGCCAGGGACCACACCTCTGCCACAAGGTTAAAACAAACCTTTCCTCTGTTTCACCTTTTCATGTTACACTATTAGTTACATAGTGTCACGATCTGAGGAGACAGACCGTGCGGTGGTGTGTGTGGTGGACCCAGGTGCGAACACAAGAAAGTAGACCGGAGTAAACTTAAACTGAAAGAGAGCCTTTATTATGGCTGATGACAGGTCTCACACAAAGCAGAAACACCGTGACTAAACTGAACTTAACTAAACTAAACTGGGAAACAGATACTGATAAACTAAGAAGACTCAGAGGACCATGATGATGACTATAAAGACTGGTCGAGAGGACATGGAGGGTGGGAACACAGACGACGCGACACAGACTGCATGAAACACAGAGACTAAATACACATGAGGGATGATCAGGGGAAGTGGCCACACATGGGAGCACAGCTGACACACATGAACCTAAAGACAGGACAGGAAAAGTGAAACTAAATACACTGACATTGAATACAGACTTTCAAAGTAAAACAGGAAACATGGAGATTAGACATGACATGAACTAAACATAACCACACAGACATGATGCATGACAGGTAGACGCACGAACCAGGGAGACTGAGTACAGGGAGATGACATAAACAACTAAGAAACAAAGGGCTAAACAGCACCCTAGAAATTAACTAGATGAACTAAGCTAAAGCATAAATCAATACAAAAGATACATAAAACTCCTCAACACTGGGTCACACGACCCAGGACCATGACACATAGCTTTCTTGTTATTACAAAAGGTGTTTGGGTATTATATCTATAGCAAGAGGAGGAAATGGAGACAAAGTCAGCAGGGGGAGCATCGCTGTTCCTAAATCCTGACAGAAGTTTTCCCACAAACAATAGCTTTAAAACAGCAACATTACTCGTGCACTTATACCAGCAGGATATCTGATGACCAGCAGAGCATCGTTTTTGAATGCCAAGATCTTGTTCTTCCCATTTGGCTGATTCTGAGGTACTTGTAGCTAAGTTACCTCTGTTTGTGATGTTGCCTTCAGGTAGTGTAATCCCCTCAGTCCTAATGACCTTCCCTTTCTTTGTTACCATCTAACTACACTTCTCCGGTCCAAATGACATTCCGATGTCATTGTAGATGTTAGCAGTGTGTGCAGTTCTCTTGAAGTTGGCCTCTAAGGTTGTTTGCCAAATCACCACTGAACTCCTGATGAAAGCTCCTAGTTTCCTGTTGATCTTGTACAGTTTTTGGCATTCCTGGATCCACGTGTGAAGCATTGAGTCATACGCTTTCTTGTCTTATAGTCTCAAGTGACTTCTCTGTCTACCAGTAGCTGGTGTTTTGTCCCTCTGGTGTTTCTGCCAATCCCTTTCTGTGCCCCACTCATGTATTGAGCCATCTTAGCTGCCATGTTTCCTGACAGGAGCTTCCATATATTTTGATGAGGCAGATTATTTTCCCATAGTTGGATGGGCCCGGTCCCTTCTGGGATCAGGACTGTCCTGCCTTCAGTTATGTATCTATTATTATATATCTATTAGCAGCTGGTTCATTTGTGCTACCAAGTGCTCATGGAGTGCAGTTACCTTCTTTAGCCAGCAAGCCTGAATCATGCCAAGGTGTCCAACTCTGCATGCATAAGACCCTTTCCTATTCTCACCCCTTTCTACATCACACACACACACGCGCGCACAAAACCATTAGTCATACCGTTTATGCTGTCTGTCTGATGTCTGTCTTCACCCTTCTGTTCTCCTTCCAGGCTGAAGAATTGAAAAAATGGTACTACTACCATAGTTAAATAAATATCTACTATATTACCAAAAACATATTTATTGTTAGCTGAAAATGACAAGTGGTGGAGGAATTTTTCAAGGCATTTCTTTAGGAAAAAAAAACAATAAAACACTATTTAAAAAAACAAACAAAAAAACCCCAACCCACCTCACTGCACATAAAGCCGTACTTTTAGAAAATTGTGCATAAAATATCAATTTAAAAAATATTTCTGTTTAATGTTCAGCACCATATTCGATAAATCACATTTTGTGGTGACTGTCCTGTGAGGATCAAGTGTCTGGAAAAAAAATCAGTTGTTCATGATCTCAAAAACAGGCACACATCTTTTCAAAGACGATATTATTAATACAAATGATGAAAATGAATATGTGTTGGAAAAACAGCTGGCCAAACATATTACATTCAGATACTCTAACAGATGCTGATGTGAAAATGCTGCGAGTCTCAGCTTGCCCGTTTTATTAGGCCGGACATGGTCAGACCTGTCACCCCCTCTTGATCATTCTCACAGCTTTCTTTGCTAATAATGTATTAATGGAGTTATTAACAACTTTTTCACACATGTTGGTGGTTAGCAAGAAGAGACTCGTCTCTTACAATGCAAAATCACTGATGCTCTCCAGTTGCTAATGATAGCCATGTTTCTATACGAAGCACAGATCATAACTGATATTAACGCAGTAAAAGTTGACTGGCAGCAGCTTGCCTCTCACAATGGTCTCCCGTCAGTTTCCCATCAAAGACCACGGCCCATTCACAAACCACCAGAAAAATGCTTCTTGCCTCTCAGCTTGCCCAGCTCCGCTCAACGTTAACAGTAGATGGACTCATGATCAGAGACAGAGATGACTACTGTTTGCAGCGAGACTGAAATATGCACAGCTGCCACAAGATGGCAATAATGTAAAGGATGGATGGATATATTAACTGACAGGGCTTCCTTGGGCATTTTTGTATATTTTTTTCCTTCTAAGTTTGATTTGGCAATCACTTTTTCTGTATTATACCTCGTGCCTTAGATTGTTACAGGAAATTTTTTTTGTCAAATTTTTGAAATCCGCTGCCTTTTACTCCTGTCATCCATACTCTGTTGATGGACCTTCAAACTCCTGAAAATATCATGTTTGATCATTTTTGATTTATGAAAAAAGAAGAGAAAAAATTCTGTTCTCTGAACATTTTATGGCAGATTTTGTGCGTGTACAATTTTGTCAATGAAGGTGTCGAAGTGTGCAAAATTTGAGGAGGGCACATGAGTTAAGACAGCGATGTCTGAGATGTGGTGTCTTTTATATTATGTCTATTTAAATTAGTTTATATTTGACATGGCAAACACTGCTTTCCTTGATGGAATAGAATAGAATAGACCAGAAACCTTTATTTTCCCACAGATGAGAAACTTTGGGGTGTTACACAGCTCTTATAGCAATATATATTTTCTATGTTTAACATAATTTCATCACATATGAATAATCATATTTAAATATACTTTCCTTTACACTTCAACAGGATTTATCATCAGCTAAGTCTCACATAAGCATTATGACTCATTATAATTCTGACATGATATCTTTCTAACTCATTTACACAGCATCACTTTTTCTTTTGGTGACAGTGTTTGTCAATCACATTATACGTAATATAGCTTCTTTTTAAAATCATATATATTACTTTGATTAGAACTAAAAATGATTTACTATTAGCAAAAGCACAAGCTGACAAACTCTGTTTTGGCACGCTGATATAAAAGGCTGGACGTCAAGTCCTTCTTATCTCACTCAGATGTAATGAGAGGTTAGCTGGGGGACTTAAATTTCTTTCAGTCCCACCAACCTTTCTCAAAAACAATCACCAAATACTTGTATAGACGTCTTGAGTCAGCTGAATGGGAAGAACAAGATCCTGGCAGTCAACACCTACACCCTGGTGAAAACCAGTTATCCTGTTGCAGGGCTGGACTGGGACAAAAAATCGGCCCGGGCATTTTGACTAGAGACCGGCCCACCAGGATAAAGATTGAAAATGTGACGTCATTCAGGGGTAAAACCGCAAAGGATTCTGGGAACCGGTGGCAAGAGGTACTAGCGATAAAAAGAAACCCAAAAAATGCCAAGAAGCTGTTGCATTATTAACTGCAATAGCTGGTCGCATGACAGCCACGGGAAGCCGACGGGTAAAGAGATCGTTTTTTTTTTATCGGATTACGTCGTTGAAGAGACATTTTTTAAGCCATGTTTCCGAAGTAAGAGCCGACGGATGGTCTGGATATACCAAATATAACGTCTCAGAACACTTCAGCTCACATGTTAGTCTGCTCCAAGCATTTACACGAAGGTCAGTGTTTTTTAGTAGTTAATGCGTCATTTTCATAACATAATTGGTGATATAGGTTACAAGCAAGTCTGGCGCTGAACAGAAATTGTCGCGCTATGCTCCTTTATTTATTGTGCATAAATAGTGAATTGTCCTGACACAATATTGTGTTTCGCTTCTGTTATTATGGTACATTGACAAAAACATACTTTTATTCACAGTTGTTTTGTATCACTAATTGTCCAGTGCGATTACAGCATACAATATTATTGTCACTGCTACATTTCTGTGATGCTACCAGAAATTATTTCCACTACTAATTAATTACCGTTGAGCTCAAAGGTTATATTAATAAACGGTTAACGAATGTGTATCTATGAGGACGATTTGTGAGACTGGTAAACTTATGATACGTACGATGGTCTTTCGTTCTACACGGTGCATTTCAAGGTCCTGTACCCATCCGTCGGTAAACTGTACCTGGGCTTGTTGCAGTGACCTGAAGTTACTAAACTTCATGAGTGTATGCACTCACTCCAAGAACCGTGTAATTATAAATCTGAGCGTGGTGAAAGTTGGGCAGCACGCTGACGTCCTTTGTCCACTCTGGGTGCTCCTAAGGGTCTGACCCTTTCACTCCTTTGATTTTTTCCTCGTATCTTTTCTTTGTCTTTTCGTCAAGTCTGTCTTTGTACGGACCGACATTGTTCTCCTTTTGTTTTGTACATTCCTTTTTTGTGCGGCAAAGAAAAAACAAGAAGGTATTGGAACCGGAGAATGAACGTTTAGCGGTGCTGCAAATCCTTGCATTTGATGCGGTACTTGGATTGTTTTGCCACGAGTTCCCGGCATGCAATGCGCGAAAACCACGTGATTGCTAAACAAGGGGGCGGGTGCATCCAGCCTCCTCGGCTGTAATTGGTCCAGCCCAGAGTCGATCATGACCAATTGGCCAATCCAACACCTTTCATTATATATACCCTTCCTAAAAAAAATAAAAAAATCCATCGGCCCATAAAAACAAAAAAATCGCCAGCGGCCCACCGGGCAAATGCCCGGTATGCCCGATGGCCAGTCCAGCTATGTCCTGTTGGGATAATAAAGTGGCCAAAGGAGGAGGAGAAGCTGCTGACATCAAGGCAAGAAAAATACAGAAGCAACGTTGAATGCTGGGAGCTACAGACCTTTTCTGAAGTTCAATTTTCAGTTCAATTTCATTTGTATAGCACCAAATCATAAATAGTTACCTCAAGGTGCTTTAGATTGTAACCTTACAACAATACAAAGAAAACAGAAAACTCCCAACAATCAAATGACTCCTATGAGCAAGCGCTTTGGTGACAGTGGGAAGGAAGACTCCCTTTTAACAGCAGGAAACCTCTGGCAGAACCAGGCTCAGGGAGGGGCAACCATCTGCTGTGACCGGAGGAAGACAGGACGAAGCCTGTGGAAGAGAGCCAGACATTAACAATAACTAATGATTGATAATGCAGAATGATGTATAAACACACAGTGAGTGAAAAAGGTGACTAAAAAAGAAACCCACCCTAGACACACATCCAGGCTGGACTACTGGAATTCGTTATTATCAGGATATCCTAAAAACTCAGTGAAAAGCCTCTAGTTGATCCAAAATGCTGCAGCAAGAAATCCTTAAAATCCTTCTCACCACATACAAGGTCTTGCATAAAAGGCCCTATTTGATCCATGTGACCTTATAGTACTGTATCACCTCATTTGAGCACTGCAGGCTTACCTGTGGTTCCAGATTTAAAAAAGAGCTTTTAAAGAAGCTTTTGAGTCACTGAAAGAAAGATATCTTTCTAAACTCCCCACTGTTACACACCATGCTCAGCATGTGTTTCATGCACTGAATGGTCTGCACTGCAGATTTTACATACCCTAGCCTTCTCTTTCCACCACCCTGGATTACCACACAATGATAAAGATGATTATTTGTACAAAACTTTACTGTTGCACATTTGTACAGTTTACATTTTTGTAGTTTATCGTGTAACAAAGCAGAAGATTTCTTTTGTTGTTCTTTTTAATAAGATCTTTTGCAGCAGATTCAGGGAGCAGTGCCTGGGAAGGCTGGCCAACTTGCTTGGTGGCCACGGTCTAATCATGCCTCCAGTGTTTCAGTAGCTGAATCCTGGAAAAGGAAGAGCTGTTTATTTAAAAGATAAAACTGTTAAATTATAATTTCATGATGTAAATACATATCAAGAATGACAGTAAAAGTGGTAAAGCTTTGGTCATTTTCAGTGGGTTTGCTCATTAATTAAGAGATTAATATATTTAAATATGGACGTTTTCAACACAAACTTTTGTAGTCTTGACTACTGGATAAACAGCACAAATAACAATGCAGACCTGGTTCATGCAAATGAACAGGTCTGCATTGTTATTTGTTACAAACAAACAAACAGCTTTCAAATCAAAATTCTAGAAAGTGCCTTGTTTTATAGAACTATAGAGGGCAAACTTGTTAGGAGAGAATCTGTTGCTATTTGCAGACACATTCATATTGTAGCAATCATTAATTTTATTGCAATTTGACTGAGGTTTTTAAATGTAGCTGCTTAGTGACATCACAATAAACATGGGTATGGTTAGCAATTCAGCACCGGAGCCAATGTCTATGCCCCACTATTATTTAAGGTGAAGACTTTTCCCACTTGCCCAAAATGAATTCGATATTTCTCAACAATTACAAATTGTGCAAACCATCTTGATATCAATATTAAGCTAACATTCGAGAGACTTAATTCTAGGTGTAAGCGTCACAGTGGATGCTTTTGTGTCAGAGTAAGTGAGGATGGAACACAAAAATATGAAGTTGTCTCATCTTTTATAGCATATACTCCCTTTGAAAATTGGCGCAATAAACCAAAAGCTGAAGAAAACAATGTATCAGCATGTGGGCATTACCTGTGGAAAGACTGATGCTCCTGAAGCGAAACAGAGAAAAGTTGGCACCATCTGTGACAGTTCAAATTTAATATTGAATATTAGACATTAAGCTCTTGTCAAGGGTCATTTTTTGCAAAGCAAAAAAAGTGAATGGATGACCACACTTTACACAACAGCAGAGTGTTGTGCAATGTGTCTGTGCGTAAACAAGCAAATAAGACCGAAAATATCGATTCATGATAGGAAACTGCTAATGAAGCACGTTGGGAGAGTGCGGGAAATGGTTTTATAGCGGTGGAGTCTTTGGAAGCCAGACAGCAAATTTTTTTCAACGGTGAAGTTTAGTTTTGGTCTTTTGCTGCTGTTTCAGTGCATTTTTGGAACTTCCAAGAATCTGCAAGATCTGTGCTTTCTGTGCTTTCAGCAGAGACGTTGTCCGCGTACATGCGGTCAGGTGAAAGCGGGGATGTGTACTTTGTGTTTGCATCTTTTCACGGAACCCATTTACCTGCTCTTTGTTTGTTTAGGCTGCGTTTGGTGGTCATAGAAATGTTTTTCTGAGCTTTTAGCTGGGATTGGAATATACCAGACATGTCCATATTTAAATTACAGACCTGGTGGCACAGTACATGAAACCAGATTCCTTGGCAGAGGGGGAGCATTCAACATATCGCGTTCCATAATCCATGAAGAGGTCCATGCCAAGGCGCTCAAATGGGACCTCCATTAAAAGTAGTGAGTGCAAAGGCATTCTCAGAACGGTACCTATTCCTTCTTGGGCCACCAGCATGCCTGGAACTTCTCCAAGACTGCCCGGTGGTCGTCTTCCTCCCCCATCTGGTGGAATGTGGACCAGGGGGAGAAGAGAAGGTGCCAGAGAGAAGCCAGATCTAGTGACCAGGTGTATGGCAGCTAGCTCCCCTACTATGTTTGCCAGTGACTCCACTGCCTGCATGGGACGCTGGTTTGACATGTAGTCCAGGGCTGTTGGGAACCTCTGTTACACGAATCAGTGTTATCTGTTGCCAGCACGACACACACACACACACACACACACACACACACACACACACACACACACACACACACACACACACACACACACACACACACTTTTTCAGACTTAATTTCTTTGGACCTCAGAAAAAACCCCATAAATTTTAAATTAAAATGTATAGTTAAGTCCAGAATGTTCAGTCTGTTTTATCCTAAGTCATCCAAAACTAATGTAAAGCTGAAATAATGGAGACATGGAGAGAGAAACATTTGGAGCTGGTTTTGCATCCACTTGAGTGTGAGTATGTGTGTGATCGTTAGAAAGTATTCAGATGTGTAGAATAAATGTATAAATGTGTAGGTAAATGATGCTTGTATCAGGAAGCGCTTTGAATGCTCAGAGTTGAAAAATATAGTTGCTATATAAGCACAACTCTACTTATTGTCTACCACTAACATGACAACATCAATGTTGATGATTGGTGAAGAGTACCTAAATAATGATACTCTTCTCCCATTCTATCACATACCAAATATAATGGAAGTATTGCACTTAAATTGAGTGAGTGAGCTCTTACCACCTATTTTTTCATAATATTTTGTATGTGGACTGCAAGGCTAGGAGCTTTTTGTAAATCTGTCTCAGTGGGACTGAAAACAGAACAATTTGGAGATTACAACAGGTTTTGTCCGTGAAGTGTAATTTTTAACCCAACATCCACTGACAGGGGTTGTTTCTTAATACTTTCTGTAAGTGGCTGTTATGGTTTTATGTGAAAATCCCAACAGACCTGCAGTTCCTGACATATAATTAGTTATTATAACTTGTTTTTACATTTTAAACTAAATAACAGCAAGGGGATATTACAAACCTTCATAGTTTTCTATTATTAACTGTTTAAATTAAAATTTATGGTTATGTCCAAAACAGTCTGTTTAATCCTAAGTCATCCAAAACTAATGTAAAGCTGAAATAATGGAGACATGGAGAGAAACATTTGGAGCTGCTTTTCTCTTCCTTTTTTTCTTCCTTTTTTTTTTACAAGGGGAATGTGAAGAATGACGCAAGAGGGAAAACAAGCAAGAAACCAGTTTGTTATTGTAAGGGATCCTGGTTGTCAAGGCATTTGAGGGGGAAACCCACACAGCTGTTCTCCATCTAATGTTACATTCACATCTTCTAAAATATGAACTGTACAGGATGTTCAAGGTTTCATTAGATAAGCAAGAAAGCAAAAAAAGAGAAGACTTTCCAGTACATGTGACCAAAGACAGCACCTACAAAGGTCTATCCAAAATATTATTAATTATGATTTTCTTTAAAGATCCTAAACATAACCAATACCATTATGTATCAGTGCTTCATTATCTATAAAGACATTCAATAGGTGTATTCCCACATGAAGTCAATGCATCATAAAGACAGGTTTAGAGGGACCAAAGTATGGAAAGTTGGAGGAGGACAGTTGGCAGAGTTGGTTAACATCTCCTTAGGGTTTGCTGGTTTCTGATTGGCTAGTGTTGGAGGGGGAGGAGAGAACAATGAGAGTATCTTGCTGTGCTGTTGAGCACCAGGCAGGATTTCATCATGTGAGAGGCCCAGTGTACTCTTTAACACAAAGCAGATGTCCACAACTTCAGCAGTGGCACTATCACTGTAAGGAAACAGCAATTCCTTGTCTCATGTCATCCATTTGTAAGGCCTTGAATGTTGTTTATCATTATGACCTCAGGTTTTTAATGATAATGTTTATATGAATCATAACTGACTCTTAGATAATTTGGGTGGTCTTTTCTGGCTGAAACACATGTTGTTTTTCAGTGTTTTTTTTTTTTTTCATCTATAAGCCTATTAGTCACATCAAATCTGATGACTGGCTTTCTCTTCAGATTTGTTTTTGATGAATAATAAGATTAAAATCCGACAAATAATAAGAAGTGTGTTATTGCATAGGCGCACTTAACTAGCTAGAGAAATACAGAGAAGGTTAACAGACACTGAGAGAAAACTAAGGGCAAGACAGCACTATTCTCACACAATGTTGTGCTTTCTATTAGAAAACAGGTGTGAGACTAGTTTCATTCTTTGTAAAACTTTCTTATTACCTTCCAGTGGGGTCCTAAACACCCCACACCTTCACACTCATATCCCAAGATGCTTCTCACTCCTGCATCTTGCCTTTTGTCGGACAATATGTCTGAGGCCTTATTTGAGGTCTAAATGTCTGTTTAGGTTCTCTGTCATCCAGCTCATGGTAGTCTAAGGAGGGAAGAAAGCAACTGGGCTTCATTCTCCATTATTTGATTCTGCTTTTCCTCTGTTCAATTGCTTCAATAAAATACCCTGCATTAAAAACGTCTAAATTGTGTAGTCAATACCTAAACCATTTAGACAAGAGCACAAAGATACCAAAACCAAAGACAGCCAGGTTAAGTGGGTGAAAAGCCTATTATATTAGGAACCTGACTGAATCTAAAAAAAAAAAAAGTGCTAGCCAAAGGACTCAATTTTGCCATTTCTCCACTACAGCTTTCCATAGTGGATCTTATCACAGCCACAGAAACAGAATTAAGGATTAATAAATTAACACAATCTGAAGCAGAACAAATCACAATGAAGGTTTCAGCTACCCTCTCCAGTACAGAAATGTCTCCATCCAACCTCACAATACAAGAAAAGAAGGCCATCACGTCCCTGAGCAAAGACCAAAACATCACAAAACATTAGCAGCCGACAAGGGAGGTGCACTGTTGTTCTAAACTCTGTGACGACAATACTTATGAAGTCTTAAAGCAAGCCCCCACAAGTAACTACGAAAAGAAAGTCATCAGTTGCCGACAACAACTTGAAATGGAAAAATCCACTGACCATTCTACTTAACATCATCTGTATCCAGAGGATGCTAAACCCTGTATATATGGACTTCTGAAGATCCACAGAAAAGAAATCCTCCTTAGACCCATTAGTAGCAGTATAAACTCAGCCACCTGCAACATTTCCAAGAACCTCACCACCCACTAGCTCCCCTTGCCTGGAACACACTCCATCACATCAAACTGACTTCACAAACAAGGTCCAGAACCTTACACTGGGATGGAGATGAAACCATAGTGTCCTTTGATGTGGTCTCCCTTTTCATTTGTATCCCTTCAACCAGTGGAGAGTGTCAGAAAACAACTACAGCAAGACAGCTCCTTAGAAAACAGAACCAGCTTTACCCCCAATCAGCTTTGCACACTGTTAGATTTCTGCCTTAAGGCCACATATTTTAAATACAACAAGGGTTTCTCCAGACAAAAACATGGATGTGCCATGGGCTCCTCAGTGTCACCTATTGTAGCCAAACTGTACATGGAGGAAGTGAAAAGCAAAGTTTTTGGCTCTTTTAAAGCAACAGCACCTAGCCCCTGGCACAGATATGTGGATGACACCTGGGTCTAAATCAGAACCCGAGTAGATCCCTTCACTGTTCATTTTGACTCGGTGAATAGAAACAAAGTTCACCAGGGAACATACAAAGGTATAGTTTGCTGTTTCTGAACTGTGCTGTGCACGTTGACGAGAATGGAAACTTCAACACTAAGGTTTACCACAAGCCCACACTCACAGACCAGTACCTACTCTTTGACTCCCACCACCCTCTAGAACACAAACTTGGGAGTAATCAGGATCCTGTAACACCGGGCAGAAAACATTTTCTCTAAGCCAGAAGGGAAAGAAAAAGAAAGCACACGTTTAAAGAAAACTCTTAAAACATGTGGTTTTCCCAACTCGGCTTTCATCAAATCAGCAAAACCGCACAGGAAAGAAGGTCAGACACCGACTAGGGAGAATCAGAAGGACAAATGGAACAATGCTGCCATCCCTTATGTAGCCGGTTTATCAGAGAAACTCAGGAGAGTCTTCTCCAAACACAACATCTTTGTGCACTTCAAAGCCAGCCACACACTCCCAAAGACAACACTCCCTGTAAAGACAGACCCGACACACTGTTGTTGTGTTCACATCTAGGAGTGTTTATTGCAGTTTCTCACATACAGTGTTGCTTGGTTCAATACCCGATTCACCAACTTTGCAGCTGGTCTCAGGACACACACTCCTCTCGCTCCGGTCTCCAGCTTCACTATAAAAAAGGAGACTCTTTGTTAGGCAGATCATGACCAGCTATGGCCTCACCTGCCTCCCCAGCACCGCCCCCTTGAGCTCACTGCACCACCCCTCCCCTGCAGCTGAGCCAGGGACCACACATCCACACAGAAGCTAAACAGTATAGTGTATGTTGTGCAGTGCAGCTAGGAAAGCTCACACGTTTACATTGGCTATACCAAACAGCCACTCCATAAATGCATAGCATAACAATGAAGAGCCACCTCGGCAGGAGAAGACTCAGCTGTACATCTTCATCTAAAGGTTAAAGGTCACTCTTTTGAGGATGCAGATGTTCACATTTTAGACAGATGGTTTGAAAGAGGAGTGAAAGAGGCCATCTACGTCCACTCTAAACGACCAGAGGGGGTGGCTTATGACACCAACTCTCTACCACCTACAATGCAATTTTGAGATCATTTCCAAGGCACCTCAATCCCACTCACATCTTGCGTCAGGTGATGTCAGTGGCTCACATAATAGTGTGAGGCAACGTCTCACCGTGGTTTCGCCCAAAACCTCTGATACTGACCCACGCCTTTTTCACACCTTGGCGTTACCGAGCAAAATGAAAGTCTACTAAATATGATGGAAGAAAAACGCAGTTTCAGTAATAATGTTTTAATATCTGACTTTTGGACATTTACTGTGGTTAGGTGCATGTGTGTGTGCGCTTCTGTGCTGGGATTGTGTGTACCAGCAAAGAAAGTAAACATGGCACAAAGCCCAGATCTTGTGTGTGGAAAAGTGAGAGAAAGGGAGGATGATAATGTGTGGCTGGACATCAGGTATGTCAACAATCAGAGAGAAAGAGGCAGAGAGAGAGGGGGATTCAAATGGGCACTTGGCAGACTATAACAGAGAGTGCAGCATTGTTACTTCCTCTAGTTCTCGCAATGAGAAGAAGATTTGGCTCTTGGAGTCCACAGTTGGAAATTATAGCAACTAACACTAGAGGAGCAACCCATGGCATCACTGTACCCACTAATTAGATTCATGATTTTTAACTTTTTCCCTGCTCATTTTTGTAATTTCAGTTTATGAATTCAAGAGGATTGGCATTTTTCTGACTGGAATACAACTTCCAAAACTTTCCTATTGGATTATGTCCGCAAAGGTGGCATGTCCATTTCTCCAATCTTTCTCCTCCGAAAGATCAGGACAAAGTCAGCATTAGCTTAGAGTAGGTTAGATAAGTACAATTCAAGTAATTTGATGGTTTGATTATTATTATTTGGTTCTGCTTTTGCTCTGAAACCAAATTGTTTCAATAACATATCCTGCATTAAAAAAGTCTGAACTGTGGACACACAGTTTTTAACTCTTTGTGAAGCAGTAACGATAAAAATCTGAGTATTAATCCACACTAGTATAAATAGCTCTTACAGGTTAATCCAGCCTGCCCTACTTTCCAGGCCACCGTAGGGCAGGCCAAACTAGGTTTGGTGGGGTCTGTGGTCCTAGCTGGGATGGGGCTTTGGTGGCTCTTGGGTGGTGTTCTTCTGACTCTCTCTGTCCAGGCCGCTGTAGGTTACCAGACTGGTAACAGGCCTGGGGGGCTTGACTGCTGGTTGGGGTTATGGGTTGGTACATGTGCAGGAGCCCGGCCCTAGCACAGGGATGAACTCAACCTGGGTGTCTATTGTCTTATGTAGTCTGGGAGTTGACTGAATGTTGAGGTGGGGTAGTTTTTCCTCTGCGGTGTGGTCGGGCTTAGACTCCCGACCACACCGGGAGTCTAAGCCCAGGACAATCACAACACCAGAGGCATCAGTACCAGAGGCACCAGAGGCATCAGTACCACAGAGCCTCTGGCTCTGTGGTACTGATGCTATGGGCCTGGGCCCCCTGCCCCTGGTAGATTTTGGGGAACGGGTCCATCACACCACTACACATGCAGGGCCTTGAGTTTCAGGTGTGTCACTTAGGTGCAGGGGAGGTATTGCTCCTCTGTCACCTCCTGGCCACCTGTGTCTCAGTTTTGTGCATGTAGACATTGAGGGTTGTTGGCACCAACATTTAAAACCAGGGAAGCATATAAAACCCTTCCCCAGTTTTAAATGCACTTTAGAACAGCGTGCATCAATACCACATATGAGCGTGTGAAGTGAGGCACTGGGTCTTCTCATACCCTCGTTCTCTGTTCAGAAGCCCCCTTCCCCCCTGGCTCTGTCAGACCACTCCTGGAGGGTAGGGGGCCCTTGGGTCTGGCCCCGGGGCTTGGTCTGCTCTGGTACAGCCTGCTGCCGGTGGAGCCTGTGGTCTCGTCAAAGCACGTAGGGCTCTCCTCTGCTCTTTTCTGAGTGGGTGTTGTGATTGTCCTGTGGTGGTCCTCCTAGAGCTCTCGTGCTCTGGAGGCCTCTGGATGTCTGGAGCCCAGGTCTCCTCCATGCCTGCTTCATGTCCTTTGGAGAAGGGCTGTGGCTCCCCACACACAATATTACACACTTACGTGGAGAAACTTTATGAATACAAGCGCAGACACGTCTTGGTCGGCTACTGCCTCTAAATATATCATATACTATTAATACTGTGTGCTGTTCAGTATATTTATTATTTACGGTTACGTATGCATATGTTGGTTGTTGCTGTGGTTTCTCTTTTTTTGTTTGGCAGGTGCTGAAGCAGATTTCAGTGTTTTTTCCCCTCTCTCTCGTTCACTCTATATCCCTCTTCTTCTCTCCCACTCCTTCTGTTCACTTGTCTCCCTTACTTCTTTTTCTTTTCTGTCCCCGGGTCTTGTCCTTTATGATTGTAATAACTCAAAATAAAAAAAATCCTAATAAAAATCTACTAAAATATGATGGGCGTGGTTTGTGGCGTGGCTGCAGGGGAGGCTGACACACTGGAATTCTATCAGCTTATCACGCCTCCCTGTTACTTTAAATAAGTGATGAAAATGATGGCACATGGTGCACCCTAGCACAACATTGACATTGCCACATTTTGTAATGATTAAGGACAGATTATTTTGAGTGAGTTCTGACACTCACACACAGGAAGAGAACACTCAGTTGTTGTCACTAAGAAATAATTTTCCATCCGGCTGATTATAACCCAAAGCCTGGTCACATGAGATATGGCCTGATTGACAGGGGGTCCAGGGTGATATGTGCCAGTGGTGTGCATCCTGCACAGGAACATCAGCTGGTAAAGCAGCCAGCTATTCCAAAAGCGCCTCTTTGTCCATTACCATTAATAGAGGTTCTATTTGAGCGCATTGGCATGGACTTCATCAGGCCATTTAACCAGATGGCACAGGGATATCTCTTTGCATTTATTCTGGTGGATAGTGCAATTCGATATCCTGAAGCAGTGCCACTGTGCAGCATTTGTACAAACCGGCGCTGTTTCGTGTTACCCCCAAGTCGGTGTCCTGAAAGAGATACTGACTGACTAGAACACATTGTTCATGTCTTTCATAATAAAATGACTGTATTAATGCGCATTAAATCTGTTTGAACTAGCGTCTACCACCCTCAGACAGATGGATTGGTGGAGCTGCTGAATAAGACTCAATGATTCGTAAGTTCATTGACGAGGATAAATACAAATGGGATTTCTGGCAGAGGGACTGCATGCAGTGTCAGGCGTGCCAATCCTTCCATTCCTAAGATAGCAGATTTGCCACCAGCTCGTCTGCATTAAAAACCACCCTTTTATTCAACTGGAGTCGATTGTTTTGGACCCTTTCCTGTGAAAATTGGATGTCAAACAGAGGAGTGTTGGGATATAGTCTTCAAGTGCATGACAACCCGTTGTGGGCATCTGGACCTCCTCGAGAGCCTTGACACTGACTCCTTCCTGATGTCGGTATGGCGCTTTATTGCCAGAAGAGGCAAACCTTTTGAGCTCCTGTGCGACAACAGGACAAATTTTGTCGGTAGAGCCCGAGAGCAACCATGGCGCCTCAGTTGAAGGAGCGTTTGGCAGAGCAGCAGATTGCCCCCCAGTGCTCCCCACTTTGGTGGTGCCTGGGAGAGAGAGATCAGGTCCATGAAAAACTGCTCTTAAGGTTGTACTCAAGGAGCAGACGGTCCCTGAAACTGTGCTTCGTACGGTCCATGTGGAGGCGGAAGGCATTGTAAATGCTAAGCCTCTCGGCAGAAGGACGCGCAGTGCCTCAAACCAAGTGGTGCTCATAGTTGATCCTCAGCTCCCATGAGCTTTATGGCCTGTCGGTAAGGTAACGCCCACTTACCCTGGAGCTGACGGATGCATCCGGACTGCTGCCGTCAAGGTCAAAGATTGAACATATATTCGACCAGTAGCTGTGTTAGAAAGCCCACTGTTTACACGTTGTTTGCTTGGTTGAAGTGTTGTGGTTTGTTTATTGATAGTGTTTTCACTGTGGAAATTGATATGTGCTACATCAATAAACTCACCATATCTATGCTAACACTACTTGAATGCTGCTGATAGCCAGCATTTTTTCCTTGTGTCCTCTCACCAGCAACTTGGGGGTTTTTGGTTTATTGCTGTGGTTGAATGCCAGAAGGTGGGTTCTATTTACATGATGTTGTGTATGTCATTTTTCATTGTGTGTATTTGTTCCCTCGTGACTATGCTAATGTTATTGTACGCTAATACGCTATGTGAGCTACTAAGTTAGTTAATACTAATTTAACATTATTTGTTAAATTATTTGTGTAACTGTTGAAGTTGTTATACACGTTAGTGTTGAATACAGTCTGCAATCTCTGTGCTAGAATTATGTCTGGGCATGTTGTGTTTAATCTGTTAAGTAGCAGCAGTTCATCTTTCTTATTAGCGCTTCTTACTGTCAGAGGAGACATCTGAGCTGGGAACTCAAGGGGAGATGCTGTTAGAACAGAGGTAAGCAAGGAGTATAAGGAGCTATGCTAGGCCTGGTTACCACTTTGGAAGGCAGAAAATCTGGGTGAGACTGGATGATAGAGCTTGTCAATTTATACTGCTGCTAATGAGGTTGATGAGACCCAGGTGACCGGGCTGGGGAGTGGAAAGGTTTTAAACTTCACCTAAGGGGGTGGCAAAGACCTGCTCATCTCATGCTGGCTGAGAGGCCAGTGGTGGACTGTGACAAGTGTGAATTGGAATCCCCGCTGATGGAGGTTAATGACCGCTTCGGCCCTGTTTCCTTATCTGCATCTCCTGATCCGTTGACAGCTGCAGCTCAGAGTTCTGCAAAATTCTCCAGATGGATGAAAGATGGTGAAATTGTTTGATAACTGGATTGCCAGGTGTGTAAAGGTTCCTCTCTGCTGTGTGTGAACACAAAGAGAGAACTGAAAACTGAACAAATAAACAAAAACGGGAAAAGTACCACAGTACCAAGTTACATCTGCAGCACCTTCTTGTTAAGGATATCAAATTGCTATGTTTGACAGTTTAGCACATGAATCTATTTAAGAGATAAATTATCTTTTTGTTTGTTTTTATGTTTATAGGAGGTTGCAGAGTAACTTATTTTTATCAGCCTGCTAAGTAAAGAATTTTCCCTGTTGGTTGCCAACACACCAGTCATTTGAGTCGCCCACAGGGCTGATGACACCCAGATTTTCCATAGATTTGAACTTGAGCTCTGCTTTGACTTTTCCCACAAGTGGTAGGGGAATCCTCCTGGGGCTTTCAGGGAAAATGGTGTTGCTCCATGTTTTGGCTTACTGGCATATGGCCAACAAGTCATCCCAAGACTTCTGCATAGCTTGGGGTATGTTGAATTCAGCGTTGCTATGTCTATGCTGTCAGCACAGATGCGTAAAGATGGCTGGCACCCAAGCAACGGCATGATGATATTTTCAACAATGTAGAGTTTCTCCATGGTCTGCTTTTCACCTCCACTCAGCTTCAGTGGAATTGGTCCTGGGGCAAACAAGGGCTTCTCAGCTTTTTTCTGGTTTGTATTTGGCTAAATAATGTTAAAGACTTGACATCTGCACTTGTATGAAGCGTTGTTGTGTTTTTGTCATTTACATCTATATCAACAGTTCCAGGAGCCAAACCCGTTGATGCACTTTTTTCACACCTGGTTTTGATCAGGAAACAGAATGAATTTAACATAAAGGAGTGGACACAAAAGAATGTGACAAGAAACACTGAGAAAACACAACAAACACTGAGACCAGAATTAAATTATAATAGGAATTAAAGACTCAAACAGTCAGCGAAACATAAATATCAATAAACCAAACAATGAACACCTAACAAAGAATACAAGCTAAAAGGCTTTAAAACCCATAATCAGACCTAGAATTAGGGGGTGTGTATTGGCAAGTGTCTGGCAATACAATATGTATCACAATGCAGGGGGGACGATATACAGGGAGTGCAGAATTATTAGGCAAGTTTTATTTTTGAGGAATAATTTTATTATTGAACAACAACCATGTTCTCAATGAACCCAAAAAACTCATTAATATCAAAGCTGAATGTTTTTGGAAGTAGTTTTTAGTTTGTTTTTAGTTTTAGCTATTTTAGGGGGATATCTGTGTGTGCAGGTGACGATTACTGTGCATAATTATTAGGCAACTTAACAAAAAACAAATATATACCCATTTCAATTATTTATTTTTACCAGTGAAACCAATATAACATCTCCACATTCACAAATATACATTTCTGACATTCAAAAACAAAACAAAAACAAATCAGCGACCAATATAGCCACCTTTCTTTGCAAGGACACTCAAAAGCCTGCCATCCATGGATTCTGTCAGTGTTTTGATCTGTTCACCATCAACATTGCGTGCAGCAGCAACCACAGCCTCCCAGACATTGTTCAGAGAGGTGTACTGTTTTCCCTCCTTGTAAATCTCACATTTGATGATGGACCACAGGTTCTCAATGGGGTTCAGATCAGGTGAACAAGGTGGCCATGTCATTAGTTTTTCTTCTTTTATACCCTTTCTTGCCAGCCACGCTGTGGAGTACTTGGACGCGTGTGATGGAGCATTGTCCTGCATGAAAATCATGTTTTTCTTGAAGGATGCAGACTTCTTCCTGTACCACTGCTTGAAGAAGGTGTCTTCCAGAAACTGGCAGTAGGACTGGGAGTTGAGCTTGACTCCATCCTCAACCCAAAAAGGCCCCACAAGCTCATCTTTGATGATACCAGCCCAAACCAGTACTCCACCTCCACCTTGCTGGCGTCTGAGTCGGACTGGAGCTCTCTGCCCTTTACCAATCCAGCCACGGGCCCATCCATCTGGCCCATCAAGACTCACTCTCATTTCATCAGTCCATAAAACCTTAGAAAAACCAGTCTTGAGATATTTCTTGGCCCAGTCTTGACGTTTCAGCTTGTGTGTCTTGTTCAGTGGTGGTCGTCTTTCAGCCTTTCTTACCTTGCCCATGTCTCTGAGTATTGCACACCTTGTGCTTTTGGGCACTCCAGTGATGTTGCAGCTCTGAAATATGGCCAAACTGGTGGCAAGTGGCATCTTGGCAGCTGCACGCTTGACTTTTCTCAGTTCATGGGCAGTTATTTGGCGCCTTGGTTTTTCCACACGCTTCTTGCGACCCTGTTGACTATTTTGAATGAAACGCTTGATTGTTCGATGATCACGCTTCAGAAGCTTTGCAATGTTGAGACTGCTGCATCTCTCTGCAAGATATCTCACTATTTTTGACTTTTCTGAGCCTGTCAAGTCCTTCTTTTGACCCATTTTGCCAAAGGAAAGGACGTTGCCTAATAATTATGCACACCTGATATAGGCTGTTGATGTCATTAGACCACACCCCTTCTCATTACAGAGATGCACATCACCTAATATGCTTAATTGGTAGTAGGCTTTCAAGCCTATACAGCTTGGAGTAAGACAACATGCATGAAGAGGATGATGTGGACAAAATACTCATTTGCCTAATAATTCTGCACTCCCTGTATTGTGATACTAAAAGCCAGACAATATTTGTGTTTGTTTTAATTGTAGGAAAACTCACAGTAAACAGTCCAAACTGTTAAATGCTCGACATGAGCTATCTCAACTAAAATAGAGGGATAAATTTCACTAGAGGAAACAAAAACACTCTCTCTTTAAGTTCAAAATGAATGGAGTTCAAATAAACAAACAAAATCCACTTTACTGATATATCAACAACTTCAGTAAAAATACTACTACTACTAATAATAATACTAATAATAATAATACATTTTATTTGAGGGCACCTTTCTAAAACCCAGGGTCACCTTACAAAGAGAAAACGACATCAATAAAACAGTAGATTAAAATAGATTGTAATAAATTAAAATACAGAAACCAGCAAAATACAACCACAAACAAAAAACACGATTTGACAGCAAGTAACATCTGTATTAAAGCGAGTAAGCCATTTTAAACAAGTAGGTTTTGAGTTGTGACTTAAATAGGGGAAGCATGGGGAGTAAGGAAGGGACGAACGTAAGTGAAAGTATGCAGACCGGGTTTTGTAATTAATGTGAGACTGAAATGAGAGAGTACTGTCAAGTACGACACCCAAACTCTTTACCTGTGGGGACAGAAGGATGTGGGAATTTTCAATATTAATGGAGAAACTGTGGTTCTCGAAATCCAAGCGTTGCATGTTGAAGCAACTGTCTCTGCTGAGCTGAGAGATTCCAGCACTGTCGCTTTGACTTCTTGGTACAACTTTGGCAGAGCGATGTCCGTGATGTGTTGTCGGGAAGGAACGGTGTAACGGGGCTCCAGCGTTTTAATCATATTACAAAATCCTTTGTTCTTCACAACACTCAGAGGGCAAATGCCTTTGCAAATAAAAACAAGTACTGACTGCGCTATTTTTGTTGCACGAGTTGAAGTTGCTGGTAGTTTCGAAAACTCAACTTCTTCCATTTTCCGTCGAGTACCTCATTTGGTTTTAAAATTAGTATTTGACGCTACGTCGCTATGGTGTCTAGACACATGTACTCGTAAATTAAAAATAGAAAATTGCTCATAAATTGCTTTTGAATATTGATTCAGTATCGTAACACAAAATATTGTGATATTTCAATGTATCGATATTTTCTTACATCCCTACCTAAAATCATAACAGGTGGGGCTCGAAGCAGAACTTGTACAGTAGAGATGAATGAGAAAAATGGTGAAATAAAATTCTGATTATTTTGTTTTTGCTATTTAACCAAAGAAACAAAACATAACAACAGCAAGGAACCTATTAGAAAATTAAAGTCCAAGCTACACTGATGATTTCCCAAAAAAGAGACTGAGGATAACAGGTGGCTTGAATCACATAGAAATTTTCAGTAAATAGTGACATCATGCCTTGAAGAAAAGTCATACTTGCTGCCTCTGTATCCAGACAGTGAGCTGCCGTTAAATACAGACAGGAGAAGGAGGAACAATGATGTTAATAGCAGTCACATAAGAGTCTCTCATGTTTGATGTCTAAGCATGAAACAGACCTAGTGATGAGTGCTTTAATATAAGACCGAAGCTCTTTTTTTCTGTACTACAGAGACGACTACCATGTACTACCTCCACACTACCCACCCCCACCCCCAACGAAGCAAGTATTGCCTAATTACAAGAACTATCAAAGCAGACCACGATCCTGTGTGCATCTATATATGATTATGTGTATGTTTGCCTGTCTGTGTGTCTGTGCACGCATGCAGAGTCTGCGCATGCCGGTAATTACCCCCCACCGATAAAACAGGTCGTCTACAGTCTTTATGAAAGGAGAGGAGAAGCCTAATGGAATGGTGTGAAGAAAACCTACCACTTTAAACAAGTCTGCTATTGAGCCTCTGCACTGTGCTTGCATTTCTCAGCAGCTCATAATGTTCCAGTTTTAAGAACTTTATTTTTCTGTTTTCTGCTTTTTACTTCTGAGTTTGGTGTTGTAGTTGTCAGCCGTGCTGAAATGCTGTAATGTACCATATTGGTCACATAGTTTTCCGCTCTTGCATGATATCTTCCGTCAGCAGTAAATATTTTCTTATGCTTCTGTTTTGATTGTAAAACAACAAAGATTCACAATTCAATGAAAATAAACTTTCATATAAAGTTGACTGGTTGGTAATAAAGGGATTAAAGTATGCCAGAAAAACATTCCTAACACCAACAAACTGATTGCAGGAGCCTGGAACGTTGACACAACACAGTTTAGCTCCATATATTCATGCTGTTGATAATAAATTCAATCATCCACCTAAAGGCTCAGCAGAAATTAAAATCTTTCATATCGGCAGTTGGTGTTTTTGTTGGACCTGACTGCAGCATCAGATTTCTTGTCAAAGAGAAAGCTACTGTTGACCTAGGCTGCCCGTGAAGGTGTACCCAGTATATACCTGAATCGGTTTAAAATTAATACTTTGGAGCATGAATTGTACTATTTAGAGATATGATGTTACATCAGATATCCATCCCCATATTTTAATTCTTCAGCTCTAGTCATACACGTCAATGCGTTTCTGATCTCATTTACCCCAAAGATGTTCTGCCATTGGATCGTGTTTCATGATACCATGAGCATCTGTCACAGTAACAATAATGAAGAATATACGGCTTAACAGGAAAAGCATGCAGTATGTAGTATGTGTAATATACAGGGAGTGCAGAATTATTAGACAAATGAGTATTTTGTCCACATCATCCTCTTCATGCATGTTGTCTTACTCCAAGCTGTATAGGCTTGAAAGCCTACTACCAATTAAGCATATTAGGTGATGTGCATCTCTGTAATGAGAAGGGGTGTGGTCTAATGACATCAACAGCCTATATCAGGTGTGCATAATTATTAGGCAACGTCCTTTCCTTTGGCAAAATGGGTCAAAAGAAGGACTTGACAGGCTCAGAAAAGTCAAAAATAGTGAGATATCTTGCAGAGGGATGCAGCAGTCTCAAAATTGCAAAGCTTCTGAAGCGTGATCATCGAACAATCAAGCGTTTCATTCAAAATAGTCAACAGGGTCGCAAGAAGCGTGTGGAAAAACCAAGGCGCAAAATAACTGCCCATGAACTGAGAAAAGTCAAGCGTGCAGCTGCCAAGATGCCACTTGCCACCAGTTTGGCCATATTTCAGAGCTGCAACATCACTGGAGTGCCCAAAAGCACAAGGTGTGCAATACTCAGAGACATGGCCAAGGTAAGAAAGGCTGAAAGACGACCACCACTGAACAAGACACACAAGCTGAAACGTCAAGACTGGGCCAAGAAATATCTCAAGACTGATTTTTCTAAGGTTTTATGGACTGATGAAATGAGAGTGAGTCTTGATGGGCCAGATGGATGGGCCCGTGGCTGGATTGGTAAAGGGCAGAGAGCTCCAGTCCGACTCAGACGCCAGCAAGGTGGAGGTGGAGTACTGGTTTGGGCTGGTATCATCAAAGATGAGCTTGTGGGGCCTTTTCGGGTTGAGGATGGAGTCAAGCTCAACTCCCAGTTTCTGGAATACACCTTCTTCAAGCAGTGGTACAGGAAGAAGTCTGCATCCTTCAAGGAAAACATGATTTTCATGCAGGACAATGCTCCATCACACGCGTCCAAGTACTCCACAGCGTGGCTGGCAAGAAAGGGTATAAAAGAAGACAAACTAATGACATGGCCTCCTTGTTCACCTGATCTGAACCCCATTGAGAACCTGTGGTCCATCATCAAATGTGAGATTTACAAGGAGGGAAAACAGTACACCTCTCTGAACAGTGTCTGGGAGGCTGTGGTTGCTGCTGCACGCAATGTTGATGGTGAACAGATCAAAACACTGACAGAATCCATGGATGGCAGGCTTTTGAGTGTCCTTGCAAAGAAAGGTGGCTATATTGGTCGCTGATTTGTTTTTGTTTTGTTTTTGAATGTCAGAAATGTATATTTGTGAATGTGGAGATGTTATATTGGTTTCACTGGTAAAAATAAATAATTGAAATGGGTATATATTTGTTTTTTGTTAAGTTGCCTAATAATTATGCACAGTAATAGTCACCTGCACACACAGATATCCCCCTAAAATAGCTACAACTAAAAACAAACTAAAAACTACTTCCAAAAACATTCAGCTTTGATATTAATGAGTTTTTTGGGTTCATTGAGAACATGGTTGTTGTTCAATATTAAAATTATTCCTCAAAAATGCAACTTGCCTAATAATTCTGCACTCCCTGTAGGAGAAAAACAAAGTGAATCAGTGATACATGTTAATGGTTTCGACTTCAATGAATCTGAACATTAACAAGAATTTATAGCAAACACATGCAGTTCCACGAAAACTCAAGTGCCTCCTATAGAAGGGAGGTATTTGAAGGAAATTCTATCATCATCTCACATAAGTGATATGGGATTACTTGTCCTATAAAGTCAGAAGCTTGGTTATTGCCGAGGTGACAAACAGGGTTACCAAAAACCAATTGGTAACAATTTTTACCAAAGAATTGTTGCCTGAAAAATTTGTATCAAACAACAAAGGTCCGTCCAAATAGTAAAGCAGTGTGTGGACTCTGTATGGATCAATAACTAGGGTTAATGATGCTTTTTGTTTGATCAAAAATTAAATTTCCATACAGTAGGAAATTAATTTTTCAATATGAGTCGAAGAGGATGTGGTGAAAGCCACTGAACCCTTTCAAGTTATTTTGTTAATGTGTCACTGTGGCAACAAACACAGGTAAAAAACTCAAGTTTAGCTTTATGGAAAAACTTCAGCTGGTGTTCAATCAGACTATCAGGCTTTGTTTTATAGGTAATGGTGTCTTGAAAAGCTAAGAAATGAAGCGTGAGGTCGTACAGTGAAAAACCTCCTTTAGAGCTGATAAATTTTGCATTCTAGTTTTGAATGTCAAAATGTATCACAGCTCTACAATGAAATACCCTAGAATATAAATTCATCCACAAATACACGTCGGTTATATACAGACGGACAGTTACACAGAGCCTCCAAGACACAGAGGCACCAAATACCACAACATTCTCTTACCTCCCTTTTCTTATTCTCTCCAGATTAAACAAACAGAGACATACAGCCACCTCGGCCACAAAGACACAATCATGTGGTGCCTCTAAGACATACAAGCATCACAACCATCCATGCTTTCCTTTTTGTCCCAAGTTAGACAAACAAAGATAGACCCAACTGGTATTTTCCAGTGTCTGGTGACTTACCATGAAACAGTGCCCTTCTATCCACTATTATGGCTCTCAGACAGCCTAAATGTTCCACAACACAAATCTAAAAACATGCAATTATGACATTATGCAAGAGAATCTGAGGGAATATGTGTGCAAGTATAGTGTGTAAATGTATATGTTTATGCATGTGTCTGCAGTGTTCTTAAGTTTGAGTCTGTGTGTGTGTGTCTGTTTGTGTGTCTAAGCATTTGTCACTGTCCATTTGGTTGTGTGGGTTCATGATCCCAGGGACCGCCCAGCATCATCTTTTTTTAAACCATTTTTCTCTCCTGTGTTTGAACTGTAGAAGAAAAGACCACCCTGGAAAAGAATCTTATTTTACCAGCCCTTTCCCCTCTCGCAACAACTATAATATTGAAGGTTTCCTAACCACTGCCCTTGAGGAATAGTTCTGGATCCAACAGTCAATTGACGTTACTGAGGCACTGAGCCAATATATACAAATATCTGTTGGAAAGGTGTTTTCCAGCTTTCCAGCTTCCACACAAACACAAACAGAGACACATATATTATCATTCACCTTAATGTTTAACATGCTGAGGCAAGTAGAGTCTGACATGGGGTTTTTAACATTGCACAGTCTGACCTCTGGGTGAATTTGCTCATTTGCCCACTCAGAATCAGAATCAGAATCAGAATCAGAATACTTTATTGATCCCTGGGGGAAATTATTTTTTGTTACAGTGCTCCATTTTAAACCAACATTAAGACAAGACAGACAATACGCTAACTAAGAATAGTACAATATATACATATATATACATACATACATACATAAGTCACTTATAAATAAATATTTGGAAAAGAAACATGTGTAGTTGTAGCAGTAAACAGTGTGTTAAGTGGATGCGTTGTACAGGGAGATGGCCACAGGCAGGAATGATTTCCTGTGTCGTTCAGTGGTGCTTTTCGGTAATCTCAGTCTCTCACTGAACGAGCTCCTGTGACTGACCAACATGTCATGGAGTGGGTGGGAGGTGTTATCCAACATTGTCTTTATCTTGGACAGCATCCGCCTCTCCGACACCACCTTGAGGGAGTCCAGCTCCATCCCCACAACATTGCTGGCCTTACGGATCAGTTTATTAAGTCTGTTGGCATCTGCGACCCTCAGCCTGCTCCCCCAGCATGCAACAGCATAGAGGATCGCACTGGCCACCACAGACTCATAGAAAATCCTCAGCATTTTCTGGCAGATGTTGAAGGACCTCAGTCGCCTCAAAAAATAGAGACGACTCTGGCCCTTCCTGTAAAGTGCTGTGGTGTTTTTAGCCCAGTCCAGTTTATTGTCAATGTGTACTCCAAGGTATTTATAGTCCTCCACAATGTCAACACTGACCCCCTGGATTGAAACAGGGGTCAAGTGTTTCCTGGTCTTCCTGAAGTCCACGATCAGTTCCTTGGTCTTTGCCACGTTGAGCTGCAGATGATTCTGCTCACACCACGTGACAAAGGAGTCGACCACAGCCCGGTACTCTGTCTCATCATCCCTGCTGATGCATCCAACCACCACAGAGTCATCAGAAAACTTCTGAAGATGGCAGGTCTCTGTGCAGTGGCTGAAGTCTGTGGTGTAGAGGGTGAAGAGGAAGGGGGAGAGGACAGTCCCCTGTGGTGCCCCTGTGTTGCTAATCACCTTGTCAGACACACACTGTGGGAGACGTACATATTGTGGTCTTCCTGTCAGGTAATCAACAATCCAGGACACCAGAGAAGCATCCACCTGCATCGCTGCTAACTTATCACCCAGGAGGGTCGGCCTGATGGTGTTGAAAGCACTGGAAAAGTCAAAAAACATGACCCTCACAGTGCTCGCCGGCTGGTCCAGATGGGTGTAGACACGATTGAGCAGGTAGATGATGGCGTCCTCTGTTCCGAGACGAGGCTGATAAGCGAACTGAAGGGGATCCAGATGTGGTCTTACTATGGGTCGCAGCTGGTCCAGGATGAGCCTTTCCAGGGTCTTCATGATGTGGGAGGTCAGTGCCACGGGCCTGTAATCCTGGGGGCCACTGGGACGAGGCGTCTTTGGTACAGGGACGAGGCATGATGTCTTCCACATCACCGGGACCCTCTGCAGACTCAGACTCAGCATAAACAGTTTATGAAAGACTCCACACAGCTGGGGGGCACTCCTGGGAAGATTGTGCCTTTGTGTTAATACACCAATGAATGCTCTAGACCAGCGGTCCCCAACCTTTTTTGCACCACGGACCGGTTTATGTCCGACAATATTTTCACGGACAAGCCTTTAAGGTGTTGCGGATAAATACAACAAAATAAAAAAAACAGTACCGGTACCAAAAAAAAAGAAGATTTATTCATAACACACAGGAAAAGACCCAGGGGAACCAAGTTAGTGATAAAAACGATTTTTTAAAAAACGATAAAAACCAATAAAACAGTATAAACCTAATAAAAACCCTCACACCCGAGCCTGGTACCAAACGACTCACGGACTGGTAGTGGTCCGTGGCCCGGGGGTTGGGGACCGCTGCTCTAGACCAGCTCTAGGCTGCTTCAATAGAGTTGGTCACATGCTGATGATCAGTTAATCAACTGCATTTGATTAAGTTACATGGCAGCAGTAATGGTTTACTTAACTTTTCACAGAGTTCTGTGAAAATCTTTTTATTCTATTCACACCTACAGGCCAGTGGACACTCTTTCAATGATGAGGACGTAACATCCTGGGCAGGGAGGAACGCTGGTTTGAGCGCGGAGTCAAGGAGGCCATTTACGTGAAAAGGGAAAGACCCTCTCTGAATCAAGGAGGGGGTCTAAGGGTACATCTGTCACCATCTTACAATGCTGTGATTGCACAACTCTCTGTGAATGGTACTCATGGCCACTGATCAATAGTCATTGACCAATGATCAATGGTCTATGATCAGTAGTTGTTGATCAATGGTCATGACAATTTTCATATTAAAGATCAAGGAACTGACCTCACAGCCCATTGTTCCTTCAGTTAGCTCGTTTCAGTCATTGTGCAAAGTTACTGTTTATAAAGTTGGAGAAACCTGCAGTCAGCTGAGACTGAAGAAGTCACTTGGATGAGTGACGTAACGTTTCTCCCACTGAAAACGTTACGTCCAGATGAACAGAATCAACTTTTTGGGTATCAATGAATAAACTGATGAAACTGAATAAAATGAAGTATGTTGCTACAAGCTGCTGAATAATTTTGTTACTTGAAACCCTGTGCTGAGTGCTTATCTTTTTTTCATTTTCTGTCCTCACTTCTGATCACTGGATTGTTCATTTTTTGCATAATGGGTTAGAGGAATTTTACATACGCACACATCTAACCACACCGAATCTGTGCAGAATACATTACCAAGATAAACTGTATTTCCTCTTCATTCATAAATAAATATTAGTTCAGGAAATATTTAAATGTTTTGTCTTTTTGTTCTCTGTATGACTACTTGAATTATCTCAACTACATCAGTGGGTATTGCAGAGCAGAGAATTAACTAAGTGAAGTAAAGTGTGCGCTAAACTTATTCTGTGGTTTTCAGACTACACACATCCTGCAGCAGCCATGCTAATTAAACCTGCATAGTCTCACACACTGCACACAATACACTGTGTGCCGACAAATTCTGTGAAATGTGTTTCACAAACTTGCACTGCAATATGTAAATGCAGATGTGGCCAGAGATACACACACAAATTGCCTTTCTCTATTCCTCTTAATGAAAATCATACTAGTGAAGTGTGAATACACATTGTGAAGTCAGCAAACCTGAGTGGAACTGGCACCCAGCCACAAGCTGACCACCAGTCAAAGTGAAAATAACAAGTTTCAAACAAACTCTGGAAACAGGTTTTCAAATCTTTAAAATCACTTACCTTAACACTGGCAATCAAGATAAATGGTCACACAAACATGGTTATCAACTTGCTAACTTAACTTAAAGTATGTACTCGGGCCGATCACTATGACTCGACTCGGATTGACTGGTTTTTCATTACAACCCAGTACTATCTTGTGTGTGTGTGTGTGTGTGTGTGTGTGTGTGTGTGTGTGTGTGTGTGTGTGTGTGCTTGTTGTCATAGCAACACTGTGTCAATGAACACTACAACAAAGGTGGATGTCAAGGAAAGAATATACCTGCTGCTTGGTTCTGTGCCTTTTTGTCAGACTCGGGAATCATGGCGTTGTTTTTGTGGTCATTTCCCTCGTTGATATAAAAATAGTGATAAATGATCATAATTATAATATTTCTGAGTGTCACTGACTGTCTCAGTGATGGTCGCAGTAGGAATTGTCTGTAGTTCACATCATCTGGTAGACCTTCAGAGGGTGCTTCAAATAATCTTGGTAACTGGCTACAGAGGGTCCAGGTTGCAAGCTTCGCCAGCCTCTATAGCTCTTGTGCTCAGATCTTGTTCCTGTGCTGTCATAGAAGAACTGGCTGACATCCAGAAATCCTAAATCTAGGTGATACATACCATGCAGAGGCCTGTCTTTCCATGATGGTTCCTCTTTTTTTGGGGGGGGGGGGGGTTTCTGCTGCCTGAGGGATTCACTAAGCACATGATCAATTGGGGCCATCTTCCTGATGTATTCATGGATGTTTGTTGTCTCATCCTGGAAGTGGTTCTGATACTCACTAGTCCACCGCCAGTGTCTTTTCGCTTACTAATTACCTCGCTTACGAGGTAATTAGCTGGATTTGTGGTGAAACCCTTCATGCATGGTGAGGCTTCCTTTTCTTGACGTCAGTGGCTTCTATCTCCTCCTTTGGACAGCTTATTATCCCAGCAGGGTAACTGATCCCCGGCAGGTAGAGAACAGGTTCCCAGCAACCCGGTTCCTTGGAATCGTCTGCCTGCCCATTGATCCCACTTATCGGTTCTTACACTCTCACTATGATCAGCTGATTTCAGTTTGTGTGCAGGCAAAATGTGACTAGAGGACACTGGACAGCTGCCAACTCTGCAACAAAGCAAATATTCATCACTGTGTTTTATCATAGTCACCATATTGAAATATTCAAATTTATGAAGCTAACTAATCTCAGCAACCTAGAAAAATAACAGTTCTTGCTGAAACAGGATCACAGGTCTTGATAAAGCCCACACACCTCCTTACATATTTTTTCAGAACTGTGCAAGCTGCCGTAAATGTGTAATCTTGAGTGTAACCGTTGATTTGTAATTTTCTGTGAACCCGCTATATTTCCATGTATGTGGCAACCCCACGGCAAATAAGGAAGCACCCAGAAGGGCCTTCTAATTACAGTAATCAATTAAAATGGCTGTAACTTTTTTTGACACTAACTTTATCTAAAACCTTGAATTCTTGAAAGTCTGTACTGCAGTTATGTCTTGATTTTTTTTAATCTATTGTGAACAGAATCAAAATAAAAATTTTTAGATTATGCAGGTTGTCCAGATGGCCTATATTCTTTAAATGTTTAGTTTCCAGACCTTTATTATTCACTCTCAATACCAAATCGTTCTATTTTTAACTGCGACAGAGGGCAGGTATCTTTATAGCATCCACTGTGTTACTAAAGGTTGTCATTTAAAATTTAGGGTTTACCAAACAGGGTGGCATTACTTTAAAAAAATGTCTGGCCTGTCAAGAACCACAAACCAGACATTCTGACCGGCTGTAAACAAGACAGCAGTTCATCCTGACTATCTAAACCAATGTTTATACTGAAAATGAGCACACCTGTGACCTTCATTGTCTAAGAACACTACACAAGTGCCAATGTACAGTAGATCAGACTTTTAGCAAAAACACTGTTTTATTCAAAGGCTTTAACCCTAATTTTTTTAAGTCAGTGTATTAATCTTAGAATATATAACATATTACACAAGATATGACATTTTTCTTTTGCCCTGCTACATAAGGTTTCTTTTAAAGAATACCTTCAAAATCTACAAATACTGTCAGGGTTGCTGTACTGTGTTATATTTATGACTAGACAAATAGAGTGAATTCTATTGTTCAACTTCATGGGTAGCAAGCAGAGGATACATGGAACCCCATAACCAAGTGTGTAGCATAGTATACAGAACATCTGTGCTGAGCATGGCCTGGAAGTCCTGAGGTTAAAATGGGACACACCCATTAGGGTGGTTGAGAATGACCGAGCTAAGATCCTGTGGGATTACAGATGGATAAACTGGTGATTGCTAACCAACCCGACATAGTAGTGGTGGACAAGCCAAGGACAACGGCCATAGTTAGTTAGAGTGATAGCAACATCAGGAAAAAGGAACACTAGTCTTACTTTGCTCAGGGTCAGTTTTTGTTTCATAATCTAAAGATCCAACTGTCGATGATTAAATTTTTCATGGTCAAACTGTAACATCAACAATTGTTTCAAATCCTAAATTAGTGATTACTGATGCAGGTGTGTTTGGTAAACCCTTACTTTCAGTAACAAACAAAACTCCTTCCTGTATATTTGCCTTCTAAATGCTTTTTGCAGAACCCTTTAGTTGAGATGCAGAAATCTCAATTTTCAACAGCTGATCTTTTTTACATTGATTAAGGATTTCTTCTGAAGGAGACTGAAAGAATTCTTTCACCAAGGAAGCTTCAGATGGTTCACGGTTAGAGGTAGTTATTTAGTCTCTTTCTGAACAGTCCCTGATATGCAGTTACCACCAGAAAAACCTGGATTTGATCCCAAGCATAAACCTCTACTCACTTCACATCACATATCAGACACTGCAAAGACTACTGACTTCACTGAACTACATCTGGATCTCAACCGAAGAAAACAAAGTTGTAGAAATGTAGGATCTTGACATTATCATATAAAGCACCTTGAGGCTCTTTTTGCGATTTGTTGCTATTAAAAAAAAAACTGAAATTGATAAAGCTGTACAACGACACTACAGTCATGGTGCTCAGGGATTAGTATTGTCACTATTTGTTGAATTGCCATTTCAGGCCAAATGTTTTGATTTTGCTCTGTTGTGAAATGGGTATCAGAACAAGACAATCTAATAAAATCTCTCATGTAAACTTGCTGAAACCTTATCATGGTCGTATCTTCTGAATTTCCTGTTAATAGGCTGCATCTTCAGTTCAAAACCACCTTTCAGTTCAAAAAGGTGGTGGCAGCACTTGAGGAGGAAGGAGGAGTATTGGGAGAAGTAATGCTACAACCTTGTCTTATAAATGCAGAAGCTTCGGGTAACTTATTCTCAGTTGCACCATTGTGTAGTCATGTAAAAGAGCACAATATTAATGTTGGTGCTAGTACAGATGGTGTTTCCAAACCAGTGAGTTATTTGTCATGAAGTGCAAGCCTTATCAGCTGCAGTATTTTGCAATTGAAGAAATGCTCTGGCATCAATTTGGGTTCTGCAGAATCATGATGTTTATGTTGGCTCAAGTGTTCTGTGTACACTGATCCCAACGCACTGAATTTCTTGTGATCTCTTCAGAATCCCAATCAAAGGTTGATGAGATGGACATTGTTCCTACAGCCTTAATGCCTGGATATATGTCATATCAGAAAACAGTGAGAATGTAGTGATGGACGCTCTATCTCATGCACTTCTGCCTTAGTTTTTTTTTAATACTCCTATGAGTTTTCTATGCTGTCTTTTTCTTAAATTGCTTCCTAAGGTATCAAAGTTGCTGGGCTTTAAGAGGATGTGGAAGAGAATATGTGAGGAGAGGTTGGTAGGTAGATTTATGAAAACTTGAAAGAAGCTCAAGGTGAGTCAGATTAGTAAGACTGTAGTCTGTTATGTTAAAAAAAATATTGAAATAAACTAGTTATGTAGTTGTTGTAGCCAAACTTGTAACTTGTAATACATTGTATATTGCTTCTGTGTGTTTACTTGAAATATCTTTCAGATGTTGTGGAGAACTCAGTTCTTATGGAGGGTGGGTGACACCTTATGAGGGCTCCTCATATTGGAAACTAGAGCAGGGGTGGGCAACTCCAGGCCTCAAGGCCCAGTGTCCTGCAGGTTTTAGATCTCACCCTGGGTCAACACACCTCAATCAAAGTTCAACACATGTTGATGAGGTAATTAGCCATTTAAATCAGCTGTGTTGGATCAAGGACACATCTAAAAGCTGCAGGACACCGGCCCTTTAGGCCTGGAGTTGCCCACCCCTGGACTAGAGAGTCAAATGTAACCAATGGGACAGGCTACATCTGAGCTGCCTGATTGGCTGTTACATAAAGCTCTCTCTGTCTGTCTCTTTCTCCTTGGGGTTTGATTTGGTTGGTTAGAATTTTGGTTAATTGTCTTAAGAGCATTTCACATCATACATCCAGACACTGCTTACACTACTGCAGTGACCTACTACTGTCCTCTTGTACCGGGTTGTGACAGAAAGAAAATTATATATAAATAAATATATGCATTTTCTAGCTCCTCTCTCAGCCCCTGGTATTTCTCAAGCTTCTTGTGTTCCTTCTTTTCTTCAGTCTCAGGTCTCTGGACTTCAGGTGGAACCCTCCTTGCATGGTAAGGAGCTTTTTTTTATCTTGATATCAGTTGCTTCTATCTCCTGTTTTGGCTAGCTTACCATAATAACAGGGTATCTGACAAACAGTGGAGTTTAGGTCTTCTTCCCATTCAGCTGACTGCACAGGACTTGCCTTTTTCTCTGCGGGTTTTTTGTAGTTGTGGCTTTTCCTAGAAACCTCTTTGTGATTCTCATTCCCCTGAAAATAAAAGCTCACTGAAAAAAATAGGGAAGTTGTTGAATTTGTGTATAAGAACCTCATATATCCAATGTTACTAATTTAAATTCCTCATCTAAACACAATTTAGTCTTGTAATTTTCATATATTTTTAAGGATGTTCAGTTCATTAAAGTGAATTATGTTGAAATGAGAGAACGCAGTCGTGTTTTCTCTGGAGTTCTTTGGGATTAGTGAGATGGACATGACAGGCAAACAAAAGGCTCCAGTGAGTTAATAATAAATTATATCAAATAATGATCATATTAGTATTTGTGAGTGAACTGTTTGCATAGACATACACATACATACACAAGCTGACATAGGGTAGGGATACAACTGGCTTATTGAAACATGTCACAAAATAAAGGTAATTCATGCTCATATAAGGTCACATAAGCATCGTTCTATTTACCGTTCCATATTCATAGCTTCAGCCACTATAAACTGGGATGCTGAAAGGATGCTGTTGTTTCTTCAAGCAGTAGCTATGGGAATCTATTTATCTAGTTATCCAGATGTTGTATTTCCTGTTTGTAAGCCCCAAATATAAAATTCAATGAAACAAATAACTTGAGCTTCCAAATAATTTAAGCTTTACAGTAGCTCCATGTTCATCACAGTAATAGTAGTAGATGAGTAAAGATTAGCTCTCTTATCGTGTCTTGTGAAACAACCTACATCCTGTTTATTGCACGAGGGTGTAACCATTGATATCCGTGGATTTGTTCATTGCCAGCCTTCCAAGTTTTTGTGTTTTTTCCTTCTGGCCACGTGATGCTCTCTGCACCACATTTTTACTGTCCTTATCACCACAGTGTTTATGTGCTAAAAGAGAAATAATTTCGTTGTAACTGAAACCGATTCTGAAGTAGCCAGGTTCCTTCCTGATGACACCACAGAGCTTTCCTACGTGGTAAGCTTACTGAGGGGAAGAGTGCTGAAGCTTTCTTCATGTTCAAGAACATTGCTGCCTGCCTATATGATGTCTTTTTGAACAAGCTGAAAAAGACTTTCGCTCACCCCATGTCTGTGTACAGTTCTGTGAAAAAACGATTCAACCTCCACCAGGGCATCCGCAGCGTGGCAGAATTTGTGGTCAATTTCTGGACTGCAGCCACCGCAACATGCTGGCCAGAATCCACACTTCAAGGCTGAACCAGAGCTCACAAGTGTTTTTATTGTGCTCAGACCAGGCGTTTCCTTGCTTCCTGTCCTGTGAGACCAAACGAGTTTGCCCGCTGGTAGTTTCGGGGGTACAGGTGGGCTTCTCTCACTAAGCCCTGACTATTGCTTCAAGTCACGCGTTGCTAAGACCAAGTTGCCCCTTCATGCCCTGATCAACTCTGGGATAGAGCAGAATCTCATTGACTCCGAACCAGCAAAACAAATAGGCCTGTAACATGCACAACCCTGTGACCACACAACATCCAGTCAATGTTCACAAATGTAATATCTTTGATATGCTACTTAGTGATGGTGGTACCTCTCAAAGCGGAGCTGGTGAGAGCACAATGAGAATCGATAAGAAATCGAATCGATAAGTAATATCAATAAATCGCTACATTTTTATCCATTCCCATCCCAAATCTTTCCATCATTGATAGGTTTTGCTCAAGTCATCGCCCTCGAGAAATTGCCAACTACATCTGAAACTGCTAAGCTCCTTGTGAATCATGTTTTCAAATTACATGGAATTACATGGAATTACATGCTGTCTGACAGAGGGCCCCACTTCATTTCTCAAGCCTGGACGGCTTTTTCCACCACCCCGGGGGCCAAAGCTTGTTTAAGCTCTGGTTTTCATCCACAGTGACAGAAAGACTTTAACTAAGTATTTCAATCTGCTGCATCACTACCCAAAATCCTTCCTCTTGGTCCACACAGCTGTCCTGGGTCGAATACGCCCATAGTTCTCCGATCTCCTCCGCTACACATCAATTGATGTTCGTACCATCTCTGGCCTCTCATTCTCAACCTTGCAGTTCCCTCTGTGCAACATCACCTCCAACAGAGTCAGGGCTCAAACCAGAGAGGCTCTGCTCAAGACCACCAACCAAAACAATAAGTATGCCAACCACCGTGTTTTTGTACAACTTCATAGGGATAGCTGCAACTACTGAAAGAAGACTCCGCTGCACCCAGTTACTTGCCTGGTCAGAAAGAAAGTATGGCTTGCAGCTAAAGATATTCGATTCAATACAAATGGGTACTCACAGACACACACTGTCTTGGTAGGCTGCTGTCTCCAAACATGTCGTGTATTATTAATACTGTGTGCTGCTCAGTAACATTTAATATTTATTATTTACTGTTACTTATGCGTATGTTGGTTGTTGCTGTGTTTTGGTTTTCAGCAGGAATTGAAGCAGATTTTCAGCATTTTTTCTCCTTCTCTTTTCTTCCCAAAGCGTCTTTCTTTCTTCTTTTTCTTCTGTGATTGTATTAACTTAAATTTAAAAAAAAAAAAAGAAATCCCAATATAAAACTAATAAAAT
This sequence comes from Maylandia zebra, assembly GCF_041146795.1. NCBI lineage: Eukaryota > Metazoa > Chordata > Actinopteri > Cichliformes > Cichlidae > Maylandia > Maylandia zebra. The sequence continues at coordinate 15,766,515 of NC_135183.1, forward strand.
ATGACTAGCAAGTGGACTATTATAGCAAAAGTGGTAATGGTCCAACCGGAAAAAATAAATCTGTTGGGCATTTGTTGGCCTTCAGACAACAATTATGATTGCTACACTGCAATCAGACAGTTGTTATGATTTTCAGATTATCCTCTGCCTTCCCTCCTCTGATTCGACTAGCAGCACATAAATGTCTCTATAACAAGGCATGTTTCTATTCTGATTGACAAACTTTCAGAAGTCTTATTATGCTGTCTTCTTGGTTTTTTATATTCTATGTTACAGATGATTCCTCTCCATGTTTCTACACAAACTGCTTTACTTTCCAGTGTCCCTAAAAGCTCCAGCATGTGCAGCTTGGTCCAACTTGGCCCACAGCTATGCATGGAATCCCCTCCCTCCTCTTCCTGCTGCATTTCTGTTTTCTTCCCCACTTGAGATTCTGTTCACAAGATCTTATAATTCTCTCATTATCATAACTCTAGAATGTATCAAACGTATCTATTGTTATGTGTGCATCAGATTCATAGTTTACTTTAAAGCATTTCAGAATAATTTCTTTTACTTTCATGTAATTCAGTAAGTATATAAACTGAAGACATAGTATTCAAATAGAATAAAATGCACTTTCCTCTATGATGCATGGTGAACATACTTTATTTGCATTAATTCACAAAAGAAATACACATACAATGCAGCTGAAGCGTGCTGAAGTCAGAGCTGTGGACATAGTTGTTGAGTGTAAGTGACAAATCATATGACTCAACAGAGCAAAAATGTCTGACCTTTTTTCAGCTTTCGCACTGTGTTATGTTAAAATGTGTACATTTAACAAGAACAACAAAACAGCACAATATATAATAGTAAAACTAATGAACTGAATATCTGAACTGACATTTCCATATACACAGCAAAATCACCAAAAGAGAAAAACACCATCTATATGGTATGCAGTATGCTAGTCTATTTCATGTGCTTTATGAAGTTTGTTTCTGATTCATTTATATATCACCAGATCCAAAAGTGGTTCATATTGTAAGGTACAGAATAATACTCTGGAATACCCATTCCCAAAGTCAAGAGTGCTGCTGCCCCCTTAAAATCCACAGAATCCAATGGGGCCCACCTAATCTTAATTCATCATCCAATCAAAACACACGACAAAGTGACGTATATCTTTGAAAGGTGTATTCAAAAACTGTTGGATATAAATTGCGAACATGTTCTCACTCCCAAAGCGTAACATTTTACGCTAGGTGACAAATCGTCAACATATTACGTTTTCGAGCATCCAACACGTTCCTAAATGATGAGCTCGGAAAAATGAGAACCATTTGCACTCAATCTACACATCTTTGTTCATCAGCTGTTTTAATTCATTTTTAAATAAATACATTTATCTAAATATGTAACTGTGCATATTTGTGCAAACGTTCAAACTTAATTTCTGCCATTACTGTGACCCACCTGCAGTATTCTCACAGCCCACACTTTGGTAATCACTACCCTAAAATATCAGAGAGGCCCCTGAGAATTAACAAAGAGAAAAAATTCCTTAATAACATGAAGAGTTTGATTTCCCCTGACAAGCCTGGGTGACTCAGTGGGAAAATAGAATTCCATTGAAATTCAATCAAATTTTAAATATATAACACCAAAATGGTAAATGGCCTGTATTTGCATAGCGCTTTACACTACATTCAGTCATCCACACACTGGTGATGGCAAGCTACATTGTAGCCACAGCCACCCTGGGGCGCACTGACAGAGGCGAGGCTGCCGGACACTGGCGCCACCGGGCCCTCTGACCACCACCAGTAGGCAACAGGTAAAGTGTCTTGCCCAAGGACACAACAACCGAGACTGTCCAAGCCGGGGCTCGAACCGGCAACCTTCCAATTACAAGACAAACTGCCAACTCTTGATCCACGATCGACCCCAAATCACAACAACATTAGCCTCGAGGTACTGTTGAAAGGTAAAGACCCTACATTAACAGAGAGAAAACCCTGGGGTGGGGCTTTACAAGGGTAACACCTTTCCTGCACCTGTTTTGTTGTTCATCGAATGAGCGTGTTGCATTTGAAGGCTGGAGATTGCAGATTGCTACTATGTCACTCGCCAGCTACTAACCTGGAGTTGCAGAATCTCGGGAAGACTCAATGTCAGCATCTTCCACTGCATAGCCTTGGCCTCATTTAGCAGTATTCGCTCACCATGTTCAGCCAAAGGAAGGAGTCACACGCTCACCAGTCTGCCCAATCTTGCACTGAAATACCTCTGCATTCTTGGTTTTCCACCAGCTGCCCTCACTTCCCCTTATGCCCCAAACCACCTTTCTCTCAATTAAGGCAGCTCTCATTTACCTTGCCAAATTTTCCCCATGTCCCTCTGATCCCTTGTTAATTCCTTGTGTCCTCTTTGCCAAACTCTCTGTCTGTAAATCTACAGTTTCCCTGGCACCGCTTCACTATCTCCCCTCCTTTGTGGTTTTGTTAATAAATTTTCCAAAACTGTCCGCTGCCGTTTGGGTTTGCTCACTAGATCTGTAATCAGCCTTATAAAAGCTCAGTGTTTTGTGGAGTTTTGTGGGAAATTATAACGCAGTTTTGCTGCTTTTATTTTCGAGGCACCCACTACAAATGACCATTTGTGCAAAGCAATATAATTTCACTACAAATGTGTTGGAACAGATGTTTATGACAGATGGGATTTTGCTAACCTTAAAAAATGTCAGCTCACATTAACAAAAAAAAAAAGAAAGAAAGAATGACCCACAATGTAGAATTTTTCATGGGCGCAACCCATATACTAAATTCTGTTGCTGTGATTTGGTGCTATTTGGTGCTACATATATAAATTTGGGCAGCACGGTGGTTAGCACTGTTGCCGCACAGCAAGAAGTTCAATTCCACCATCAGGCTGGTATCTTTCTGTGTGGAGTTTACATGTCCTCCCTGTGGGTTCCCTCCGGGTACTCCGGCTTCCTCCCACCATCCAAAGACATGCAGCTTGTGGGGATAGGTTAATTGATTAATCCAAATTGCCCATAGGTGTGACTCTGTGAGTGAATGTGAGTGTGAATGTGTCTATGTGTTGGCCCTGCGACAGACTGACGACCTGTCCAGGGTGTACCCCGCCTCTCGCCCTAGGACAGCTGGGATAGGCTCCAGCGCCCCCCGCGACCCTGAAAAGGATAGGCGGAAGCGAATGGATGGATGTATAAAATTTATTTGAATTGAACTGACATTGTCTTGGATTGCAATCTACCGTTTGTGCTTCTCTCTTTATCTCCATTGATCTTTCTTGCTCTATCAAAGGTAGTCCAAAGGGGCACACTAATTAATATTTCAATACCAAGCTTTGAACAAGGTCCTTTCCCTCACTTTTATTCTGAATGACTTCCTCACCTCTTGACACATGGATTTGCTCTAGAAACTTGGCTAAACATTGGTGAGTTGAGCCCATTTTCTGAACTTTTTCCTTCAGACTGTAATTCACTCCTCAACCTCAGCTCGCCTTGGAAAACCGGCCAGGGTGGAGGGTTAGCCACTGTGTATAAAAACTGCTTCAACTGTTAGCAGCTAACAGCTGATGTTTACCCCAGCTTTGAACTGCAGTTGTTTGAAATCAAGGAGCCCACTCCTTTGCTGTGTGCGCTGGTGTATCAACGACCAAAACTACAGGAGAATTTTATCTAAGACTTCACTGAGTTTTTGGCAGGAATTATGCTGAGATATGACTGTGGTCTGACTCTCTGTGACACTGAAATCAGTGACGATAATGTCCCTGACCCATGTCTGTAGTAACTGAGATTCCCCTTTTATAATTCTCTGTCAAACCTGATGTGCCAGATTCTTGCACGATTACCTCAGTTGCTGCTGATCATTTTTGCTTGTTCTTATCAAAAAATAATCACAGCTTACTGTTTGATAGGTCCATTCACTGATGACTTTTGTTTAATTTAACCTGCTTGGACATCCTTGATCCAACCTAAAACTTGGTTGAATAATGCCACCAGAGAACAGACAGCTGTGCAGAGAAGCTGAATGAAAATGGACTAAGAGAATCTTTATTAAATTATCATGAGTCTGTAAGAGCAGCAAAAACAAAGTATTTCTCTAAGATTGTGTCTAACAACTGTCACAGACTTCATATTTTATTTCGCATCATTAACTCTGATCCTTCCACTGCTGCTCCTCTTGTAGCAGCTAAAGCAACTTTTTGAAAAACTTTTTGAACTTCTGTGTTAATAGGATCGCATATCAGGTCTCATATTATCCCTCCTGCAACTGACCCATCATTTTTCTTTTTTTTACTGCTGAATGAAGTAATCAGCCACTTGAAACCCACAAAAAGTACTGTGGCAATTTAGAAATTGCTCAGACCAATTTTTAAATTGCCTTTTCTCTCTACAGTCGGACTTCTTCAGCGCCAGACCTTTCCAGGTCAAAATGGCATTAGTGTTACAGTCTAGTTTTAAAGCGCACCACAGGACTGAAACTGCTCTTTTAAAGTTTTAAATGACCTTTTAAATTTTGCTTATTTGGGAGATTCTTCCATTTTAATACTCTTAGGCTACCTCCACACGTACACGGTATTTTTGAAAACTGAGATTTTCCGTTTTTGTTTTTTTTGTTTTTTAAATCCCGTCCACACGTAAACGCAAAAACGAAGGAAAACGCTGCTAGGAACATGCCAAAGAAACATAGTGGCGATATATTGCTAACTGTGTAGAAATGTTGGCCAATCAGAAGTCTAGAAGCCTGGGTGGGAAAGAGTAAACAAAGATTGCGCATAGAAGCAGAACTGAGTCCTGTGTGTGGAGGGACAGTAACTGTGTTGTAAACACTGCAGAGAGTGAAGTTAACAGTAACAGTATTTTGTCTAAGTCCCCCATTGTAGAAATTCATTTCACCGAAACAAAAACGTGGCGCACAGTGTGACGTCAAAAAAGGCGCACACCTTTGGCGCTGCGTTTTCTCCGTTTTCCTCGTCCACACTAAATGCAAAAACTGAAAATCTCCATTTTCAGTGAATGAAAACACCGTTTACACATAGAAAAATCTGCCTTTTCAAAAATACATGTGGACGTAGCCTTAGACCTCTGTGCTGCCTTTGATGCTTTAGATCATCGAATCTTTATCTCTTGAGCACTGTGTTGGAGTCAAAAGGACTCCACTGGAATGTTTTAAATCTTACATACCAACAGAAGTTTTTCTATCAGTATGGGGGATACAGCTTCCTCAAAAACTTCACTTTCTCTCGGGGTACCGCAGGGATCCATTCTTGGCCCAGTCCTTTTTTCTGCTCCCTTTTGGCCAGATTACCTGACACTAAAACTTGAATCTGTGAATCCTCTGAAGTTTTAACTGGACTGTTTGGAGGATGTTGAGACAAGATTAAAAATGTAACTGCAGTCTTTGGACCAAATGCTCCTTGCTGTCCTGAGGTCCAGATTAAAGCACAGAGAGAAGGTCTTTGCTGTTGCTGCACCTAAACTTTGGAGCAAACTGCCCCTTCACATCAGGGCCTCCCCAACATTTTAAATCAGAATGAGTTCTGACTCCCTTTATTTGTGTTATTTCTTATTCAGGTTTTCTTATTTTATGTTTCCTTTCTTAAATTCTGTCATCTTGGCCTATGTTTTTATGTCCTTTGATTATTTAGATGTTCCGCAATTTGGTCAAAAGTCATTTAAATGTGCTACAGGAATATATTTGACTTTTCCTTCTTCTCCTTTTCTGTGTCTCTCACCCCAGTCCTTACCCTTGTGTGCTATTACTTCTTCAATTCACTTGGAGTCAGCACGGCATACCGGCAGGAAACTCAGCCAAGTAGGCTTCCTGAGAAAGAGGGAGAGGAAGTGCAATAATAGGGAATAAGGAAGGGGGTGTTGGTTTAAAAATAACCCACCTATATAAGCAGAGGGAAGAGCCCACTCTGTCTCAAACTCTGGTTCTCAGCTCCGACACTGCTTTGCCTGAGCCAGAAGTTTGCCTCTGTTCTCTCTCTCTCTCTCTCTCTCTATCACACACACACACACACACACACACACACACACACACACACACACACACACACACACACACAGAAACAGAACAGCAAGGCTTTCCTGCCGTGCAGAGGAAAGTGGAGAAGTCAAAGCAGGTGTTTCCAAGAAGTTTAACAAAGACATAAAGTATGTGCACCATGGAAAGTGAGTTTATCCCGAAACACGCTACAATAACTTTGACACGATGAGAAAGTCATCTGGTTTTAATAAAAAAATCAAATCGTATTGAAGAAACACATTAATCCAAAAAGCCTCGGAGAGCTGATAGTTTTTCACAGTTCACTGTAAATCCCAGCTAAGTGACTGCAAGTTGAAATGAAATTGATAAAATGTTGTGTATACAGTCATGAAATTATGTGTTATCTGAGTGTTTTAGTAAAGCTTAAATACTGTGGTATGTTAGCAACCCTCAGAAAAGTCTGGCTTTGCCTTCAGTGTAAGAGCAGGGTACAGCTAGTTGTCCCTTAATCACTACACATTGCAGAGGCAGGACCAAACCAGACCATAATTAGAATATAACTGAAATAGTGTGTAAAAAAGAAAGAAAGAAAGAAAAGGAGTGTGATAAGCCACACAGGTGTAAAACAAAAAAAAGAAAAAGTTGTCATCAGTTGTCATCAGATGTTCTCAAATAACCCAATTATTGTCCTTCCCGAGTATCTGATTACTTTAAATGGCAGTTTTTTTAAATTTGGGAATTTGTCACAAACAATTAGTCTGGCAAACCTAGACAGTGGAAGCAAAGCTCTAACAGCCACAAGTTTTCAGCCAACCCCATCAGCCTTGTTGTGCCATGATGTAACTCTGTCTCAATCTAGACACAGCACCAGATAGTCATTTGTGAGAACAGCCGAGCCTCACACAGAGAAACATGCAACCAGACAACCAGAACTCACTTCCACATGGAAATTTTAAACCACTCCATCATAGAGTGACAGTGGGTCAATCATGAACACTATTGGTTTTTGTATTGGTTTTAAAGCTGACTGAGAGAGCAGCTTTATGTTGTTTAACTCATTAAAAGGATCAGATTCCCTTAACTCACTGAGTCAAATGTAGATGGGAGTGGCAGGATAAACACTGCAGTCCTGGTGTGTGGGGAGAGTACAATTTGTTTTCAAGTGATGGTCCTGCAGCTTTAAATGCAGGACTGTTAACATAGGTGATTCCCAGCACGCAAGCAATGTGCTTGGAGAAAGAGAAGACGAGGAATAACTTGGAGATCAAAGTAGATGACTTATTGGAAATGTGATACGACGCAGTCAGGGAAGCTGAGGAACAAGACAAGCTTTTAGCTGCCTACAGAGATGACAGCAAGAATTTGGGAAATACAGATAAGGACACGAGACATATGACCACTGAATGAAATGAACGCACTACACATACTAAGGGTTGTAGTGTAATATGGCTTGTAACTTTGTTTAAGTAAAAGGCCGGACACTTTTGTCTTCTTATCCATAATAACAAGAACCACTTCAGTGGATCTGCAGTGCATTGATTATATGGATGAAAATCCAAAAGAAGCGTTTTCTGATCCCTTAATGAAATTTCTAGTATTTTTAGGCCAGTGTTTCCTCTTTCTTTCTGACTATAGTACTAGGAAGGAAGGAAGAAAGGAAAGAAAGAAAACCGCTGTAGGTATAGATATAAGGTAGAAAAGCCCTTCACTTGAGCACAGTGAGTAAATAGACCTGTATAGCTATATATGGAATTTTCCAATTCCATATAGTTAAACTGCATTTTTAATTACATTTCCATGTTTTTTCCTGAAACAGTATGATGACAATTCCATATTGGGCTAACTGAGTGGTGGTGGGAAATGGCAGGAAAAGCCTGAGAGAGACAGCCAACTGTTATTTGCACCCTCACGGGATGTTACCATTCATATCTCAGTTGTAGATGTTTGTGAAGGACAGAAAGATGTAGAGGATGTTCTCTACAAACTTCACTTTTACATAAATCATGTCCTGGTATTTGACTCCAGCTGATTATTGATGGTGTTCTGACCCAAGATCATGTGGATCATACATGTTTTATATGTGTGACTCACCTCACCAGAGGATGTGGGTGTGGGTTTTTCTCTCTCCTCCCTCCCAGGTGTGTGAATGGGTTGGACTTAATGGATACAGGTGCCTGCTGAGTGGGTGGGTTCAATTCCTCCACCACCCAGTAGGCTGTGTTTCTGCTAGTAGCTTTGAGTGTTTCTCTGGGAAAATCCAGAGTTGAAAAGTTCGTTAGTGAGTAGATTTGTGTGTTTGGCTTATGAGAGCTGGTCTAGATCTTTGTAAACAGTTTTATATATTAGACAACCTGGAGTATTCTTTAACTGTACATACACTGCAGCAGCCTTTTTGTTGAAAACGGTTTTCTCTTGCTAATGGGTGTAAGAGTTTAGTTAAGAAAATTTGGTGTTTTTTGTATTTTTATTTTGGGTCAGGGAAGATTGGGTAACAATGGCCACACACCACGAACTTCAGACGTCTCTTTGTGTTTACATTTTCAGTCCCTAATGTCACCAAGTGCTGCACAAGTGAATAAGGAGTATCTCCAGAGCACATGTTCCTCAAGCAGTGGACATAAGTGACTGGTACCCATTATGATTTATTATAATAATCTCGATCTAAACTGAAATATGAATAGGAAACAAACAGATGCATGTAAGACGTTGCTCACTGATATCTGCAGTCAGGGATATAGGATATGTCGCTTAATGGTGAAGCAGTGCAGAAAACATTACTGAGAGCAAACAAAGTTAATGCAGACTGACTGGAAAACAGTAAATAATGAAAATGTCAAAAATGTCACATGCCCTTTAAACCTTTGTGAACCAATACACAAAATAAGTCCTTTCACATACAAAGAGCTCCCTCCATCACAAATATGTACAATACATAGGATGTGTAAACATGTGTTATGTGTTTTTGTATAGCTACTTGGACTAACTATCAGATGTCATCAGGACTGAAGGGAGTGAAATTGTTAGTATCAGTTATCAGCATTTACAGTGAAAACATGTGCCTAAATTACCCCATCTCTGCTAGAGATACCTAAAGGAACAAGGCTTGACATATTTGCAATAAGGGTCGTGTTCAGAAAGCAAATACTAGCTAATAGTCTTGTGACTGAAAGACCCCCAACTGAAAAATAAAAAATATTTCAAAAATATTTCATCACCTGTTTGTTCACATAAAATGTGTGAGTAAAGTATCAGGTCATCTTGATTACCAGAAAGGTTTCGGAGCTCTTTTTCACTGATTCTAAAAGTCTATAGGGGAGACTGAGGATAGTTGTAACATTTTTGGCATTTCCGTCTGTAACTTGGAGCTCTTTTAAGGTAGCGAATTCAAAATGTAATGCAAAGTATTTACATGTCTCTGCTATTAAATAGTACAGCTATTTTCTCTGCAGCACAATTACTCATTCCATGGTATGGTCTCAAACACAAAGAGTGAATGTTACAACTAACCCCATAACATATCCTGGGGTGAAATGTAACACAATGAAATAAGGGTACTGACAAATTCTTAACATGTAATCTTTTTTATTCAACACATGAATGCACTTGGAACTATTTATGTAGCTGTGTGTGTGTGTGTGTGTGTGTGTGTGTGTGTGTGTGTGTGTGTGTGTGTGTGTGTGTGTGTGTGTGTGTGTGTGTGTGTGTGTGTGACACAAATCTAGCTTTTGAACATATTCCAACCCCCCAAAAAGACTAATTATGGAATTTTCAGCAACTGAATATTTCATTCATTTTGGTTGGTCTTCCTTGAGTTTGGCCTCATTGGCTCAGAAAGATGAGGAAATCTGTTTCTTGCACCCATCCTGATTTATTTCCACTACCAGTACTTCCTACTGGTCCATCTCTGACACAGTGGTCTGCATAATGTATGTGTGGGAACACAAACAGTGGAGGAATTGTGTTGCCAATGGCATTAACCGCATATACAAAGGTGACCAGTGACCCTCTCTCTGCTGATGTCGTTGCCCCAACTTGTTTAATATAAGTTAAAGTAATAGTGTGGCAAGTTGTAACATCTGCATTATTGTTACAACTAACCCAGACTGTTGCTGTTACAACTGACCCAGACTCCTATAGCCATGAACTAGCTAACATTACAGCCAACGGCTAAAACACTAGCACTAAAGACCTACACAGAATATATCCCCATAGACATACAAATAACATCATTTAAGTTTGATGAGTTTAACTGCAAAGCAGATAATGCTATCACAAATTGAAATAAAGTAGAAAAACTTACTTTTTGGCATACAAATGACTTCTTTTCTTCTTAAATTGTCTGTGTTTGACAAAATGTGCTAATTTTTCACATGTGATAGAAGAACTGAATTGGACATGTACAGGATGAATCACATCGTTTGAAACTTAGCCCTGATTGGAGAAATTTTAAGTGTTACAACTGACCCACGTTACAACTATCCCTGGTCTCCCCTACTTTTCTGGACGTTTCATTAGGTGTTTTTTTTATGATGCAGGTGGAGATTGCTGTCAAATGTATCAGTCCAAAATGTCCTGTAAGTGTTCAGTGAGTCAGATTAAAAACTATCTCTTAGAACATTTTTATATTGATTTCACCTCTGACAATGCCAGCACACAGCATCACCACTGAACACCCTGATTGTAGGTATCAAGAGTCCATGTTCTTCTGAAGAAATAGTCCTATGGTAGCTTTTATTTATGCTCAAAGAGATCCTTTAAAAAATAATTTAAAAGAGATCCTCTGACTCTCTGTAAAGCTTTTATAGTTAAATCTCAGTTCCTGTTTTGTTCTTTAAATCAAAGATTTATAGTTTTAGGAACTACTGAAATACTTAAAAAAAAAAAAACTGTGTCATAGATGGATATATACAAATCAATTTTACTGTTTTTGTAAGAAAAATGTGTTTGTTTGGAAACTTGCACTGATCAGACTGTTGGTTGTTACAGAAAGTGTTGGTACATTCACTCAACTATATGTCACCAAAATGAAACAGAGGGATAGGCTTAACCAGATGGACAACACGGCTAATATGTAACAACCTGAGAGATTTCATAGAAAGCATTTAAGAAATCCGCAATGGTGAAGGTGGCGCCTGGTGGCTGCAAACTGCTGCAGAAAACTGCGTGGCTGCATTCACTACAAGGGAGTGTGCGCTACTGGCTTGTCGTGTTCTAGCCTGACGCACGCACCTCTGTCCGCTTTCTCACTGAGATAGAAACCGACAGAGATATTTGACCTCTGTGTTGTCATATACTCAGAAACACAGGAGCAAAATAATCATGGATCAAGCTTTTCAGAACACAATAATTATCAGAAAGAACGAGACGTTTTCACTTTAAAATGGAGACCGTTCTGTGTCGCTTTCCAATATGTTGGGTTTTGTGTTTGTGTGATACTTTGTTTTTTTATGTTAACGTGTTAATATTTGTTACGCGTTATTTAAACTGTTAATTGTTCTGTCTTTGAGCGCCGATATGGGGGCGGTTGTTCTGCCAGCTGTTGGCCAAAGGGGCGGGTTCTTTCTCCGCGAGGGTTAAGTAGCTCCACGCAGCAGAGCAGAGAAAGCATTGGGCACTAGTCCGTCTCCGCTTCTCTGTCTGTGACTCGCGGGGAAAATTCACGCTTTTATACTGAGGCTAAATTTAGGGGCTGGTCGGTACACCGCGTCCCTATCCTGAACGCGCTTCCTTCCCCTAGCCACACACTGGTCCGGTTTATGTATGTAGTGATATTTATAAGAAAACCAGTTGTTCCAGGCGCAGAGCTGCATGTGAGCGAGGACCAGCTCACCGGACGGCAGAAGTTACGCGCTCGTAGCCTTATCTGGCAACTCAGCGGACTTTGGTGACTTGCCTTAAACAGAAGTTATTTTTATAATTCAGTGTTTTTTACTATTCATAATGGCCTCGAGTGGGACAATTTTACCATCCATCTCTACATTTTCCAACCAAAAAGAAAAATACTGGGAAGATGTAAGTTGGCCTTTTTATTTATTAACTGTTGCTTTCACCGAGCTTCATGCACTTGTCTTCCTGCTATCAGAAAGCATATTTCTATTAGTTGTTGTTTTATTTGTGTATATTATACATATGTGTGTATTGATCATCTGAACGGGTTGAAAGAAATGATGCATTCTGAAACAAACTGTGCTCCCATCCCTGAAGCAGAAGTGGAAAAGCGACGCGATCAGCAGGGCAGATATGAACAGCAGCTGCCAGGGCAGAAAAGACGAAGAGGACCTGGACAGGTTCTTGGATCTGGAGTTTATTCTCGCGAACACCGCCGATTCCAGCAGTGCGTCGGCCGCCGGGACGGTACCGGAGTCATACCGCCTTCAGGATTCCGGGGTGTCTGTTTATCAGCAACAGCAACAGCATCACATCGAAATGTCCCATCAAACAAGCGATTACACGTCTGTTCCAGACATGAACAGTCCTTCCCAATACAGCAGCCTGATGGCAGAGCTCCTTCGCTCCGACATGGATACCAGCTTCCTCCCTGCGAGCAGCTCCGGTATTCAGGGAAGATTCTTGGTCAGTTCCACGCCTTTCCAGACCACTCAGGGTGTATTCCTCGAGCACCCGAACATTAAAGCTGAGCCGGTCTCAGTGGACACATACGGACCTGTCATGGGTCTGGCGCCTCAGAGCTGCACTAAAATCAAGCACGAAGGGAACGTCTCATGCATGGTTTTTAACGAGCAGCCCCGGCTTGCAAGCTCCCCGCAGGGAGCGATGGGCAGCATGACCCCGCCGCTCAGCCCGGACGACCTGATGAACACCGAGAGCCAGCAGCGCCAGATTTGTACCTCCACCTCGCCGACGTTCCCGCAGACTTTCCACCTACACCACTGCAAGGCGCCCGCGAGATTTCCTCACCAGCACGGCGCGATGCACTTCTCCTTCACTGAGGCGCTCCACCAGCATAAACTCACCGGCGTTTTCGGAGAGGACGCAGCCATGGGCCTGCAGCAGGCAGCTGGCCAGCGGGTTTTACTCACTCCGCCCTCCTCCCCGCTGGATATTATGGACACCAAGCCAAAGAGGGGTCGCAGGTCCTGGCCGAGGAAGCGAACCGCGACACACACCTGTACTTTCACCGGCTGTGGAAAGACCTACACGAAGAGCTCTCACCTGAAGGCGCACCTCAGGACTCACACAGGTAAGATCTGCAGGCTGAGTGTGGCGGGCATGTTATTCAACTACGTCACGAACTATGCTGTCACTGATGGGTGTTCTTTGTGTTCTTAGGAGAGAAGCCATACCACTGCAGCTGGGAGGGTTGCGGCTGGAAGTTCGCTCGCTCTGACGAGCTCACACGTCACTTCCGAAAGCACACCGGGCACCGGCCATTCCAGTGTCACTTGTGTGAACGGGCATTCTCCCGGTCTGACCATCTCGCCCTCCACATGAAGAGGCACATGTGAGCAAATACCAGAAGGACAACAAACAGACAATGACTGATTTGCACAGCATCAGCCTGATTAAAGAATCCTACGATGGGCCACATGGATCCGACGACAATATATAGATGCAAGTTCCTATAGGAGTGTTAATTTTACTGGTACCATGAATGGATAATGGGACCACTGTTGACTACACTGTAATAGCTATATGTATTGTATAGGATTATTATGGTGACTTTTATGAAGGCTTATTAGGCATTAAGATGACATGCCATCACACGAGACTATAAACATATTTTCTGGGAAAATATATATATTTTTATTGATATGTGTATGTACGTGCATGTGTATGTGAGTGTAAGAAATCACAAGAAAACCACAAACAGCAAACATATGAATTCTATTCTGAATTCTTGCAGATGTAGCTGGTACTACTTTTTTTGTTTATTTGCAAAGGTAACAGGGACGTTCCACTTAACATATCAGACACATGCCAATGAAGCAACTGGATGCAGATGATCCTTAAATGTGTGATATTTGAGTTTGTATTTTTTACAATAAGTGCCTTATACATCACTTTAGTACAGAACTAACAAGTGCCATAATCTCTACTGGCCAAAAGACAAAGTTTTATTAACTGTGTTTTGTAACAAGCAGATGAAACAATGTTTTAGGAAAATGTTTTCTTATGAAATCGTCTCGTTGAAGGTTTGAACTGAATGTCCTGTCTGTGAGTCTGTCTGCTGGTTAGTAGCATTTGAAGTCAGGGTTTTACAGTCTCACAGACGTGCGTCGTCTCGACTCCAATCGACTGACAAAGGACTAAACAGTCTTTGGCAAAAAGATTTGTTTGTGTCTTGAAGAAATGTACTGCCTTGTGAATTCAGTCATTTTATATACTGGAAAGTAGTTTATTTTAATGTACATATTAAACTAAATGGATAACATGATCTCTGACTCCAGAGTTTGATTTTCAAAGTTCACAGGTCTATAAAAGGGTTTTTATTCGACAAAAGTTCAAATACTCAAAGGTCACTGTAGTGAGTCAACATAGAAGGGTATATCAGAAGAAAAGCACCTGAGAAGACGAGCAATATCTTAGGGCATGTAGATACAAGTATGTGGACATTTAGTAATAGGTGAAGCATCCTGAGAAATTGGGTCAACCCACTCATATACTCATAAATATAAACATTACATTGGCATAATTACAAAGTATGTATGGACGCTACGTGGAACATAAGGGCAAATATGGAGTGGTGAAAAGAAAGTGTTTCAAATAAACTAAAAAAAAAGGGATAAAGAAAAGCTCAAAAAAGAAAAAGTTGCCTGATGGAAGACTGTTTTCCGGCAGCTTGAAGCCGGGAGTTGGAGAGATATTTTGTTGTAATGCTACTTTTTGTAAGTCATGTTTTGTTTGCAAAAAATCCGTTTTGAGCCACCAACGCTAAATTTAATTTCAAAAGCAACCTTGTTAATAGCTAGTTGATATCTTTAAGTCGTGGGAATGTTTCAACCCCACAAAGATGTTTAGATCAAAAAGATTTAAATTCTGTGGTGTGAGCCTTTAATGCATTACATGTTAAATCAGTAATGGGAACAGTTGCCTCATAGACCATTAGAGCATGACAGAGATGATCGAATAGTAAGGGTGTGATCATCATTCTTACTTCACACACACTGGAAACAAGAATCTGGGTTAGATCCAATTACTATCCAAACTACAAGAATAAAACTACCATCCAATATTCTTTAAACTGTAAATTTGACCATTGTCAAGTAACATGCATGCTTACCACATGTAGTGTTGGAAGCATATAGGTGATGGCTCTTAATGAAACTTCACTATCTCTCCATTTCCGCTAAAGCCGTGACAAGGCCTGTGTTTATTTTGGGTTGTGAAAGGTCACTTGTCTCAGTACCATCTCCGCAATTGCCCCGTGCCAACCCTCAGAAAAGAGGAACACTCCCCACCACTATGTTTAGTACATTCACTCAAGTGAAAAATCAAACATTTTCATTTCACTTTTTTCAGCTGGGTGCAGAAGGGTAACTGCCACTGTGGAGCGTGGGAAGCTCTGGCGTGAGGGTGACCTGGTTTACATGCTGGTTTCTGCCTTTGTGAAAGCAGCAGAACAAGATAGATTCATTATCATAATATAGATTTGCCTTAAAGGAAGAGGGCAAGGTTCGCTGAGGTCGTGAGTGCGGTCTGATCCAACTTAGGTGGGAGGCCGAGGGCTTGCAAGCCCCATAGGCTGATTGGGCCTGCAGCATATGAGCAACACTGAGCTCAGTAGGCAACAAAAGGGACAAGAAGTGTATTTATGGGAAGAGGTTGCCATCTACTGGGATAGCAGCACTGCTGTGGACTGCAGGAAACTTCTGCTGGAATGTTTTCCCTGCAGTTTCCCAGATGGATCGTAAATTCCGCTGAGTGTGAGAGCGAGAAATCACAAGGAGCATAGTTAGAAGAGACACAAATCAAAAAAGGACGCTGTGTCTCCCAGTTGAACTAATTATTTTTTTATTTTTGCAGGTTGAGTATTTAATCAAAGTACGAAAAATGTATTTAAATATTTTAACCAATGTAACATTTTTTTGTTTGATAAATTATATGTTATACATGTGATGCCGTGTGGGGACAATGATGAAGAAAATTAAACAAAAAGTTATCCATCAAAATGCACCTAAAATGGAAAAAAAAAGTTTATGTTTACATCAGCAGGGGAAACCAAATGAAATGATAAGAAACAGGTACAAAAACCACCTGAACATTAGACTCTTAATGTTCTATTGTTTGTTTATTTTTAGTTTGTAAAAGGTTGAATTGTACATTAAATAAAACCTATCAAGTAAATTTGTGTTTAGTTGATTATTTCTTAGCATCTTTTCAATGCATTTCCTATTAAAACTATATAAAGACTATAAAGACTGCTCTTTCAGTCTTCATTTAGCTGCTGTCGACTGTCAGACTTTGTGTGGCTCAGTAACCAAACAGGTTTATGTCAGTGTTCAAACTGAAAAACAGGCTTCCAGCAAGTTCTGGTTCTTCCAGATCATGTGCGTTGTAACACATGTAAAATACAATACACACACACATGCATAAACACAAAGAACTACAAGGGAACATACAAGAGATATGTCTGCCCAGCATACATACACTACACCCCGTGGTGTGTATTTTTGTAACAATTTTTAGGCCAGATTCGATTTTCACCAGTGGATAAAATGAGCTTGCAGCCAAAGCTAATCAAACACTGGCTGCATGCTTTTGCGGAAGGTAAGATTTACACTCCTACAAAAACACTGGGAGTCTGCTCAGTTCATTTTTGTCTAAAAAGATAAAATCATGTTAAATTTGCTTGTCAAATATCTCCGATAGCCCCATTATTTGGGCAGGTAATTTGTGTTATGAAAGCAAGATCAGCTTTTCAGCAACTATGAAATCAGAGAAGGTGTAGCTGTGCTAGCAGCCATATAAGGGTTGTTGTTGACCAAATGATGGCGTCAGCATTCTAATCTGCTTAAAATGAAACAGTCAACATGTGACGTCTCAGGTAAGCAGGAATAACGAGAGTACAAGCAAACAGTATCCAGCCTCTTGATGTGAACCACAGCTACAGACTGTGTTTTCTTACTTTAAGAACTAAACATTTTGTGACAAACAGAATACACACGTGCAGTTAAAGTTAAGGTAGTTATCTAAACAATTGCCTGGACAAAGCATTCTGGATGTATTCTCCTGTCTCAGCCTCCTTGACGGGCTTTAACACAGGTATTAGTCTTGTGATGTGATGTCACAGTAGTTTACTGTAATCCTGTATAACTAATGATTAACTTTTATCTTCATAAAAATAACATGTTCTTCAAATATCTACATTTTGCTTAAGTGATTTAGTGCTGAGTTCCTTAGATAAACAATTTTACACACATTAAGATTGGGAGTCAAAATTCATTGTTACCAGTTAACAGACTGGTGTGTATACAGTGCTCATCCACTCTGAAGACTCAAAGTATTTTTTAAGAAGAAGTCACATTAACACAGTGCTTTTTATTGTATACCTTTAAGTGCTTTCTAATTACTGCACAACAACACTCCAGTGGATGCATCAGGAGCAATTTTGGTTCAGTTTACTGTCTTATGGCTCTTGAACTGGACATCAGACTGTCAACCTTACAATTACTCAACAATCTGCTCTCCCTGCTGAGCCACAGCCCCTAAAACACAGTGAGGCTCCCGTTTCCTTTCAGCTTGAGACTGTCAGTTTGTTTCCAGGATGGCATCATGCCATGGCAGATTATGGTCAAGATGTTCGTACCTCAATCGAGATATAATTTCAAAACGTGTGCGCGGCTCCATTTGACATAAAAGTCAAGTTCATATATACACTATATGGAAGAAAGTACCAGGCTACCGACACATTACATCAACAGGAGCCACTCGGTCATCGAAAGCCATGTCATGAAGCTCAAGGTCCACGGTTATGTGTTGATGTTAATGCCAGAGGAGGTTTAGTCAGCAGAGCTTTGCCAGCTTTTACCGTAGCCTCAGCATTCAGCAACTCTGCGCTGTAACTTCACGAGGTACACTTGCTGTGGTTCCTTAACACTTGCACTTTGCAATAAACAGTACATTGCACAATAACTGAAACCAGCCCCCTGAATGAACACTATCTGTAAAGATGTTCCTGCATGAAAATCCCAACCATGCCACATTCTCAGTCACTTAACTCATCATTCTGAGCCATTGTGATGCTTGGTGAACTTAAGTGGGTTGTCTTGATTATGTCTGCCTGAATATATTGAATTTCTGTCATGTTGATCACATAAGTGCACCAACAAGCAGTTGAATAGATGTACAGGGACTAGTGAGTGCTCATGGTCAATTCCTCCAATACAAAGGGCTTCTTTTATCTCCAGGTTGTTAGGTTTTTAGTATCAAAAATGTTAACAGCACTCCAACATTACCCACAAATATTCTCTGGCTCACAGGTTTTTAATTTCCCTCCTCTTCATTATCGTAGAGTAAACACAATAGTGTGAAGAATTTCCTCTTATTCCTCAGTGAGACAGTTAGCACTTGCCAACATAGAGGATTTGCTTGGTTTACAGCTAATATGTCCAGAATTGCACAGCATTCATTTCACACTTGACAGGTGTGCCCTTGAAATGAGTGTAATTCACCTCACACTGTGACTGTCTGGGAGGGGAGGAGCATCTGTAAAGTATTTACTTTTGTTACAGCCTCATTCCAAAAAGGATTCATTTCTCACCTCAAAATTTAACGCAAAAATAATCCATGAATAAAAAGTCCGCTTGAAATTCATCCATATGGATAAAAACTAAAAAACAAAAGCATACCGTGAACAAGTATTACAGTTAAGTACTGACATCCTTTGCCATGACATTCAAAACAACGAGTTTAGCTGAAATGGAGAATTGTAAACTTTCATCACGGTTGCTATGGTGATTGTGTGTAGGCTTTTCAGGTGAAAAATGACTCAATTTTTGAATCAGGCTGACAAAATGTGGAAGAAGTGAAGCACTGTGAATACAGCTACAGATGTCTGGTTTGGAAAAGATTGTTTGGGATAAAAAAAATTACTTTGAAAATGCTGAAGGATGGATTTTAAGTTCTAATAGCTTCTAAAATGATTAAAATCACTTTATTTCTTAATGGAATTGCGATTTAGGGATTTAATAAATTACATTTGGCACTTTTTCCCTAAATATGTAATTAAGAATTTAAGATTTCTAAACGTGTAATATTATATTAAGCTTTACAAATAGTCATACAAAACTGTTGACAAGTCAAACATGCATTCATTAATGGAAATGTTTATTCTAGTAAACAGTACAGACCATATAGAGACCATAGAGATCCTCACTTTTCTAGGTAAACCTCTGTTCTCTACCCGTTGTTCCAAATGTTTTCCTCTATAATTCACTGGTTCGTTTGTTTATGCTGTTAGGACACATATACCAGACATGATACTACAGAGACCGTACACGCACTGTATGCATTTTTATAAAAACAGCGCTGAATAATTTGTCGATAGCAGAGAGAGCAACAACAACAAGAGTTAGAAAAGAAATCAAAGAAATGACGAATGACACAATGAATTCATTTTGCCTGCTTAATATTAAGCATCAGCATTCCAGCAAAGACAGAATTCAGTGGTTTCACACTACAAGAAAACATGAACCATTCTGATAAAATGAACATTAAAACAAAGAAACTGTTAAGCTGTAATTTTGACACTTATCATCAATCATAAGCTGATATTTCTTAACTGCTAACACTGTTGATATTTTAATAACATTTAGTAATTAACATTGTGTTTACTTGTTTTTCCTCAAAATAAAAAAAAGGATTTGCGATAAAAGGCTTTTGATGCTTGGAAGAAAATCAGGTCAGAAGAGTGGCTGGCTGTGGATACATAAATAATTATATTAAAAACATACACAACATATAAAAAATTAGACTTCTTTCAGACTATACATAAAACAACAATAAAAGAAACATATCTATTGCACAATGGAGGTATCTAATGACAAATACAGTATGAACAATGGTACCAGTCTGTTAACAGCAGTACACAGCAGACGGGGTGATTGCAGACACATATCATAGGCGGTCTTTTACAGAAGGACCGAGTATTGAGTGCTGCTAGTTCTTGGTGCTAATGATAATATGCATGTTGTTCCATCTCACCACATACTCTAATTTCAATTGTTTTCAGCACTGGTGCAGAACGTCAGAATCAAACCCATAGAACTGCTGTCCAACCCTACTTCTCAAGGAGTGCGTTGGCATAATCACAGGTCCCTCTGTTTCCTACATGCTGCTAGTTATACTGTGTGAAAATATCACATCCTAGCTTGTTGAAGTATATACACCGCCACAGAATGTCAGCTGTGCTATAAAGATAACGCACCTCTCTGCCCTATAATATACAGAACGAGTCCACGTTTTGCTTTCAAAATTCAGCTGAGCCATCCACATACACACTCAGTCAAAGGACACTCTCTTTAGTTCTGGGAAAAATAAACTTCTATAGCACTTAAGCCAGTGTGGGTTCCACATAGTTACAAGAAGAATAGCAAAAGCTTCAGTCCTCTAGCTGTATCTATACAGACTTCTTTCAGGCTCAGTACCACATGCAAATCTCCCACATTGTGACCTCAGTGGTATCACAGCCTATGTAGAAGTCAAACCAACCATGTCTTTGAACTGTGGCAGGAAGCCGAAAAGTCAAACTCCACCTGTGAGGGGCCAGCTCGAAGGAGACTTGAAACATGAACATTCTTGCTATGATATCACCTTAACGAAGCAGTTAGACTATTATGTCACAATCAGCAGTGACAAGTTTAGAGATGCCCCAAGCAAGAAGCTTAGATCACATTGCTTCTCAAGCTAGTATAGATGAGTTGTTAGGTGACTGCTATTGGAATACATGTTTGATCTGATGTCAATGTGCTGTAAGAATGAAAGAAATCTGGTTAACAAACAAAAGTAACACCACTAGCCACTGTGAAAAACAGGGGCAAACAATTCTGCAGTAAGGTATTGAACATACTGCACCTTTTAGATAATACACATAGCTTTTTATTCAACTTCTAGTATACCACACTATAAGCTTTTTACTCGATAGCAATTAAGTTAACTGTAACGTTTTATAATGCAGTGAGAACAAGTGTGTAGCTGACGACCTGCTGGCGCGTAGAAGCTCATGAACAGTTTTATTTAAACTGAGAAAACGGACGGACACGAGGGGGCTTCTGTTCATGGCAGAGACTTAAAAGCCAACGTGTGTTTTATGACTGAGAAGTAGATGAAAGCAGGTTTATCACATACTAAGGACACCGCTCAGTAACAGCTATAGTAAAAGAAACACTCTTGATGTGTGAACATAACAAAGAAAAGCTGAGAGAGGCAGTTTACACTTCTTACTCGCAGAATCAGGGGTGCATTATCAACCTTAACTTCACTTTTCACTCCTATTTTGGTGAATTCACATTACAAGGATTTATATAATGCTGACCCTCTGGAAAGCAGTTTCAATATGTCTGACATCTGGGAAGAAAAAGACAAACAAATATGCAATGTTGCATCATGAAAGTAACCACATTAGTACCAGCATTTTCTTTTTCAACGTGATGAGTGGAAAAGCAAGTGTAACACTTATTGGAGGTCATTCTGTCATATCACTCAGTTCAGAGCCTTTACACGCCTCCAGCTCGTATTTGGGACCATCCCATCACAGTTTTGGACTGAAATCTGACGCAACCTGAACATTTCAGTACATTTTTTTTATGTATTAAACTTCAAGTTAAGCAGAATGTACGCCAGTGTTTTCTGTTATTAGAAGGAGTTTATATTTTCATTAAATTGCAACAAATCTGAAGTGATTTCAGAATGACTGAAACATTTTTAGGTTCCATCAGATTGCATCCAGTGCAATGTTACAGTATAAAGATCACATCAGTAAGCTTTGCTTTGCACTAACAGCTCAGAAGTTAAGTTCAATGAAATCTGCTTTTATGGGACAGCAAAAGAACAAAATCCAAATAAAAAACAAAACAAAACTCTAGAAACAACGTATTTCTGTCTCCCTTAAGCATTGGTTCATAGTTCAAGTAAAGAGACAACTCCTAAAATAAACAAAGTGAGTTGTTATGGAGCATCAAACTATGTCACATAAGAATTAGCACTCTTCAACATCCAGTTTCCTGCCAGTCAGAAATCTATCTGCAACTTGTGTTTGCCGTTCTGTAGTCACCAACTAAAAACAGTGCTAAAACCATCAGTTTCTACAAAAGAATCAATAAAAAACAGACTAGTTGAAATATGAAAAATGAATTCCCTCATCTTTTATTTCATTTGCTGGATGTGGTATGATATCATATCATTGTGATCAGAGTACAGTTGTCAAGAAGAGGCATAGGCTCTGTCTATATACACCGCAGAGACGGCAAGAAAGCTCTACAGGTCAGTGCAGAGGACTCTACACGATGACCTCACTCATGATAACGGAAAACATATTTTTACAGTACGTTACTCTCACTCCAAAGAATATGTCGATATCCTGACATAGTTATTTTCATTCATTAGGTAGTTATCACATTAGAGGAAACCAATGTAATGCACGCTGCTTCCCTCAGCTTCTGTTACTTTTATGTCTTCATTTTTTTAAACTGAAATGATGAGCCAGAGGAAGGGAGCGTCTGTGATGGGTGGCAAACGTAATACTGAAAAAGAGAAACATATAAGCTACAGACTCAAGGCAGAAGAGTACCAAAGAAAAACAACCCTACTCTGAGTCTCTTCCCCCCGCTCTGTATTATTTATTTCTTCATGATAAATAAGCACAACACAAAGTAAAGTGGGTTTTCACATTATGTCACATTTAAACTGGGGACTGAAAGACAAATTCACAAGAGAAGCCATTTAAACTCAGGGACTACAGCACACACCTGAAAAGATAATATTGTCTGTGGTTCCTTGAGGCCTTTTGAATTTCAGTAGTACACAGAAGGAATATTTCATGACAATTTTAACATTACTGTTAAAATTGTTATACAGTGGAACCATTGGATAATAAGGCTCTTGGTATCCCAGATTGCCTGAATCTTTATCTGGTTAAAGTGTTTAATCTCTAAATCCTGATATTTGGAGATATAAGCTCACCTGGAGTCATGAGAAAAAATGAAGCACTGACTTTAGTCTAGCTTGAAACAAAGTGGTTAAATACAGTTTAAAAATACTGTTAATATCGATCTTTTCACTTCTTATCTCAGTCTTTGTTAGTGTAAGTGTCTGGCCTTAAAAGAATATTTAATGAGTATTAGGGCTGGTTATTGTCACTCATTTCTATAATTGATTGACTCAGAAGGTCCAGATTCGATCCCCGATTCAATTCGATTCAGTTTCGACTCAGACAGTCAGAAATATTATAGTTCTGATCATTCATTAATACATGTCCACATTTGTATATCTGTGTATAAAAAGCTGACACTTCATCAAAGGTGTGAGCATCACAGCAGATGCCTTTGTGTCAAAGTAACTGAGGATAAAACACAGAAAAGCATGAAGGAGATTTTCCTGGTCTGGCTTTTTAAAGCAGACAACCGCCTTAAAAATATTCTGCAGTTGAACAAAAACGGAAGAAAACCATGAATCTGCATATAAACATTACCTGACGCTGCTGAAGTGAAGCAGAGCAAAGTTACAGAGAAAAAAAACCAGCGCTGTACATAAAACTGTACATAATGCAGAAAACAGATTTCAGATTGGAAACTGTTCTTGAAATAGAGTGAGAGAGAGAGCCGTGCAGGAAGTGTGATTTTTATCGCAGTGGAAGCAAAACTGTAAAGTAAGAGGGAATTCACGACGATGTGTTTCACACGTGAAGCGTAGTTTTGATCTTTTTTTTGCTGCCCATCAGTGAATTTTGGTCGGAAAGTGGCAAAACCTGCGACTTCAGAATCTGTTTGCTTTCAGCAGCTGACGGCGTGTCTGTGCGCAGATCTTCGGGCGAACGATCCGCGATTTGTGTTTACGTCTTTTCGCGGAATCCGTTCAACTGCTCTCATTTGCTGTTTTGTGGTCGTTGAAGTCATTTTGTGAGCTTTAAGCTGAGATTTTGTTGTTTCTGACAAAATACTTAAAAATAATTAAAAATCGAATCAGGATTTAATGACTCAATATCGCTTTATTCAAACAAAAATCGATTTGAATCGGGGAAATCGATTTTTTAAACCCTCCCCTAATGACTATTACTGAATGAATCCAGTCCTTTCTATAAGCCTCTCTATACCAAATGGGAATTTAAACCTCATTCTATGCATTAGCACTGAATATTAACTGACATACTTACTACATCATGTAATTCTATTAACTAAATGATACAACCAATTTACAAGTCCCTTCTGAGAAGTACAGGGGCAATTTCTTTGCTGCTGATTGTTACAACAAAAGAAAAGGTCATCTGCTCTTCTATTAATGACAGCAAGGTTTGTTTCCATATGGAGAGTGTAGCTTAAAAAACAAAACAAAGAAACATGAAGTGATACAAACTGTCGTGCAGCGATTAGCTAGTCTCCCTAATCGGTAAAACAACATTACCGTGTAGCTACTATGGGGCCTGTACACTCTTTCTACCAAGCAGCTTTCTTTCCACGTCTTTATATTTCAGTTCCCCTTTTCTTCATGTCAGCACCCGTTTTTCAATGATGTTTTGCAACCCACGATTCTGTTTTATTGTTTTTTTCTGTTTGCAGGGCCATCATCCAAACTCGTCTGAAAGTTTCTTGTTCTCTTCCAATCCAATAAAGTCACTGAGTGTGGAGTTCTGTGTGAGTGTGTGCAGTAATTAGTTCAGTGATGTGTTTCATGTCTTAATATTTCAGTCAGTCACCTTTGTCTGCAGGTTAGCCTCACTATGGCTATACAAGTATTCACATGTAGTGGGACCTCCAGGTCATGCATTGGACATCTCTGCTTTACTGAGGGCAATGGCCAGTTCCAGGTCCTCCTGTTCCTGCTGTCTGAGTCTCTTCAGCCGCTCACGTTCTGCACGCTCGCTTTCACGTTTAGCCCATTCTAACTGCTGAGCCTCGTTTCCAAACTGCAAAGAGAAAGATAGAGAGAGTGCGAGAGAGAGCGTTGAGATTTGCAGTATTGTGCAAAAGTCCTGTGCAGTCTTTCATTTCTTTATATTCTGCAAACAAAATGGAAAACAGATGAAGAGATTTATTGAAATGTGGAAACTTACTACAGTATATAAGTCAAAAACAGTTTGTGCAGTTCTAACCAGCTTGAAAGTTAATATTTGGTATGAACACCTTTATTCTTCGATACAGTCTGAACTCTCTTAGGCACCTTTCTTGTCATTTCTTCAAGTAGTCTTAAAGAATAGTTCTTAAAGCTTTCAAAGCTCTCAAAGCTCTGAAATGTGGATGCCAAACTGCTCCAGACTCTGGGGAGGCCAATAAGTGGCTGACAGCATTGATTGTTTTGTGTGTGGGACAGTGTGTGTGTTAATTGTCATGGCGAAAAAAAAACTAGCTGTCGCCAATCAGTTGCTTTCCAGATGGCATTTCATTGTGGATCAAAATCTGGTGGTTTTGCAGATAGCTGTAGAAGCTCACAGCGCCTTCTCCCATACTGGCAACCACTTGACTAAAAATTTCAGATCTAGATTAATCAGTCCATCACACACCGTTGCCACTGATTTTCAGTCCATTTCTTGTGCAATTTATCATACATCATGCTTTTATCCCTGTTCTCCTCAAGGGCTCCTAGACAGGCCCCCTTCACTGAGAAGATTTTTGATGAGGCTTCAGTGAATGGATGAACTGAAGAGCCAGATGTAGCCATCGGGTCCTGTGTTTTTTTCCAATTTTTTAAGGACTTGATTTTCAGATACTATTCATCTGCTGTAGACAGTGTATAGGCCTGCCACTTCTTATATAGTTGTCTATTTGTCTAGTCTCCTCAAATTCTCTGCGCACAATGTGAAGATATGCCAAATTTTCCACTAATAGCATTTTGTTGGTGTCAAAAAGATAATTTATTTCTGTCAAACTGTGTTGTCTGATAGGCTGCTAGTAAAAATTGGAAATGAGTAAAAAAGCAGCAAATGTCCAAAGAAAAACTTTGAAAGACATTCAAGAGGGGCTGAGTAACCCAATAACTTGCTCAAGACCACTTTAAAAAGTGTTGGTCCTTGAAAGCAAAAGATATAGAAATGAGGCACGGCTCAAGACTTTTGCACAATAAATCCTTGTTTTTGAAACAATTCCTTTTCCACATAACAAGATCAGAGAAGACGTAAGCTGTGGCCAAAAGAACACAGATTTGTCCATCCACATACTTAGACATGTGTCCAGTGTTTAAGTTTGAAGAGTTTCCAACTTGAACAGTAACAAAGTCAATTATCAAACATATCAAAAATTAGAGGTAATTTAGAACCACTGTCAGATTGAAAACAGGATACTGATGGATACTGATTGGATATTGCACATTCGGTTGGTTTAGTACAGGGGTCAGCAACCTTTCACACCCAAAGAGCCATTTGGAGTCGGTTTCCACGCAAACGAAAACACTGGGAGCCGCAAATACTTTTTGACATCTAAAATGAAGATAACACTGTATATATTGTTTTTTACCTTTATGCTTTGTGTGAACAACTAAGGTGTGTTGCTTATGAAATCCTTGAAGTGCTAATGAGAAAATTACATTTTATTTATGTAATTAACACATTTTGAACTCTTAAAGAAATATAACAAAAGGAAAGACGCCCAGCTGAACTAAAATAATCCAGCAAACAAAAACTGCTTTGAGCCGCCACCCTCATATCGCCTTTGGGCTTTTGGAGCCTTGACCTGACTTTTAAAAAGTAATTGGAAAAAAAGCACTATGCTGCTAAAAGATGAAAAATAGATATTTGCAAAATTCTGCCTAAATATGTATTTTACCTGGTTAATGTGTGTGGCGGGGCGTGGTCTGCAGCGCCGCTGCAGGGGAGGCGGACGCACCTGAGCGGCACCCGCAATCACGCCTCGCCGCCTTAACGTCTGTGCTATCTATGCTGTTGTGTTGGTGTGTGTCGGGCTGTGAACTGAAAAGCTACAGCCGGCTGTATGCGTACAGCAACCGTGTGTGAAAAGTGGTCAATAAAGAGATGCTGAAAAGCATGTTCATGGAAACAGCGTCGGGTCTGCCGTGATATGTTTACAATGGAACTTCTGCTCCTGAACCTCTGCGCACAGCGTCTGCAAATCAGGGCTGTACGAAGTCACTTTCATCTTTACGCAGGACTGTAAGCTGTCATCTGTGAGGCGTCAGCGGTGTTTGTCTTTAACATTGTTCACAGTGGAGAACAGCTGTTGACATAATGTGGATCCGAAGATCCATAATTGGTCTACCTGGGGTTGAAAGTCTCGATAAATGCACGGCGTTTCGGCGGGTACACCGGCTTCCGCGAGTGTGACGCTTATTTTGAGTGATGAAAAAATAATAGAATATAATTGTATTTTTATATTTCAAAATCACAATAATCTTCCAATTTAGAACTACAAGTTAAAAAAGAACTAACATAAATAAATTACACTTCAGCTAAATACTTCTAATTTATTTTCCCAAACCACACGGAGTCGCACTATAAGGACTAAAGAGCCGCATGCGGCTCCGGAGCCGCAGGTTGCCGACCCCTGGTTTAGTAGAACTGACATGTATTAGCACTTGGATGCAGAACGATGCAAACATTTGGATGGAGGAACATCTGAACCACTCCAACCACTTAAGATTAAAACCATTTTCTGCTGAGGAGAAGCTTCTCAGTTACCATTTTCACAAACTAAGATTTTACAGAGGTACATCTTAACATCAAGTATTGAAAGCAAAATGTGCAAATTTGGTCTTTCTGGTTAAACTACAGTAAAGAAACAATAGTGAAATAAATCAAGAAGGAGAAGAAGAAATAAGTGGAACTTTAGAGGAGTAAAAATCTCAACTTTGATTTGATGATTCCAGATGAGAGAATTTTCATTGTAGTCTTGTCTAGTCAAAATAAAGTTGATTAGCCTTGAATGTTTGACCATCAGATGATCTGATATCAAGAATAAACCCAGTTGAGATGGTGTAAAACATTTTGACATGCAGATTGAAGAAAATGCATATGTGAGAAGTTTCAGGCGAGTGTGTAAATAGGTGACAAAGGAATACAAACTAGCATATGTGTCCAAACCTTTACCTAGTGATACCATTTTAAAAATCTGCTTGCAGGGTCTACAATAACCTTTAAAAGTAGCGACTCTCTGCCCTTTGTTATATGTATACAGCACTTTTCATATAATAAATTAAAAACAGTTTCTGTATTTTAGTTTAGCAACTAAAGCTCTTGCTATTACTGTACATCTGAAATCCTTGTCTTACTCTTCAACAAATATTCAACAACATTTTCAATAACACTTCCCAAATGATCATTTTATGTGAATGTAATAGTGCTTCTTACCTTGACTTTGTCAGGTCCTGTTAGAGAGTTGGATTATAGAACAGAGAAGTTAATAACCAAAAACACTAAGCTGGTTACACCACACAACAGCAAACAGACAATGTAAATGGATACTGGCCAAGTTTCTGTGCAGTCCATTTTGAAAAACTATTTTTAGCGATTTGTTAGTAATTTATTTTTAGATCAAGTGATTCTACTAGCATTCGAATACTAGACAGTTTATAAAAAATCATATAAAATCAGTAATTCTTAAACTGATAAAAGGTATTGAAGCTAAAGTAAAAAACTAAGACAGATGGACTGTGAAGAAACAGAATGCCAGTGAATCCCTTCAAGCAGGAATGTGTAACACAAAGATCTAAGCAAAGCTTAACAAGACCTCTACAAGAAAAGATGTGACATGCAGAGAGTGAGAGAAAGTAGATGACAAATCTGTATCTGAGTATTTTAAACACCATGTAAATGATGAGTTTTGGCAGATGTAACAGTCATCTACTAAAAGCAAAGTGTGCTATGCCTTTAGTAGATGACTTTTTAAAAAACTATTTTTAATTTAAGAAGGAAGTACAGGTCCTTGTGTTGGTGCTGCAGTTGCCTGATTTTGGAAAAGTGGAAATAAATGTTGTAAATCAAGTAGAACAGTCTAAAGCTAACATACTTTCATGTAAAGGTCCCCTTACCAGAGGGCTGGAATAAAAGTGTTGTCTGTAGTAGATTTAGTATAGTAGTTATACCAATATTAGATCCAAGAACCATTCAAATTTATAATGGTACATCATGGTTCAAATAATGTCTGGATGGCCAAACACCAAATACTTTACAAATTTTATATGAACTGTGATGTTTTTCAGGAGACATATGTCTTAAGTAAAGCGAAGTATTAATCTACAATTTAACGAGTAAAGCTGTGAATGTAGGTTAGGTTGCATTGACAGATCATGAGACACTGTTCTTAGCTGCAGTGTCAGGTTGAAGATAGACATGGAAGTAGATGCATGAGAATAATGAGAAAACCTAAAACAGTAACGGAAGACAAAGACATGCATTACAAGAATAAGCAGTTAATATAAAACACTTATCAAAGTAGTTTAACAAAGGCGGTAACATAGCAGCAAACATCAAGAGTGTGCAGGGCAGACAGACTCAAGAGCTGATAGTTGAGTAGTGATACTGTGGTGTCTCGTGTTCAATAGATAATTCCAACAGAAAATTTGAACTGAGTTGTCAACCAATCTGACAGAAAAGTTATTCCAGGCTTAAAATAGAATAAAAGGTGTTAGGTTATCTGGGGATTTAAAAAAATGATTTGTGTTTGTTGTTCTAGTCTCAGTGACTCAATTAATTCAGAGTAACACTCGTGATAAAAACAGATCTACCACAACTGATATAACCCATTTGCCTCTGTGAAGGTCTTGGTAAACCCTGAAAACACCTATGATATTCTTCCTGCCAAAACAAAAAACCACACAAAGTGCTGACACCCTTTCCTGCACAACATGAAATTTAGACTCTCTGCAGTGCAGTTCTGCAAGCCTTACAGTGTCAATACCAAACTGTAATTTCTAAAGCCAGTTTATATAGTGCCATGGCAGAGGGTGGGGTAAATTTAAAGGCTTTGATTATTTGGTACAGTTAAAGTGGGCTTTTGAGATACTTAGATACAGACATAAATAGCTGTTCTGTAATTACACTTTAGTTCTTTTAATTAGAATTTAGATCTTTTCCAACAAAAATGAGGGCTATTAAGGATTCCTTTGATGGCTTCCAACAGTGGCAAACAAAGGTTTATAAGGAAAAACTCAGTTTTGAAAAACCGCAAATATTTTGGGATTTAGCAAGTCTTGTGTCTAGACTCTTCTGGACTCAGACCACAATAAGCCTGGCTTTACAAGATACAGGAGCCATCAAGCTGAAGGAGGAGTCCTATTGGGCTTGGATAGCATGTGGAACTCCGGTGACAGCTGCAACCCGGGCAGGAAAAACTTTGGTATGGGACAAGTTCAGTTGACCTGATGACACGCCTCTACAACACTGCTTGGTGATCCGAGGCAGTAACTCTGGATTAGCAGACTGGGGTGGTGGTTCCAATTTTTCAGAAGGGTAAGCGCAGGGTGTGTTCCAACTACAAAGGGATCACAATGCTCAACCTTCCAGGTAAGGTCTATGGCGGAGTAGTGGAAGGGAAAGTTCATTCGTTAGTCTCTTTATCATCTCAGGGATATTTGCGTTTGTGAGTTTGGCCCAAGTCTGCATGTGTTTTGTGAACCGGGGTTAAGGTCAGCTCTTCGTGGTGAAGAGAGAGCTGATGAAAGTGAAACTCTCAATTTAGCTCTCTATGTCCCTTTTCTAACCTGTGGTCATAAGTGATGATACATGCGGCAGAAATAATCTTTTCCGAAAGGTTGTTGGCCTCTCCCTTAGAGAGAGAGGGTAAGAAGTTCAGTCATTCCAGTGGAGCTCAGAATTCAGTGTGCTCACAATGAATAAGTTACCCTAACTTAGCTTTCTTAAAGGTTAAGAAGTGCTCACCCACCCCTACCCATGTTAACTACATTCTACAGTAGTACCATAGAAAGCATTTTGACTAGCTGCATCTCTGTGTGGTGTAGAGGCTGGAGAACTGCGAGTGGAGTGGTGAGGAAAGTGGAGAAAATCATCACAGCTGTCAGCCCTATTTGATCACTGTTCGAATACATATTATGGCAAGAACCATTCAGCTAAGTAAAAAGAAACAAGAGTCCATAATTACTTCAAGAACTGAAGGTCAGTCAGTCGGGAAAATTGGTAAATTGCTGGTGACACTCTTGGGGGTTATTCAAAACTGAAGCCACATTGAACCAGCATGGCTACCACAGCATCCTGCAGCAACATGCCATCCCAACCAGTTTGCGTTTAGTTGGACCGTCATTTATTTTTCAACAGGACAATGACCCAAAAACACACCTCCAGGCTGTCTTAGGTCTATTTGACCAAGAAGGAGCATGATGGAGTGCTGCACCAGATAGCCTGGCCTCCACAGTGTGCTTGATACAACACATCTCATTCACACATACATTCATACAAAGACGTTTGTCTGAGACTTGCTTTCTAGCATTTATACTCCGATGAACGCATCAGGAGCAACTTGGGATGCAATATCTTTCCCAAGGACACTCTGGGGTGTGGACTGGACCACCACCAACCTTCTGATTAGCAAATGACCTGCTGAGCCACACAACCAAATCAAAATGTAATGCTACCACCAGTCTGATTGTCAGAATACAATAAATTCTAACGGGCTGCCCAAAGAGCAATCAGACGAACTGGCTTCTGAAGGTTGCAAGAAATATCGGGCGCATTGTGAAATATATAAGATGGGTATCCATCCATCCATCCATCCATCCATCCATCCATAGTATATATATTAATAGTTTAATCATTCCATTGTTTAATTTAAAAACATGACTTTTTACCCTCTTATTCTAGTGTACCTCCCTTTAAGTACTTGTAAGTAAATATTATTAAATTCTATTTAATTACAGGGAAACTTCACCATTAGTCACAGTTCATATTATATAGTGTTATCACAGCTTTAACTTTCAGCAGCAAGAACACTTCTTTTATTATCTGTTGGTACAACTATTAATTACAATATTCGGGAAAAAATTTTCACCATGAGTGGCAGCAATTTATATGTGTGCATACTGTACTATATGAATGTGGTAACAGTGTAAAGACAGCATGCTCTTAAGATTTTCAGCTACAATTTGGGAGCTGTGAGGTGGTTAAAGAGTCTGTGCATTTATGAGAGAACTGTAATTCCTGTCATACGAAGAATAACAATGGATGACAGAGGACAATGCTAAGGTCATTTTGATGCTTACATTAAGCCTGTAAGGCATATAGATATAACTTTTACGGAGGTATAACTTGTGGATGTTTTTTTAAAGCTGTGAGATGTAAGTAACTATAGTAATATAGTTAATAATAGATCTGACGAATAATAATAAGAGTGCCAGATGAAAGAGGATAATGCTGGCTTTGTTTATTTATGTATTTGCTTTAGAAATCTTCTCTCTATATGTATAACATATGTTATACATATAGAGAGAAGATTTCTGCATGAAAGAGAAATTCATTTCTTTATTTCATTTTGAATGTCCATAGTGTCAACATCATTTACAGCTCCTGATAAGCAGCTCTAAATTTTGTTACCAGCTTTTTTTGTACACCTAACACACTGTCAGTCATCAAAGCTATAAAGTCCATCCATATGAAGAATGAAACATGGGGTGAAAGGCTATGTGGGTGTTGTTCATATGGTGAACGAACAACAGCTGTGCTGAATTGCTTTAAAGCTGCTGTTTAAATGGTCCTGAGAAACATACGACACAGTGACAACCATACACACCCAAAGGATGACGGGTTTTTGTCTCATTGGGATTCTAAATTACTGTACACTCTGCTAAGTCTTGTGCTTCAACAGCACTTTTGGCACTCATCAGTCTTCATCAGGATCCTTCCATTGCAGTAAAATGAAACCTTGTAATTGTGGTAGTGTGGCTCTTTGCACTGAGCTGTGACACCTGTTGTGCACACTGACAGTTAAACAGTATCACTCATCTCAACTTACAGAATTGAAGTCTGTAAAACCCAAAGTAGAGCCTTTAGTGGGTTTACTTGATGCTGAGGATGAGACAAAAGGGTCTTTGCCGCTGAATGGGTCTCCCAGGCCCTTTTTACTCTGAAAAGGGTCAATGACCTCGCCACTGAACGGTTTGAAAGGATCACAGGGTTTGGAAGAGTCAGATGAACCAGTCATGTTCACTGGTGTGGTCTTACCTGAAGACATAAAAGAATAAAGGAGGTAAATATCATAAAGAGAAGAGTTTTCCTTTCCAGGTTATTTCACCATCAACATCAAGTTTTAGTTTTGATTTTAAACCACAACAAAAGCTTGCTGACGAAAAACTGATACAAGCAACAGGATCATAGCACTGATATAACTTTGTCATGCGATAAAAATTTGAAGAACTACAAGAAAGTATCATTTAGACAAGCATTTACCTAAGGACTATTAAAAAGATGTCAAAGTGAAAGATAAATTAACTAGGTATACAGGTTGAGTGAAACCTGAGAGATGTCATGACTCATAAAAATGGCCAAGGTCAGATCACAAACAACTATGCTGACAACAAAAGATCTGATTTTGTGTGCTTTTCATAAAACCATGCATATTCAGAATCAGAATCAGAATCAGAATACTTTATTGATCCCTGGGGGAAATTATTTTTTGTTACAGTGCTCCATTTTAAACCAACATTAAGACAAGACAGACAATACACTAACTAAGAATAGTACAATATATACATATATATACATACATACATAAGTCACTCATAAATAAATAGTTGGAAAAGAAACATGTGTGTATTAAGAGCTGGTTCACATAGTTCTTCTCATGACCTGCTTAACCTCCAGTGTCACCTCAAAGTTACCTGCCAGCTTTGAAAGCCACACAAGTTTCACATCCACACACAGCACACTATACAATTCAAATCAGGTCCCAGTGCAAACCGTTAACAGTACTACATTCTCAAGAGAACGGAAACACATGAAAACAGCTGTCATAGGAAAAAACACAAGCAAAGGACCACACCCAGTAGACAAAAACCAAAAGTAGTGACCTATAACCCACAAAACGATTTTCAACGGTTTCCTAGTAAATCACTTGGTTTGCTTTCTACCCATGTTACCCAATGCTGGTTCCCCAATTTACCACCTAGATGAACAGACCAGTGCCCATGTTCAGAGAGTATGCATAATCAAAGCTGTTAAACTATACATTTAAGACTAGGGATGATTAGTTTCTTGTTAACTTAGCTCTGTAAAACATCATAATAATGACGCCGGGAGAGTAATTAAAAACATTCTCACACACATTTTTACTTGAAAACAGAAAGCAATTCTTTTTATTGAAATTATTCCATATTTAATTATGTTAACTTACTAGTTGTTTCACTTCTACAGAAATCATTCAGACTAAATATATCTGTTTTCTTAACTTTAAATTCGTTGCATACTAGGATCCTTGCACTGACTATTCAGTATAACTTTTGACTTCCAGAATAAAAAATGCACTGTTGTCCACGAGGACTAAACTATCCAACACTTAACACGATCTTCATTTAAAATGGCAGTTAATCAGTCTCAATAACGCAGTAATGCTAAACCACATGAGCAACCACAAAAACAAACAAAAATGCTAGTAGCAGCAAGGAGTGGAACTTGGGGTGGACAGGGGATCCTGGGAACATTAAGACTTCGTTAACTTGCTGTGGAGGTGCTAAACCACATGCATCACACAACACACACATATACCTTTAGTCCCATTACCCAGATAACCCCTGAGCAGTTATCTGGGTAATGGTGAGTTCATTTCACACTAAACACTGAGCAAAAGTGCACGCCTGGCGATCAGTTATTCCTCTTTCGATAAACTGCATACATGGACGCACACGCACACACACACTTGAGAAACCACAATTATGAGCTCCACCCTGTTTTAAAATATTTTGCTACACTTTTCACATCTAATTTCAATGTTTACCAGAAGATTGTACATGCAACATGCAGCATTTAATGAACCAAAAACAATATTTTGTATTTCACACAAATCTGCCCTCGGTTATATAGTTTACACTTCATTAAGCAATGAAAATAACAGAGAATAAACAGGTGTGAAGACGGGTTAGGTTTAGGATAAGGTAGAAAACGTAAAGACCATTAATTAAATATTTAAAGATATTGTTTAAGAAGTTCATAATATTAATTAATATTGTTAACTTCTTAAATTGCAAAAGAGTTTTGATGCTTTGCCACTGCACACAGCTTGCAGTCTAAAGAATGCCCTTCTCTGAACAACTCACCCACACATAAATACTCGCGTACAAACACATCAAGGAAAGAGAGAGGAAGTATGTCAGGGTGTGTCTGCAAACAACAGGCCAACCAAACCACACATCATGTCTCTTACGACATCACCTTCACATGTTCATGCACACAAACAACACAGCATTTGTAAGCAAGGATGAAATCTACACAAAAACCCAAGACAGTAGATTAAGGTGTCAAAGATAAGAAATGAATCAATAAATGCATTTTTTTCATGAATACTGGAGGTTGTTTTGTTTTTTTTAATCTTTTTAGCTTCATGTATTGTTTATTTACTATCTGCCATTCCTTATAATAAATAGCCCTAACTGATGTTTCTGTATTAAACTGTGTTACCATTTCATATTATATAAACACAATTCATTAGATTTCATTTTATTTTTAATAGTTTAAGCTACTCTTTCTAAATGGCTTTATCAGTGTCACTGCCTGATCCATATTGGAAACTGAATTTCTTGTGTCTCTCATTTGAAAGCGATATTTTTCTTTAAATTTTCCTCTCAAAAGCAATGTTATATGGAACCGTAGGCTAAATTGTACTTGTTTTTTGTAAAGACGTCATCTTTGATTTTAAGGAGGATTGTTTTTATTCCAGGTAATTTCTTCACTGTCTTTTTATGTGTGAAAGAAAGCACGATTTGAAATCATGCCTGATGTTGATAACTAGACAAACGGATGGATAAAATGTGTTTAGTGTGGCTTTAAAAATACAATGCTTGTAAAGTTATGGAGAGCTGTAATTACGGGCATGGCAGTGATGCGGAAATCACACTTAGTAAAACCCCAAATTTATGCTGGTTTGAGATATAGGAGCTAAAGTCCCACTTCCTTTTTGGTGTTCAGCCTCACTCACCACAGTAGATTCTCACAGACATTTTTGTTAGTCTTCACTAAAAGATTCAAATTCTGCCCAGGTGTTCTTTACCAAACGAAAACAGTTCAGGTCAAACACCTACAAATAATAGTATTAACAGTATTCTTGTATAATTCTGGCACCTTTCTAGGCCACCTCAAAAGCCTACACAGTGTGACACTCACCACTGGGTGGTTTGGGTCTGGGGGGAACACTTTTCTTTGGAGGCAGAGCCGGCATGTCATTCTTCCTGCTGAATGGGTCATCCACAAACACTGGCTGGAAAAAATTTGAGAAAAGGAATGTGTCATTTTGAAACAGAATCATCATGCTGAAAAAGAAATACAGGCCATTAGAGTTCTGAGTCTTTACTTCTTAAATATGATTAACAACAGCATCACATGAACACCATCTAGAATTGGAGATTATCTATCGGAATTTCAGGAGTGGGACCACGTCTCCAAACACGCTCCTTCTGGTTGTCAACTATATAGGTTCCCCCAGTTCTGCAAGCTGTTCATTCTCGTTTACGTGCCCCACCCTCCCTCCTTGTTCTCAATTCTTTAACTTCTTCACTCCTATTTAGCACACGGGGATCTGCCAGGCCCGGGAGCCGTCGCCAGTCCCCTTCGATGCCTTCCCCAAACCGCAGCTCAATTCATGTCATGCATACCTACTAAAACGCTGTCAAACCTAAAATGAGGAAGTGGGCCCAGCAAGTGAAATACAGTGGGGCAAAAAAGTATTTAGTCAGCCACCGATTGTGCAAGTTCCCCCACTTAAAATGATGACAGAGGTCAGTAATTTGCACCAGAGGTACACTTCAACTGTGAGAGACAGAATGTGAAAAAAAAATAATCCATGAATTCACATGGTAGGATTTGTAAAGAATTTATTCGTAAATCAGGGTGGAAAATAAGTATTTGGTCACCTCAAACAAGGAAAATCTCTGGCTCTCACAGACCTGTAACGTCTTCTGTAAGAAGCTTTTCTGTCCCCCACTCGTTACCTGTATGAATGGCACCTGTTTGAACTCATCATCTGTATAAAAGACACCTGTCCACAGCCTCAAACAGTCAGACTCCAAACTCCGCCATGGCCAAGACCAAAGAGCTTTCGAAGGACACCAGGAAAAGTATTGTAGACCTGCACCAGACTGGGAAGAGTGAATCTACAATAGGCAAGCAGCTTGGTGTGAAAAAATCAACTGTGGGAGCAATCATCAGAAAATGGAAGACATACAAGACCACTGATAATCTCCCTCGATCTGGGGCTCCACGCAAGATCTCATCCCGTGGGGTCAAAATGATCATGAGAACGGTGAGCAAAGATCCCAGAACCACACGGGGGGACCTGGTGAATGACCTGCAGAGAGCTGGGACCAAAGTAACAAAGGTCACCATCAGTAACACACTACAACGGCAGGGAATCAAATCCCGCAGTGCCAGACGTGTTCCGCTGCTGAAGCCAGTGCATGTCCAGGCCCGTCTGAAGTTTGCCAGAGAGCACATGGATGATACAGCAGAGGATTGGGAGAATGTCATGTGGTCAGATGAAACCAAAGTAGAACTTTTTGGTATAAACTCAACTCGTCGTGTTTGGAGGAAGAAGAATACTGAGTTGCATCCCAAGAACACCATACCTACTGTGAAGCATGGGGGTGGAAACATCATGCTATGGGGCTGTTTTTCTGCCAAGGGGACAGGACGACTGATCCGTGTTAAGGACAGAATGAATGGGGCCATGTATCGTGAGATTTTGAGCCAAAACCTCCTTCCATCAGCGAGAACTCTGAAGATGAAACGAGGCTGGGTCTTCCAACATGACAATGATCCAAAACACACCGCCCGGGCAACAAAGGAGTGGCTCCGTAAGAAGCATTTGAAAGTCCTGGAGTGGCCTAGCCAGTCCCCAGACCTCAACCCCATAGAAAGTCCGTTTTGCTCGGCGACAGCCCCAAAACATCACTGCTCTCGAGAAGATCTGCATGGAGGAATGGGCCAAAATACCAGCTACTGTGTGTGCAAACCTGGTAAAGACCTATAGTAAACGTTTGACCTCTGTTATTGCCAACAAAGGTTATGTTACAAAGTATTGAGTTGTATTTTTGTTATTGACCAAATACTTATTTTCCACCCTGATTTACGAATAAATTCTTTACAAATCCTACCATGTGAAT
Organism: Maylandia zebra; assembly: GCF_041146795.1. NCBI lineage: Eukaryota > Metazoa > Chordata > Actinopteri > Cichliformes > Cichlidae > Maylandia > Maylandia zebra. The sequence continues at coordinate 15,804,953 of NC_135183.1, forward strand.
TCATGGATTTTTTTTTCACATTCTGTCTCTCACAGTTGAAGTGTACCTCTGGTGCAAATTACTGACCTCTGTCATCATTTTAGGTGGGGGAACTTGCACAATCGGTGGCTGACTAAATACTTTTTTGCCCCACTGTACATTACTGTGCAAAGGCTTGAACCAACGCTGATGAGGCTTCAGCAATGGGTCAACTGAAGGGCCAGATGCATTTCTCAGGCCTCGTGACACGTATTTGTTAGTTTTCTTCGTATTTCCTAAGGACGTGAGTTTCAGATACTGGTCAGCTTCCTACCAGTATTGGGTTTTTTTGACCAGCCACTTGTTTTTGTCCTCCACTTTTCCAGTTCCCTAAAGCCAAGGTATGGCAAGTTTTATATAAGTAAAACTGTTGAATCGTTGGGATTCGTGAAATTAGGCTAAAGAAATTGGAACAAATGGTGTGTTTTTGTGACAGGCTGCTAATAACCTGCTGACAAAAACATTTCCAAGTGTTATGTGTTGAGTTAGGTCAGTGTTATGTGGCTTAACACATAACACAGACCTACAGAGGAAACACTCCTCTGAAATTCATCAGGTACAAGACTGAAACTCGACTGAAAATAAGGGGAAAACTAAAAAAAAGAAAAAGAAATAGTTTAAGGCTTCAAAAAGCCTGGAAAACTATTGTTAAAACCACTTAAAGAGATCAAACAAAGTCTGGAAGAAAATATAAAGGAATCAGCGATAGCTAATTTAAATTCAATTTCAAATCAGTTTTATTCATATAAGGTGCTTTATATTGTAAAGACCCTACAATAATATAAAAAACAGAGAAAACCACAATAATCATATGATTATTATGATATGTTATTGTATGTATGCCTTCTGATGATACTGCCTAAGGGAAGCATGTGTAATGTAAATGTAATGGAAACTGTGGAATAACTAACCTTAGTGTGTAAACAAACATAAACAAACTGAAGTCTATATTAGAGTCTCAATATCAATGGTACTGAAAGTAGCTGTACATAATGATACGTCTGTGGGTTAAAAAATGCTTGGCTCAACAGAGTTCTGACCTTCTGTCAGCCTGGCTGCAGTGCTGAAGGAAAACTTTGTTGTTTTCTTCGATCAGTGATGAATTGTAAGTTCAAGCTTTACAGAGGGCTTTTTTATTGTCTGAAACAGAACAAGACTTGTTCTAAATCAGATAAAAAGTCTGAGAAATCAGTTGATGATAGATAAAAAATAAAACTGGCTGTTGAGTTTTCCGAATAAAGTGGACAAGGAAAAGCATCAGGCTTTCAAATAAATTATTCTAGTAGTGTGCTTTGGATGAACAAACACCACTGTGCATTGTAATAGGAATGGAGAGAGCCAACACCCATAAGGGAAGCACAGTACTGTTTAATTTATAAAAAGTTTACAAAAGCTATCACTAAAAAATTTTAAAAAAAAACCTGGCAGCTGCCGGTTCTACCCCCTCAGCCTCCTAGTAGACACACTTATGGTATCAATTTAAAAATCCTAAGCTACTTGAGTAATCACATTCACAAGATTGACAGAAAACTTGAAAAATGTTCACTTTTACCATTACAATACAGCATTATTGTAATGGTTTAATTGATTGATTTAATTTTGTCAATATGTTTTCTTTCAGAGCCCATGTAATGAGTGGGATCTGGATATATTTGGTAGAGGGTTTATTTTCAAGATCAGGTTCACCTCCCATACCTTCTGGTAGTCTGGAAGCCAGGTGGCCCTTCCTTCAAAAGGGTCTCTGGACTTCGACATGTGGCTGAAGTCTGCAAATCCAACAGAAGTGTTACTGCTGTTGAATGAACTGCTGCCAAACGGGTCCAGTGTGCCAAAGAGGTCTGAAAATGACACAGTTACACTGAATTTATATCAACAATCTCAATGTACCTGGAAGTATTAGGTAGGGCTGGGATCACATATTTCCAGATTTTCTATATCTGCCAGGATACCGTTCACACTGTTATAAAATTTTATTGATGCTCCACATTCCCAGTTTACATTAACTACCTTAACCTTTTTTCAAAGCCATCATCAGGTTAAATTGCTTTGTTAAGATGAATAGATTTAGAATGAAGAAATCATGCTGTGTTGCAGTCTAGATTTTCAGGTTTAATTAAAAGGGTTTAACAGAAATATGTTTCCCAGTCACCTGCCTCCTAGATCAATCTGATTTGTTGTCAGTATGTTGTTGATAGTACATATCAACAGGAATTTTCAAAAATATGAATATAAAAGGTTTATCTGAAAATGTAAACGCTAAAGAAACTCAAGTCTGCACAGCACCAGAAAAGCTTTCAACTTTCTGATAAAATAGAAAGATAGAAGTAATAGAGAAGGAATAGAAGGGCATACAAAACCAGGCAGTCATATCATAGGTAGACTGTAAGTGGAATTAGACACTAGTCTTTACTCATAATGTGAAAAAGCAGGATGAATTCTGAAATTTGCGTGAAAAGGGAAAGACCATCTCTGAATCGAGGAGGGGGCCTAAGGGTACATCTGTCACCATCTTACAATGCTGTGATTGAAGCCATTCCCTAACTCTGCCAATGGTACAGAGAGTACCATTGATCAGTGGGATTAAATCTGAGTTATTAAGTGGACTTGGAGCATTGGGTAAGCAACATGACACATCTTCTGTACAACCTGGGTTTTAATAGGCAAATTAACATGGTGCTCTTCAGCTAAGTAAATAAGTGTGGTGAGAGGCTCAATTTGCTTCAATCACTGTGACAGTCAACTTGACCCATAGAACAAGCATGTTTGTATAGACTACACTCATATCTCAGCAGAGAACACACAGTTTACTGAAACAGGTCCAATGGATTCATAAAGGTTTGTTAAAACATGTTTGTGTCAAAAACAAACACTAAACTGAAAAAAATTCCAAAATTGACTCCAAGCTAAACTCAAAATAGAGCTTAGGTCTGCTGTACAATGGTGTATCTGGCCAAAACTGTCCTTTTTGGATATTATACAGCACAGAGAATAACAAGTTCTTTTATTCTGTGGTTACAAAAACTACACGATGTCCAAAGCTATTGAGGAGGAAGTATTAAATCATACCTGATCCTTTAGGTTTTTGATGGCTTGAAGAAAATGGGTCACTGCTTGTGAAGGTAGTAGGTTGCTGCATAAAACAGAAATGAGAGAAATATATACAAAAGAATACAACGTTAATTGAAAATGTATTCTAACTACAATGTTTATTGAGGGGGTTTTCCATGTACTTATTAATGCATTAATTATTATTGGTCTTTTTGTTTGTTTATAATGCTGGAGTAAACTCTACAGTGGGTGCAACTGAACCAGAAATCTCCGAGGTTCTTATGGAAACCTTCAATCTAAATGAAAATATAAATTAATATAAATTGACTGTTGTTTGTATTGACGATTGTAAAAACTGAGATCTAACGCTAAAATAGAAACAGAGGGAGCAAACTAAACATTCTGATCCCTTCTTGGGATAACCAGATATACATTACAAATCCACCTTTGAATCTCAACAAGTACCTTGGAGGGTAAAGTGGCACTTTTACTGAAAGGGTCTGGACTGGAGAAGGGATCCATCTTTGTGGTTTTCTTGAAGAAGTCTTCTGATGAAGCCTTGAATGGATCTGTCTCTTTGAAGGGGTCTCCTCCAAATGGATCTACAGCAGAAATGAACTTGAGCTACTTAAACTCTGTTTCTTAAAACTTTCATTGACCAGAGACATATGCATGTGGTACAACATATACAGTTTTGTCCTGCTGAAACATGCACAATCTGCAGTGCTCAGACAGAAGAGTTGAGGGGCCAGCTTCACTGTGGCTGTCGGATGGGTACACCAGGGACATTTCCGTGGTGAATTAACTATGGCAGCTTCCATTCGCACCATCCAGCTCCAGATACAGTGCAGAGCCAGGCACAGTGATGTGTGTAGCCACTTGTGGGAACGTGGTTTTTGACTGTCATGGCAGCCTGTAGCTTCTCTGCTGCACAGTGAAGCTCGGGAAAAAAGCGAGTCCCGTTGTATTGGCCAGCTACCGCAGTGCATGCATGCGGATTCCCTACAACCCAACCAGAATTCTGCCTCCCTCAGATTTCTTTCTTTCTTTCTTCCTTTCTTTTGTTCTTTCTTTATTTCAATCAATCCATCATTCCCAGCCACCACAATGGGCAAGACCAATGAGCTGCCAAAGGATGATAGGGACAAGACTGAAGACTTGGTAAACAAGACCATCAGCAAGAAGTTTGAAGAGAAGGGGAAAGCTGTTGATGTGGTTATTTGGAAACGAACGAAACATAAGATTATCATCAATTGCCCTCAGTCTGGAGCTTTGTGCAATATGTTGCCTCATGGTGTGAGGATGATCATTTGACAGGTATTGGATCAGCCCAAAACTGCATGGGAGGAGCTTCTTAATGATCTGAAGGCAACTGGGACCTCAGTCTCCAAAAAACACCTCTGGTAAGACACTACAATGTAATGGATTGAAGTCTTGCTGACTATGACCCCTAGAACACCATCCCCATGGAGTTGGAAACATGCCTTGGGGTTGTTTCTGTCCTAAGGGTACAGGACTTGACCACATTAAGGGGCCAGTGGACAAGGTCCTGTATCCCCTTTCCTCAGACGGAACACTGCAGATGGGTCTTCCAACATTATGCAACTAGCCAGTCTCCAGACCTCTAGCATCTATCTGTGGAGGGAGCTAAAACTTTGAGTTGCCAAGCTGCAGTCAAGAAACCGCAAGGATTTAGAGAGTAGTACGTCATGTTTTGCTTTGGGATACTTACTTCATTCAATGACTCATACAAAAAAAATTTATAACTTTTGTGTAATGTTTTTTTCCTGGAGTATTGCCTGATATTCTAAGTGTCAATAGTAGCAAGTTCTTTAATATTTATATGCATATTTATATTAATACCTCTGTTTCTATACTCATTTTATATGAGTGCTTGATGTTTGCTGCTATCACGACTCAATTTCCCTCTGGGATTAATAAAGCCTCTCTGATTCTGAACAAAGATTAGAGAGTGTTCATTCTTTTGCAAGTGTGAAAGTTACAAATTGACCAGGGGCTCAAATATGTTTTTTAACCCACTGTATGGCTAAGTCTAGCCAAGTGTAAACAAAAGCATCAGCAGATAGGCATCATAAAAACATCAAACCAAAGCATGGACCAAAAGGTCAAAACAAACACAGTAAGTATTCCAAGAAGTACTTGGAAAGAGCTCTGAGTAAGTAAATATAATCAATGAGTTGGGAGGTTGTTTTGGGATTTTTTTTTTTTTTTATTGAGGTAGTCTCTCTATGTTTAAAAACCTATAAGAAATGCAAACGGCTTACAAAAAAGTGCTTCTATGAGGGTTGTGGTGGGAATGTAATTTGTGTTTCTGCCGGTCCATGTAGTGGGAATGTACTCAAGCTGAGTAGAAAAGTGTCTACTCAAAGGTACAGCCCATTTAATATTTCAGTAAAAAATACACACTTGTGGTTGTAAAAACAACCCCCCCAAAAAATATGCTACATGATAGATTTGTAAGGTACATTCCATGCGAATTATTGTAATTCATTTAAGGAAAAAACATGCATGCATTCTAGTAAATGCTAAACCTGTTCAATGTAGTGTGCACAACAGTTTTAGTGCAACATTTTAAGTGATGAAATATTGCAGTTTATTTTCTGCCCCAAGATTAAATTACCTCTCAAAAAAGAAAAATTATTAACCTTTCTTCCCTGAAGTAAATACCTGTGGGTACTGGAGGCTGCTTTGCAAAAGGATCATTCTGAAAAGGGTCGCCTACAGGAGAGGAATCAAGCAAAGAGGGAAAGGCAGGAAGAAGACAAAAGACAGTCATAAATTAACTCAAGCTGGAAAATATAAGCTACTAGGAGGAAGACAACTTAATACACATAAAGCAGTAAACGCAGATTGAGGAGTAGAGAAGAGGAGAGAGGAGAAGAGCGCGTAGAAGGGATGAGACCACTTACCAGGGCTGGATCTTAATGACCATAAATATTCAAAGGATTAAAAAAAACCAGTTCTTTTAAAATGAACTGCTTGCTGGATTCTGAAACTTCTGTGTTTTTAATCATTTGACTGCATACAAGATCCAGCAAAAGAATTAAAAACCCTCTCATTGTATTTGTATTAGAATCAGGTTTTTTGAAGAAAACATTTCATTAAATGCAAAAATAAACAAATATAGCAATGCCAAATAAAATAAGTCATACACACAACTTAAACTAAGGTATAAAATAAAGTAGTTTTTACTCTGTACTCTTGGGAGGCTTCCTTACATTAAGAGGAGCCAAAAACCTCTGATTATTATATCTTCTGGTTGACGTAGATTTGATGTGTATTCATTCATTTATAGACATCCACCTTATTACATTCTGCACTGGGGAAATTCACTTGTTACAGCAGCACAGGGAACAGGAAGAAAAGGTGAATCAGAGTTATATTAAAAAAATTTAAAAACCCAAAATACGATACTATGGGCAGGTGATGGGCAGGTTGCTATACCACCCCTGGTTACTATACAGCAGGATTTTTCATTTTTATATCTACATAAAATGCAGTGGGATAAACAAAATACATGTATTTTTAAACACTATTTATCCTGTGTGGGTACTGTATAGTCCATCTGCTGTTTGGATGAAGGACCTACAACGGCCCTCAGACCTACACCATAACAGTCTACTGCTTTAGGAGCTGCTCCACAGTGCAGGGGGTGAGTGGTGCTGTACATAAAGGACATTAGTTTGGCTAACATCCTTCTTTTGGCATCATTATGAAGGTCAAGGTCAAATGCTTGGGCAACCTAGATACTCATGTCCCCCAAGGCCTAGTATATCAATGTGAAATTGGAAGAATATCCATAAAAGATGGTTTTATTTGTTTTCTCAATACAATGCCCTACGATGTCATAGTAATGCCATGAAAGGCTGACATCGTCATATTGTAACACAAACAGGCTGACGTCAGAATGTTGTAATAAAAACATAAAAACATCTACGTTTTTGTACAGCCCTTGGCCTTTGGGGGGAGTTGCACAAACTGAGTGCTCTTGTTTTAACTTCTGTAACTTGACTGTGTCATGACTGTGGATGAAAGGAGCAACTATAAAGTTTGCTTTTATTCATGTTCAGTCAAAGAGGTGCTTTGATTAAAAACTCAGCTTTTTCCCAGTAACGTGTTTTATGGCAATTACAGTAACAAACACTGCTGGAAAACTGGAAACTAGAATAAAGTCTTTTTTCGCTCAACCTGAGCTCACGGTCTCTATGGCAACTCTGACAGCATTGCCACTGATTATTGATCATTATCACTTCCACAGTCAACTGTCAGTTTTATTATTGGGATGTCAGCAACTCGGGGTGAGCGGATGATGAGGCACATAGTAGACAGAGGTCGCCAACTTTCTGCAGTCAGTTGCATCAGACCCCCAAACTTCAAGTACTCGTCAAATCAGATCAAGAACTGTGCATAGAGAGCTTCATGCAATCTATTTTCAAAGCTGAGCAGCAGCTTACATGCCTTGCATCACCAGATGCTGTGGTGTAAAGCCCACTGCCACGGGACTCCACAGATGTTCAAACAACATCATTTATCAAATCAGTTTTCAGAAAGACAGGTGCTGCCTATACTGTATCATGCTGAGATATTTGTGGGTTGCCGCTGACAGCACTAACTGTTGCCTGCTGTTTAGCCTGCAAGTTGTTGCTCACCACAGTCACCAGCCTGCCACTCTTCACCTAAACCCATGCCCACACTTTGATCTTCATGAGGGCTGGATGAACTTCATCACCAGAGTCAAAAGTTATCCGGTTTACATGGTGTATAAACCATTGTTGTACTTAACTTTAAAAAATATTGTAATGGGTCACTCCAATACATAAATGCCTATATTAAAAGAGACTATGTGTTGTAGTCTCATGTCGGTATTACTGTAGGGTCCACCTTACAATCTAAAATGCCTTGAGGAGACTGTTGTTGTGATTTGGCGTGATCCACACACTCATCAATCATCTTTAGACACTCATTCACCCATACTCCCAACATGCAGTGCAGTAAAGAGAGGAGAGGATAGCAGAGGAGAGGAATAAGCCACTTGTATTAAAAGATTAAGAGGAACACTTAGAGATGGTGATGCAGTGAAAGTTAAGGGGGATGACAACCTTTGAATGGGTCTGTTTTGAAGGGGTCTTCAGACTGGAAGGGGTCAGTGGGAAGCCCCTGAGGTTGACTGTTAAACACAGATGGCTTCACTTTGAATGGGTCCTCCTGTGGAAATGAGAAAGCCAAAGAGAGAGAGAGAGAACAGAAGCTTTTATCATCTCTTCTGCTGTGGACAAACAGAATATTTAGATATGTATGCATGATATGTATAGGTTTTATTTCATTTGTTGTATTTGTACGAGTAATGTGAGCACATATCATAACATATACATCCATGGGATCAGATTCACTACAGCTTTATGCGTTCTGTCACACAAGCTGTATCTTTGCTTGTCAAAAACAATATAACACTTGGTTGCATATGCATTTAATAGAAGGTCATGTAAAATTTAAGAAGGCATATGAATGAAGTTTGCTTAAATACTTGTGATGGCATACAAGATGAGTTAAAAAGAATTAAAAAGAAATCCACACTACAATTGTGAATATGGAACTTCACAAATGAAAAAGGTAACAACGATCGGGCACAACAAACGAGCACCAGGTCTACCCAGGACTATAAAACCAAATCCTATGACCTTAATAAATGTTACACAGCACACTGGAAAATAAAAGCACACCTCTATCAAAGATCCTGACCTGTACTGCTCTCACCATGGCTGGAAATCCTCCATTCTCTCGGTCACTGAAGCCTTCACTCATGTCAGCCAAGTTGGTCATGCTGCCTCCATGGTTTCCATTCAAGGTGCTGTTGTACTGCTCAATGCTTTTAGACACTTCCTGTTGACTATCTTGAATCTGTGACAGCTTGCTGCGAGCCTGCAAGGTATACATACAAGCAAACCGTTAAAAACAACAACATTTCCAGAACATTTCCAGTGACACTGGGCTGGTGTGACACTGGTATAACATGTTCCTCTGTGTGAAATTCTCATTTAAATCATACAGTAAAAGTGCAATAAGTTGAGTTAATTTAAAATGAATAGAAATTACTGAAAGTTTGCTTCCAGGAAACACTGATCAGTTTCTTTAAGCTGGTTTCAAAAAGCTTTTTTTGTCTTAAATATGTTTTCCTCATTACGAGACAGTTTGGCCAAGATGAAAGGCATTGTCTATTATATACACACACACACACACACACACACACACACACACACACACACACACACACAAGCACAGAAATAATGTTTTTTGGCATAGCTATGAAAAACACTGCTTAGAGCAAAAAAAAGGTTTCCACTGAAATTGTACAAATATAATACAAGAACTGAATTCAACATCAACTTGTGGATGTTATAAAACAATAATGGAAACTGCACTATGTGTGTGTGTGTGTGTGTGTGTGTGTGTGTGTGTGTGTGTGTGTGTGTGCGCGCGCGCGCACAGTGGCTGGCAGGAAACAGAAGACACACCACACCACAGCAGCTGAGACAAACATACACAATTGGTTCCTCTGACTTAATTGACAAGATAAAGAAATGGATTAAACATTCTGGTGGTGCCCCCTGTTGACATTCTTTAGACATACACATTAACAGGACCTATGCCCTACCTGGTTGATCTCATCCTGGGTTGCTTTCAGAGACTTGATGATGGTCTCTAGTTGAATCTTGCCTGCGGCCAGGCTTTGCTCCAGCTGATTCTCCTCTTGTTGCAGCCGGCCCAGGTCAGCCTTGGCCCGGCTCAACTCTTCTTCCTGGTTTAGCAAGTCTGACTCCTGGGAGTGGATTTGAGTCTGGAGGCTTGAGATCTGAAGGCAGAAAACGGTGGCATAAAGAATTGGGTCAGAGGTTAAAACCTGCCAAGAGACCACTCTGTGCTCGTTGCTAATTATTTTACATTAATCTGTTTGATTTCTTCTTTTCTTCTATTTTGCATCATGCTAGTTATCTCAAGGTAATTTTGACTTCAACAAACAAACACTGAAAACAGCATATTAGAAATTGAATACATTAATTTTCAGGTATTTTGATTCTGTGATTGTTGTAGAATAACTGAGGCAGTACTCCACAAAGGGGAAACTTCTACATTATCAGCATCCTTCTCTCTCGCTCTTACCATCTGAGACTCTTCCTGGCACTTAATCCGGACTTCATTCAACATGTCTTCTAATTTGTGTTTCTGCTGGTCCATCTCCTCCAGCCGGTCCTGGGCATCTTGTTTCTGAGCTTCTAACTCCTGCAGGCTGGTTGTCTCTCTGTCCAGGTCATTCTGCATTTCCTGATAGACAATAACAACTGTTGTTGTGATTTGGCGCTATATAAATAAAATTGAATTGAATTGAATTGAACTGAACTGAATTGAATTCCAGATATGCTGCCCTGTACTTCAACAAAACTGGGCTGGGTGAACACATTCCCTGATACCTCATTATATTTGCTGGGCTTCAAATTTCTCTGAGTGGATTGCAATAGAGATCTTTCTGGGAAAGCTAGGAGAGGGAGAATGTGCTTCTATATAAATGAAGGTTGGTGTCACAGCGTTGAAAAAACCACAAACCCTCATATATTGTATATATACACACACTTGATCAATAAAGCTGATTCTGAGGCTAACAGCTCTTTGGGAACCACCTTGTTAGTTCAAAATTACAATTCTACACATGTTAAACTGTGTTGTTTTTGGACATTTTGTAGATTCACCTAATAACATGGGAACAAATTATTTCTCTTCGTAACAAACTGATAGTAACAAAGTACCTACAGATACAATTTAAAATTGGTTCCTTTAGTTAGGTGCTTTTTTTTAATCCTTGAATGACTCATAGTTCAGTGTTAAGTGGCTGAACAAATAAAAATAAATATTCCCCTGAAAATGGTCAAGAACTGTACTGAAAATGAGTAAAAATGCAGTCAATGTTCAAAGAAAAACTTTAAAAGGCCTTGAGAAAGCCTATACAAGTACTGCTCAAGGCCAATTTAAAAAAATAAATAAAACATATTACAATATAAAGAAATGAACGGTGGCTGAGTATTATACACGTACATCAAGGACAGAGTGTCTCAATTTTATGTTGAGTCCACATCCAGTTGCTACCAACTGACAAAAAACAAGCTGTCCTCACCTGCACCTCGGCACTCTTATGTCTGATAGCCTCCTCTGCTTCCCTGATGTCCTGCTCAAGAGTGTACTTCTCCCTGGACAAAACCAGAAACATTCACACAAACACAGGCACATTGATTTTCTTATTTTAAAGGTTTATAATATGTATATAAAATAATTACAGAATAAGAATAAATAAATGAAAAGTGTATTTCACTGGTGCCAATTTTAAAAAAAACTTTGTGTGCAACTTGACAGAAGAATCATATAAAAGGTATTTTTATTTCCCAAAACAAAATAAGCACATCTATGTCTGGCAATGGATTCAGGTCAGGCCAATGTGTTGTTACATGAGGCCGGGCATTGTCAGGCACCATGAGGAGCCACGGACCCACTATACCATGTCTGATAATGGGTCAAAGGATTTCCTACTGATGAGTAATGGTAGTCAGGGTGCTGTTGCCTAGCCTGTAGAGGTCTATGCATCCCTCCATGGATGGATTTTGCACTTAGACTGCAGGCTTTCTAGAGTATTTAAATGTAGAATGGGACGCAGAGCCTTCAGCTTTCAGGCCCCTGTCCTGTGGAACCAGCTTCCAGTTTGGATTTGGAGGGAAGACATCCTCACTACTTTTAAGATTAGGCTTAAAACTTTCCTTTTAGATAAAGAATACCGTTAGGGCTGGATCATGTGACCTTGATACTTCCCTTAGGTTGCAATAGCTCTAGGAGGCTGCTGGGGGATTCCCATGAGGCACTGAGTTTTGCTGCTGGGGGAGTGTTTCCTCTTCACACTTTTTTTTTTTCACTTACTATGTGTTTAAACAGCTCTCTGCATTTAATTATTAGTTATTATTAATGTCTGGCTCTCTTACACAGTGTGTCTTTGACCTGCCTTCTTCCCCTAACCCCAACCAGTCGCAGCAGATGGTTCTTCCTTTTATAAGGGGTTTTTCTATCCGACTGTCACCAAAGTGCTTGCTCAGAGGGGGTCATTGTTGGGGTTTTCTCTGTTTACTTTGTATTATTGTTGGGTCTTTACTTTACAATATAAAGTGCCTTAAGGCAAATTTTGTTGTGAGTTGGCAACACATAAATAAAACTGAATTGAGCTGAACTGGACATGCCTCTCATCACCATTGTTGACCTACTCCTAAATTAAACCTGCTCCCATCTATGAAAAACATTGGACGTCAGTGGTGGACCTGCAATTCTGGTATTCTGTGGAAAATGCTCTTCGGGCTCCGTGGTGCTGGGCAGTATAGGGCCTACAGCTATTGTATTGATGCCCGTTTCTGATTGTGTGGTCAGAGATATTCACACCAGTCCTTTTGTAGGGCTCATCCTGTTCCTCCTTGCACAAGGGAGCAAACGCCAGTCCTGCTGATGGGTTAAGGACCTTCTTTAAGCCCGTCCAGCTTTCCTAGAGTAACTGCCTACCATCTAGAATCCTCTCCATGTTCCTGGAACTGTGCTGGGAAACATAGCAAACCTTCTGAGAAGGGCTCATATTGGTGTGCCATCATGGAGGAGTTGGACTACCTGTGAAACCTCTATAGCGACCAGGTATTGCCTCATGGTATCAGTTGTGACCCTGTCCCTAGGCAAATGCATAACTAGTGAAAAAACATTCAGAAAACATAAAGAAAAAAAATCTCAGTGGTCTCTACCTGTAAAACCACTCCTGTTTTGGCAGTTGTCTTATTGTTGCCCCTCTAGTGCACCTGTTATTAATTTCATTAACACCAAAGCAGCTGAAACTGATTAACAACCAACCTCTGCTGCTTAACTCACCAGATCAATTAACCAGAAATTTAATTGCACTGATGCTATATTCTGTGGGGTTTTTAATATGTTTTTGAGCAGTATTTAAACATTACACAACAAAAAGATAGGTAAGATAGACACTGCTCACTCTGTGTCATTTGAATGCAAGTCCATTTTAGTATATTTAGTAATAAGTAGCCAGTTTGTTACCTGAGAGTATTCCACTGGGTATAGGCAAGAGTGCTGACGCAGCATAGTGAATAAGTAGTGAACAAACAAAAAATTTGATAAAATACATGCATCAAAGGAAGAGTGGATAGCTGTGTGTTTGGCTGACTGGGTGGCTAAGTAGGTAGATGGATGCATGGATGGATGGATGCATGGATGGATGGATGGATGGATGGATAGATGGATGGGTGGATAAGCAGGTGGGTGAACTAATGAAAAGCAGATCTGTGTAATTATGTTTATGTCAAAAGTCACACATGAGGGGAAACATAATCACAAGCAAATTAAAGTAAATTCAACAACCCATGTGCATAGATCTCAGCAGCCACATGCACAACGAAGCCATTGTGCGTAACAGTGTCTACTTTGCAAGCACTGCAGCAAATTCATGGTCTCATAACTTGCTCGCTTGAATTAACCTGAACTGACAGTTTGTAAGGCAGAGCCCTAAGAACGAGGGGCCTTAATATGACTAAATCACAGTCTCAGTAATGGACAGGTGCTATTTACTGGTTTAAACCAAATTATCCTGTGTGTGCAGCATGCATTATTTACTATTACAGTTATCTTTTGCTGTAAAGCAGTAATGAAATCTGTCTACTGAAGACTACTTTAATGCTCAAGTAATCTTAAAAACCCTGGGACTATAAGTCAAGCTCAGAATACTCTGCACTCCTGTCCCATTAGTCTATTGTACACTATTATATACCTTTTGTGACCATTAAAAACAAATAAATAAAAAGAACACTCTTAATGAGAATCAGGATGCTGCACAAAATAAAGACATATAAACTTGCAAACAAAAAGTTGATTAGTCTGCAGCAAACACATGTAATTGAACCATCACTAAAAGGGAAAGCTTTCAGAAGCCACTGATAAGTCAGTTCATCCAACAGCACACAGTAGAAATTACAGCTGTAGTTAAACTGGCAAACTTCATTCATTCAAGTCAACAAATCAAGACAAGTACTTACTGACGTGTAGCACAGATCGATTCTCTCATAGTGATTTTTGATTTATTCACAGAATAATAATAAGACTATACAAAGGCAAATATGTGACTTTCACGTCCATTTAAAGCTTTAACTCTATTAAATTACATATAAAATAAACCAAATATAAGACAGTTTGTACTAGCGTGTGGTGTACACTTTAATGACTCAACAATTATTTAGACTTTAAAGGATATTTTAACGTAGAACATTTGTACTTCTACTTTAGTAAAAGTTTATTTTCACAGAATGTACATATATTGTAGTATTTCTACTTGTATACATGTATAGGATTTAGGATTGAAAACTTCTTCCACAACCGTGAACAGCTGATAATCAACATTACACCATGTGGGCTACACAATTTTGGTAGCCTGTTTATTCATGTTATTTGTAACATAAAACATGCACACAGTTTTCATCCCTGTTTCCCTGCATTTAAAGTACATCTAGGTACCTACCAAGATTTTCTCAATTCTTTAATACTGTTCTTGCTGGTTTCTTTATGAATACTAATCCTTAAACAACAATAGATATTGATGTGTGGCATTTCCCTGTCATTTCAGGTCAAGGGTAGAAGACCAGAATGACTGATCAACAACAGACATAACTAAAATGAAACCATGTGTTAACTAGCACAAAGATTACCACAAACCATGAAAAATTAGCGTGAGTTGCAGGCATTCCCAACTGCTCCCACTTTGTTATAATACCACTAATAGTTGACTGTGGAGTATTTATTAGCGAAGAAATTTCACAACTGGACACAGGTAGCATCCCATCACCTGAACTTCACTGAGATCCTGAGAGCAAACCTTTCACAAATGTTCGTAGAAACCATCTGTATGCCTAGGTGGTTGATTTTAAACACCTGTGCCCATGGAAGTGATTGGAACACCTGAATTGGATTGGTGAAGGAATACTTTTAGCAATATAGTGCATGCTGTTGCCTCAGTGTAACTTGGTGTCATGCAGTAAACTGAGCAACTCTATCACAAAGGCTGTGGTGGCAATGCTTTGAAAGTGACCAATCAGAATCAGAACCAGAGACACTTTATTCCCCAAGGGGCAATTAAGATTCACACCAGGACTCCTCTTCCTTTGGGTCCTGCCTTCCAAACTGTCAAAAGCAAGATTGCTTTAAGCAAAAATAATTCAGCTTTGAGTGAAGAGTTACCTTCAAGAGTGTGAATGTGCTGCAGAAATTGCAAAGCAGACACTCACATGCGTGATGGCTTCTTTGTGCACATGGCTGCTGAGTACTACATGCACAATATGATGAATTTATGAGTAATGGATTTATTTACACAAGTGACAATGAATACCTGCACGTATGAAATTTGGCTTTGATTATGTTTTTTTCTCGCAGGTGACCTTTGACATAAATATGTATACAGATAGAAAACAGTCTAAAGAGACTAAGGATGCAGTCTCTAAAAGCGTATTTGCACCCCACCCCACCATTTAGCAAGCTCTGCCTGTGGGTTATAGACATGGTTCAAATTCTAAAACTGGCCACAATAAAAGTAACTTTGGAAATGAGAATGCTGCTGCATAAAAATATAGTTAAAAGATGTCTTGTTGTTACTTCCAACATTATTTTGACAGGATAGAACGGTGACAGAAAAGGTAGAACACTGTTCTATGTGTTATTATGATTATACCAATGGATGGAACTGAAATGAATTAGAAGTCTTGATATTAATGTTAACAGTGGATTAGTGATGGAGCTTTTTTGGTACTGCAATTTTGGTACTGTTGATGACCCTGTTTGTTACCTTTGCAGCTGAGCGATCTCCTGGCTGATGTCATCCAACTCCTTGATGCCAGTGAACTCTCCTGAACCCACTGAACTAGAGCTGTCCTGTAAAAAACAGCAAAAAAAGGACAAAATAAGAGACGGTCAAGTTGTCTCAACAAACACGATGAAGTAGGATGATGAAATGGCACCAAATGAGCCATGGCAGAATAGGCCAATGGAAGGAGAAAGAGGTAAAAACGGATAGGAGAAAAACTGAAGGTCAAGAAGAGGAGCAGCACGGAGGTGGGGCTATGTCTATCACCAACATGTGAGGGAGGTGTCACCACCAATGACAACCTGCAAAGGACAGGAAAGATTCAGGACTTTTCAATTTTATCTTCACCTCACCTTTAAAAAAAATCTATATTGGTCTACAACAAGCTTCCAGTATTTTTCTCTCTAGCTTTGGGAATTGCAGAGTAACTTAATGGTACTATAACGTTATGTTACCTGCAATAAAAATAAGACAACGATTCTGCAATGCTTTTATGTCTGTGTAACCTATTATGAAAAAAATGCATCTCGGAAGCATTGTGCTATCTTTGTTTTTATTACAGTTATTATGGCATTTAAATAAATTCTATCAATTCAATTCATTATCATCCCAATAATTACTCTCCACGCTGTCTGCCATTTATGCTTGCTTTTGATAAGCACCACAATGAAGAATCGTTAGTAAAGACTCTGGAGAGTAATATTGGTAAAAAAAAAATACGTTTTAGAGTGCCTGCATGATTTAATATAACATCAAGACAGGATGTACCCCGTGAGAAGCGGGTTACATCCTGGACAGCTTGCCAGTCTGTCGCAAAGCTAACACAGACAGACAACAGACGACCATCCGTGCTCACACTCGCACTAACTGTCATGATCCTGGGTCTGCTGACCCAGCGTTTTGTGTTTAGTTTATGTAGCCTTCAGGTTTCCTAAGTTTATCATTATCATGCCTAGGTGTTACTAGTTATTTTCCCCTCGTGTTTCCACTATGTTAAGTCTCCCCTGCTTTCATGTATTTTATGTCTGTGGCGTATGTTGTCAGTCCAGGTTGTCATGTTTATATCTCACTGTTTCCTGTCTTATTGTGAAGAGGTCTGGTGTGTCTGTGTTCATCATGTTCAGTTTTACTCTCCCATTGTCACGTCGTTATGTTCATGTGTGTCAGCTGGTTCCCCATGTGTTGCCACTTCCCTCATTATCCTCCTGTGTCCATTTAGTCTGTGTGCTCTCAGCCATTCTTTGTCAGGTCGTCTGCTCATCCATGTCTCATCCCCAAGTACCCATGTCAGTTCACTATGGTTAAGCTTTTTCATGTTTTGTTATTAGTTCACCCAGTTTAGGTTATTGTTTAGTTTTCACCGATGCCCGATTATTTTTACCCTCATTGCTAGCCTCAATAAACGGCTTGTTTTGTTTATCCACACTACGTTTTGGTCTGCGTTTGAGTCCTCCTCTGCAACACATACGGTCTGCCCCAGCCAGACCGTGACAGTACGACCTGACCACTATGGACTCAGCAGACCGCGAGCTTTACGAGCGTCAGGAGGCAGCCTTCGCCCAGCTGGAGGAGGAGCTCCGCTGGAAGCCGTGGCGTACCCCCGACTACGAGCGCATTTTCCACGGGACTCGGCTAGCTCTCGGAGGTCCCAAGAGCTGCCGAAAGTCCCCGCCTGTTGCGCTGCCTGCATCTAAGCCTCGCTCGCTTCAGGTGGGAGTCCTCCGTGTGGCTTCAGGCGCTCACGCTCCAGCCTCGGTGTCACCATTCTGTGCACCAGGGGCTCAGTCGCTCGCTCCGCCAGCTTCCTCTGTTCGCAGGAAGCGGCGCGCACGCCGCCATAAACCGGACATCGCTGAGCAGCTCACGGTGGTGAGTGAAAATGACTTTTATTCTCACGTCCCGTCTGACATTAACAACAATCGGCTCACTTCCGATCCATGGGGAATTTCCCTTATGGATGACGACGTGGACTGGGAGGATCCGTTTTGTTTTACTCCCTCTACGCAGGGAGGGATGAAAGACAATTCCCGCTCGCTTAAGTCTGCACATGCGGTTAAAGGAAAAACTGTTAACACTTCTACCAGGTCTACAACACTCAGTTCAGGTTTTGTTAAGTCTGGTTCAATCATCCCCAAGTCAGCTCACTCTAAGACCGTTAACCCAAGGACTGCTAATACTAAGACTGCTAAACATGAAGTGGACGGCGGATTCATTTTTGCTAGGTCTGTTTTTGTCGACCCAATACATATTAACCCTAAGCCTGCCGTTTCTAAGACTGTTTTTTCTGAGCCTGCTCCTTTGCCTGTTCGTGTTTCTGCTGCCAGGGCAGCTCGGGCCCAGCGTACCCCTGCACCCGTACCAGTTCCTCGGGTGAGGGAGTCTGAGGCCCAGCTGGTCCCTGCTCTGGTTTCCAGGCCAGCTGAGGCTCTGTCCGTTTCTGCACCCGTACCAGCTCCTCGGGTGGGAAGGGCAGTTGCCCAGCCGTTGCCGGTGCCTGTCCCGGCTTCCGGGGTGAGGGGGGCTGTGAACCAGTCCACCCCTGCACCCATGCCGGTCCCCAGGGTGAGGTCAGCCAGGATACAGCCCGTCTCCGCACCCGTACCTACTCCTCGGGTGGGAGTGGCTAGTGTCCAGCAGGTGCCTGCACCCGTTCCTGTTTCTACTGAAGGCTCAGGAGAATTCAGTCTGCAACCAACACCACCATCACTACTGCATGCTTTTCAGTCTATAGCTCAGTCATTAGCTCTGTTAGCAGCCCAGTCAATAGTTCATTTTCCTGTGTTTCCGTTAGCTCAGCCCTTAGCCCACTGTGCAGCTCAGCCAGCTCCCCATTGTTCAGCTCAGTCATCTGTTCCGTCACCCACTCAGCCTTCTGTTCAGCCGGTGGTCTCTGCACCTACTGGTCATGCCACGTCAGCTGGTGGTTCCGGAGAACCACACCAGCCTCACGCCTCGTCCGCTGGAGGGCCCGAGGAGCCCGTCCAGCCTCACGCCTCGTCCGCTGGAGGGCCCGAGGAGCCCGTCCAGCCTCACGCCTCGTCAGCTGGAGGGTCCGAGGAGCCCGTTCAGCCTCACGCCTCGTCAGCTGGAGGGTCCGAGGGGCCCGTTCAGCCTCCTGTCTCCGCTGGAGGGTCCGAGGGGCCCGTTCAGCCTCCTGTCTCCGCTGGAGGGTCCGAGGGGCATATCCAGCCTCACGCCTCGTCAGCTGGAGGGTCCGAGGGGCCCGTTCAGCCTCCTGTCTCCGCTGGAGGGTCCGAGGAGCCCGTCCAGCCTCACGCCTCGTCAGCTGGGGGTTCAGGAGAACCGCACCAGCCTCATGCCTCGTCAGCTGGAGGGCCCGAGGAGCCCGTCCAGCCTCAAGCCTCGTCAGCTGGGGGTTCAGGAGAACCGCACCAGCCTCATGCCACGTCAGCTGGGGGTTCAGGAGAACCGCACCAGCCTCAAGCCACGTCAGCTGGAGGGCCCGAGGAGCCCGTCCAGCCTCAAGCCACGTCAGCTGGAGGGCCCGAGGAGCCCGTCCAGCCTCAAGCCACGTCAGCTGGGGGGCCCGAGGAGCCCGTCCAGCCATCAAGACAGGATGTACCCCGTGAGAAGCGGGTTACATCCTGGACAGCTTGCCAGTCTGTCGCAAAGCTAACACAGACAGACAACAGACGACCATCCGTGCTCACACTCGCACTAACTGTCATGATCCTGGGTCTGCTGACCCAGCGTTTTGTGTTTAGTTTATGTAGCCTTCAGGTTTCCTAAGTTTATCATTATCATGCCTAGGTGTTACTAGTTATTTTCCCCTCGTGTTTCCACTATGTTAAGTCTCCCCTGCTTTCATGTATTTTATGTCTGTGGCGTATGTTGTCAGTCCAGGTTGTCATGTTTATATCTCACTGTTTCCTGTCTTATTGTGAAGAGGTCTGGTGTGTCTGTGTTCATCATGTTCAGTTTTACTCTCCCATTGTCACGTCGTTATGTTCATGTGTGTCAGCTGGTTCCCCATGTGTTGCCACTTCCCTCATTATCCTCCTGTGTCCATTTAGTCTGTGTGCTCTCAGCCATTCTTTGTCAGGTCGTCTGCTCATCCATGTCTCATCCCCAAGTACCCATGTCAGTTCACTATGGTTAAGCTTTTTCATGTTTTGTTATTAGTTCACCCAGTTTAGGTTATTGTTTAGTTTTCACCGATGCCCGATTATTTTTACCCTCATTGCTAGCCTCAATAAACGGCTTGTTTTGTTTATCCACACTACGTTTTGGTCTGCGTTTGAGTCCTCCTCTGCAACACATACGGTCTGCCCCAGCCAGACCGTGACACTAACTGCCTTTGGACTTTTGGGAAGAACCCTGTACTTTTTTGCTGTGAAGCAACCATGCGCCACCATGCTACCCTTGTTATGCTTACATGCTGAGTGGAAGATATGTGTGTTGTCTGATCACACACATTTCACAACCAAATAAGCTTTCAGTGAAGTATTATAAAAAAAAGACTGCACATTTCCTGTCTTCATTGCAAAGATATGACTGGCATTTCTTCTATTAAAAATCCTTCTGAGTGGACCTGTCGTGATGCTGGATCTATGACACAGCATTTCTGTTTCTTCTGCTTTTTCTGGCATTGTTTAGGTTTCTGGTTTAATCATTTGCATTTCTAGTCCAGTTAGATATTTCCTGCTAAGGTTACATTTGTAGTTCTAGTCTTTTGTTTTGGTACTGTCCCTCCCTTGCATTCCACATTTCATGTCTAGTCTCCCTCGTCTTCATGTTTGTTTACTCGCCCGTGTCTGTTTTCTGATTACTTTCGGTCTTTCCGGTTGACTGTGTTCCCAAGTCTGTTTGATCCCCAGTCCCAGTGTTAAGTCCATATCTTAGTGTGTGTCTCTTGTTTTTATTTCAATAGTCCCTTGTCCTGTGCTTAGTGTATTCATTTTTACTTCCTCCATCGTTGTGTCAGATTACTTCCAGTCGTGTTTCCCATCTTCTCATTATCCTCTGTGTATTTAGTCCTCTGTCTTCCTCTGCTGCTGTCACATCGTCCCACATGACTGTGTATTCTTGTGCGCTTCGTTTCCCTCTTCCATCTCTGTTCCAAGTTTGAGTTTCAAGTTTGTTGTTTCCAGTTCTCTCCCTTTCAGAACTGCCTTAATTCTTCATGGCACAGATTTAACAAGGTCTTGGGAACATTCCAGAGATTTTGGTCCATACTGACATCGCAGTATTACACAGTTGCCTGCTACACAGTCATGATGCAAATTTCCCGTTCTCGCTTTAACTTCCTGTCATGTTCAAGAAACCAGTTTTAGAAGATCTGAGCTTTGTGACATGTTATGTTATTCTGGTGGTAGCAGCTATCATAAGACGGATCCACTGTGGTCATAAATGAATGGACGGGGTGAGTAATAACCACTGACACAAGGCAGGATGGATCCATACCGTCATGCTGTTTATTTCAAATTCTGACCCTACCATCCACATGTCGCTGCGGAAACAGAGACTCATCAGACGTGGTAACATTGTTCCATTCTTGTGTTGTCAAATTTAGGTAACCCTGTGTGAATGCTAGGCTCAGTTACTGTTGCCTTCCTATTAGTCTGGCCATTCTCCTCTGACATCCCCAGTGTTGGCCATTTCTGGCCACAGAACAGACACTCACTAGATACTTTCTCTTTGTCTTTACTTTTCTTTCTTGTAAATCCTAGAAGTGGTTGTGTGGGAAAAGTAGATTAGATCAGTAGAATGGCAGATTCTGAAATACCCAAGCCAGTTTGGCACAAACAATGCCAATTAATGCCACATTCAGGGTAACTTAAATCACCTTTATTCCCCATTCTGATTCTCAGCTGAACTTTGACGTCTTAAAAAGTGCCACTGCGTAAATGCACGGAGCTGCTGCCATGTGATTGGCTGATCATATGTCTGTCATCAAAGAGTTCAACAGGTGTAATTAACCAAGTGTTTGGTGAGTATATTGTATGTTTAAATAACTGTATCATATATCTGTTTTTGTTGTCATACTGCAACTAGTTTTGCGCGTTCAACTGAGTAGATGATTGCTGAATTGAGTTATTTACTGCAAGACCACAACTACAACTGCTACTAACAGATTTGAGCTTCCTTAAAAGACATCCTCAACAAAAAAGAACCAATTTTTCATCCAGTGATCCTGAATCTTGCCATGATCAAGACAGTTTACAGTGTGAGGCAATCTTACTGTACTGTATCGAAATGGAGAAAAAATTCTTGCAAATGCTTTCCAGGAATCAGTGAAAGCTGAAAGCATTTAGAAAGTAGTATGTTATAAGCCCATGTTACCTACCCACAACTTGAACATTATGGCCTAAGAGAGGAGGAAGAGGCGAAAGGTAGAAACGTTAGCAGCAAAGAGAGGATAGAACAGTGAGCAGTAAATGTCTTTGGTTTCACCAATTTAACCCTTCACAACATTTCCATTTTATTTTGACATGGGTCAGCGTTTGAGTTATTTTCCACTCCCAAGATAACACATGTAGCGGGAAATATGTACACCTTGCAGCCTGAGAAAGAGAAGAATAGGGAAGTAAAGAACAACTGACTCACCCGCCTCATTTCTGACAGAGCAGCCATCTCAGATCCCACTGGAGTAATGTATCCTGACATACTCTGAAACCACAGAGAAGGTGGTGGTGAAAAACAGCATCACGTCTCTGATGATGGTGTAAAAGTCAAGAGGTTTTATTGTCATTTCAACCAGTGAAATGTGTGTGTGTGTGTGTCAGTCCAGTCACTGAGTGTTCAGGAGTCTGACAGCTTGGGGGAAGAAACAGTCTGGCAGTGAGGGCCCAAATGCTCCGGTACCTCTTGTAAGAAAGCAGCAGGGTGAAGAGTGAGTGTGTGAGGGGTGCGTGGGGTCTTCCACAATGCTGCCGGCTTTGCGGATGCAGCGTGTGCAATACTTATAAACAGCAAACTTCTCTGATGATGGTGTAAAACAGCAAGCAAAGTAGCTTTATTCCATGTAAAAACAGAAACTTTTGAAAACCTTTTAAACAAGAGGGACTTTGATTACATTATGTCCCACCAGAGAAGAAATAATCATGGCTTAACAGTGATGACAAAAGCACATTTTGATTAAAAAAACAACAACTAGGCTTTAGGCTACAGGTCATTGTAAAATGTATATAATATAATAATAAACTCAACAAACTTGAAACTCATAAACTTACATTTTATTCACAAAGATACTCATAAAACATGTCTAATGTTTAAACTAAGAAAATGTTAATATTAGCTCACTTTGAATTTGATGGCAGCAGCATGTCTCAACAAAGTTGGCATGGGAGCAACAAACGCTAACGGGCTAACGCATTATCTTGTTAACGTGTTAGCGTCGTGCAGCCCCACGCACGGGGCGATCCGCGTTAACTCGCTAACGGGGATTTGCCGCGTTAATGCGGTTATGGCGTTAACGTCATTTTAACGATAGTGCACTGACAGCACTAGTTTTTATGTTTTATTGTGAATTAAAACAGGTGAGGTACAACATAGGTCTCACTGTGACAGCCAATACTATATCATGCAAGCTGGGGATGTGAATATGTCGACATTAGCACACCTTTAACAGCTTTGATGATGCTACTTACTGGTAGTGGAGTGCTTCTTTCAGAAGGTGGAATCATATCAGCAGTCAGGGATTGTGGAGGATCAATGCCCTTACTGACTTTCTGCTGGATAAGATGCATGGAGAGGGCAAACTGCTCCCTGGTCAGCTTGCCTATCTGTCTTGTATCTGCTAAAGCCCTGCGAGAAACAACATAATCGACAGAGACACATTCAGTTCATTCAGTTAACCTCAGCTTTTATATTGCAAAGATTCGGTCTAATAAAAATACAAAGGAAATGAACCATATCAAGTCTAATAGCAACCAAATCAAGCAGCTCCAAGTTCATTTTTCAATGTCACGTTTGGCACATTTTTTGGGCAGAGCTATGGTACTATAATGATTTTCACCCAGTAATATCTCAGCAAACTAACAACTGGATGTGTCCTTCTTGTTAGCAAAAACTTCAATCAAGGATTTGTGATAAGTGGCAATATCTGCGGAGCTCTTTTTTCTGGTCCTGGAATCTGCTGTGGAGGAATTTTGGCAGCTCTTCTTGGCAGAATTATTTTAATCTTAATTCAGGCACATGAGAGAGTTTTCTGGCGTTTTTGTTTTTTTTGTTTTTTTTTTATCATGGTTTGGCGTGTATGACCCAGTACTCTGGATTAGATTTTTTTTTAGTTCTGTTTATGATTATTGTGTGTTTCTGAATAGTTTGTTCTTTGTTTTGGTAATTTTGAGTTTTCTATCCTAGGATATTTCTCCTCTTTGTTTTATTCTCAGTTTTTGTTATGTCTCCACCATTTGTAATTTGTTATTATCGCTAACTGTTTATAGTTATTTCCCTAAATCTCATCTTTCCTGCCTCCTGTGTTCCCCTTATCTGTTGACTCTTCGTTTCCTCTATCTTTGCTTAATCTGTGTCTCGTTACCCTGGTGTTTGCCATATCTCTGATTACCTCAGTCTAAGGCCTTAAAGATGAAGACAATAGCTCATCTATAAAGTATTTGTCAGAATTTTCCCAAATGCTTTTTTAAAAACACAGCAATGTGTATAAACCAAAATGTATGATTCCGGTAGGTCTTGTTTACCTGAATGAATATAGTCATTATTTAAAAACTGCATTTCTTCTTTACTCTGGTTATTACATTTTATTTGATGATCTAAATCAACCAAGACAAATATGCAAAAAACAATTTTTCACAGTACTGTATTTATATCTCTCATAATGGACTGCCAACATTTTCAAACATTTTGCATCACCAATTGCAATTGACGTTTTAAATATAAAATTCAGTTTTTGTTTTTTTAAACGTATCAATTATTGCACTGCTAATTAATAGAAATGATGAATATTAGTGTCTGCAGAAAACTGAGAAGAATTGTGGTTGAGTTCCTACCATATATGGGCAAGAAGAGTCTGAGAAAGTCCAGATTGCATGAAGATCTCCTTTACTTCCTGTCCACTGACAAAACCATCCATGTCAGCATCCGTCTTCAGGAAGATATCGTCATAGCGGCCACGCTCTGACACAGGGACCACCCAGTTCACCGAATGCTGAAAGAGACAAAGACTCACACTATGTCATTTTTTTATTTTTGACTCTGAATCAACCCTGTTAAAACTATCTGCACATCATTTACCTAGACTTGCAACTTTTGCATGTATGATTAACTATGGTTCTCATTCTTTTCAGGAGATCACTTTACATAATACATACATGCATACATACATACATACATAAGCATTGCACATCAGAGAAATGAACCTACAGAGACTTAGAGAGCTCCAACTCTTTAGGTCTCTATAGGGAGTTTGACTGGAATCATCACAGTTTGAGTGCATGAGAATATAAAATAATGGCTCAGGAAAGAAAAAAGTAATGTAGCCTTACCTGCATTGTTATGACAGTATACTTGACCAAACAGTAACTGCCTGTTACTTTTTAAAGGGTCTACTTAAACACATCAACCTGCATTCACAAGAATTTTAGTAAAGTTGTCCTCAGACTGTCACCAAATCTCAAACTTATCCGAGAGTTTTAATAGATTTAATTTGAAATTCGTTCTGCTAAACGATTCACTGTTTACATCAAGACTTGTTCAAGTTCAACTTAAGTTAACAACTGAGACTTGATGTCTCAGGGCGAGAGCAGGATGGTAAAGAATAAACTCCATCAATAACAAAAGCAGCTGCATCATTATGGCAACACAACTTTGGCTCTTCGCAAGTATCTGCACAGACAGCATGCTAACGCTAAGCAGGCCAAGAACCTGAATCCTGGCCCCAAAACTTCAACAGGTAACAAACAAATGTATACGTTTCTACCTGTTTGAATTCATTTTCCTAATCAAGGATTTGACCCTTTTCAAATCCTTTTTAATAGTATCCTTTGTAATTCTAGGCTACTTGGTGCACAATGATGGTGGAAAATATGAATTAACAATTTTAGCATAGCCGATCTGTTGTGATAATGAGAGAAAAGTGAAGCTGCTGATTTACCAGTCAGACTACGTTCCTCACCTATGGTCACAGGCTATGGGTAGTGAAATACAAGTGACAGAAATGAGGCCCTGGGACTAAACCAGGAGTAATTGGAGAGATTATTTCTCTTGGCTAGCATGGGAATGACTTGGTGTCCCCTTAAATTTTTTAGAATGTTTATTACCTGTCCAGACTTGAGTGTGTGTTTGGGTGACAGGCTGCCAGTGCTGTTGAGCGAGTTCATGCTGCCGTGGGAGGGTGTGGAACGTAGAGAATCTTTAGGTGGAGGAGGGCTTGCAGGCAGTCCAGGTAAAGAGCTGGCCACAGAGCTGAGACTCTTCTTCCTCTTAGATGGAGGGATGAGAGCAGAGGGGAGGAGTGCAGGAACAGGCTCTTTTTCCAAGGCCCGGTACACCAGGTGCATGGCCTAGGAGAGAATATCAAGCTAATACTACATATTTACTGGTTCACATACTCCTGAATGAAATGAGTTATGTCCCAAACCTGTTATTTTGCCAAAAGTCCAAACATGAAAGCCTCACTAGATTGCTCCTAACTTGCGCTGCCACCTCAGAATTAATTCAATTTTATCTATACAACAAACAGCAACAGTCACCTCAAGGTGCTTGATTGACTTCATCAGTGGCGATACTCAATTCTTGTTCACCTGATTCACATTAAATCTTTTGTCTATTGGGTAATAATGAAAAAACAATCAGTTCTTTCTCTACTTATACTCATAATTCATTTATCTTGTTATTAAAGCTGAGACATGACCATTTTTTCCATATGTTGAAACACTGGCTTGTAGGCACGCACAGTTATTTCCAGCTAGAGACAGTCACACAGCACGAGAGCTTTTTGTACCTTGAGTCAAAATTCTGTTCTCTTCTTTCCTAAAACTAAATTATTTGTGTTCATCATATGTGCACGATCCCTACAGTCAAACATGGGGTTTGAGTTTTCTTTCAAGCAACCCTACAAACAGTTCTCTCTTGCCAGTCATGAACTTGATCTCCAGAATTCCTGTTAACCAGTCATTCACATTACTTGAAACTAGAGAAGCAGTGATCTCTTACCCTTCTCTTCTTATCATTTTGTATTTACTTGGGTTATCATTGTCTAATATTTAAATGTGATAAATGTGCAAAAAAGTTTAAAAACTACTTTTTCAGCTGAAAAGGTTAAAAAGTACTGTATTCTTTCTCAAGATATTTGTAATACAGTTTGAGCGTTAATTTTAACCATTGCGGAGATAAGTATTTGTTATATTCACATAACGTTTCAAAGAAACAGATATTGTCGGTCAAACTTTTGCATATCAATGTTAATCAGATGAGTATCACTCACCACTGCAAACTCATCTTTGTCTAGATGGCCATCCTTGTCTATGTCACTCAGGTCCCAAACCTAACAGTAAGAAATAAACACGATTAGTGAGATGACCAATGATAAATGAAAAGGTAACTAAAGTACAATACATTCAATTTCTTCAGAAAAAATACTATTTTCTAACAGTTCATGACATTATCGGGTGCCTGTCACTTGGGAGATAGAGCAGGTCAACTACTAATCAGAAGGTTGGTGGTTTGGTTCTTGGCTGCTCCCAGTCTGCATGCCAAATAATACAAGTGGCTCTCCGATGCATGAATGTTAGATAGAAAGCACTTACTTAGAAAAAAACAGTACTTGTATGAGTGGGTGTGAAGCTTTGAGTGCACAGGTAAAGTAGAAAAGTGCTACTTAAGACCCAGTGCATTTACCGTTTACATTCATATAACTGAATGTTTCTGAAAGAAAACCCATTACATTCTGCCTTCAGTATTTTAAAGCTTCAACACAAACCAAAACGCCATGTTTACGCATCCTTGGGCTTCTTCTTAAGTCCAAAACAAAAATCCTAATTGGACTAAATACCTTCCCAAGGACATCCAGAGGTAGCTTGGAGTTGATTAAGACTGGGCGGACTTTCTCTCCTGACAGCAGGCCGTTGACTGGAACCAGACTTTCAAAAATCCCATCAAATTTATTCTTCTCCTCTGGCTACAAAGCAAAAGACACACTATTTATTTCAAAAGCTTAAACATCTTGTGTTTATTCATACCATAAAGACAAACGTTGCTTTCCCAAATACAATTTTTGGAGCTTGGAGATATGATGGCAATCATCTGCTACAATTTGAGGCTTTGCACAGAGGGGGTTTCTTAAATTATACATAAGCTAAACATAGCTTGTGCTAAATTTAAAAAAGAAGTCATAACTCATAAGCAAAGTTAACACAATGTATGCCATGTGATGCACAAACTCTGAGTGCTGCCAAAGCAAGAGCACAAACAGGTTTTTCATTTGTGTAAAAGCAAAGTATCTGAATATTACAACGTTGTTAAGTTTTCGTGCAAAAAAATTGTGCATTCTGTAATTAAGCAGGTATATGTGTGATTCTATAACTCTGACAAATCACTCTACACATAAATGAAAGATAATGGATGAAGTTTACATCAAAAAGAAAGTTAAGCTATGTACACACTGTAAGGGATCCACAACGATGTGGCAACCACCTACCGTAAAAAGTGAATGTCATTCAGCAGCGTCAAACAATTACAGGCCGCAGCAACAGGAAGTGGGCGGGACCTGAGATAAACTTTTCTAAATTTTCAGGCATGTGACTGAAGTAACTACCAATGAGAGCAAAGAATACAGGTCTTTGTTTTCAATTCAGTTTAATTTTAGTTAGTTGCCAGAGTTTCTTGTTTCAGTTCTATTTTCAATTTTTTAAAACGTTTAGTTTTTATTAGTTTCAGTGTTATTTTTTATTTTATTTATTGAGATATTTTATTTATGAAAATCAGTATAGACATTACACTATAAACATGACTTTTTGAATACAGTCGACACACGTGCTTGTAGAAATCCAAAGCCTGGATAAAAACATCTGTCAAACCTTCATCAGCCAGTTTGAGAAAACAAATTTTGACCACATTAAGGCGATGCTGGAGTGAGGCTCTGGTGACAGGAATAACCCACACTATTTTTCACACCCTCTTTGTCAGGACTCAAATGATCAATAGTCAGTTAAAGACCCTCGGGACCACCTTCAAAGGGGGCAGCCCCCAGTAGGGGTTTATTACCTGGGATTTTACAAACAAAGAAACCTCTTGGATGAGAGGCAAAACATCTTCATAAAACTAAAGACATTGAGTTGCCTTCTTTTCAATCTCTCAAGGCCATTCTGTAATTATTGCTTTACTTCAACATCTCAAAGTCTGCGTCAGTGTGTGTGTGTGTGTGTGTATTTGTACACACCCTGACAGCCCAGTGCGATTCAGCAGGAACAGAGGCTGTGCTGCTTAGAGATGGGCTGCTGGTGTCCTTCTGCAATCACACGTTACAGTGATCATTTTCCAACTTTCAAGAAAAGGTTTAATAATATAATGAATTGAAATGAGTATGACAGAGTCTGTTCATCTACAAAATGAATATGAGCAAAAGAATTATAATTCTAGTAAGCTGTAGTTTCTGTATACAAAATATGACAGTTTTTGCTCAAATGAGGAATATACTCACAAACTTCGGAGGAGGGACTGTTAGGCTGAGACTGGACAAGCTGACTTCCAGACTGTTCTGAGCACAGGCAACCAGTCGTAGAGCCACATAAAACCCCTGAGTAAGAAAACAAAGTGCTTCCCATTGTGTCCTTCACATGTAGTATTAAAAAGACTTCTACCAATTGCTTTTATTAATTAGAACAACAGTATGTCTAAGAGAATTAAACATATTCTCCTCCATGCTCTCAAAAGTACATTTTTATTACTGTTTCTTTGGACAGTGTGATGTAGATCAATCTGTATATGTTTGCTTTTGTTTATTTACAATCATCTCTAAAACTCTACCTCACCTGTTTGTCCAAGTAGCCTTTGCCATCAGGATCAGCCAAATCCCAGATCTGAAACACAACGCACAAGTACATGATTAAAGGTTAAATAAACAAATGAAAAGATGAAATGGAAAAATAACATTATCAACCATTAGTCTTACGTTACTGTGGTTTAGCTGAGTATGTGAGCTGTGCCCAGAAAAAACAGGAGGCTCAATAGCATGTGGAAGAACCAAACACAGCCACAACACTCACCCAGTCTTCATGGTGGTCGCCTGCTTGGTCAAACAATACTGTTGCAAGTCAGCCAGTGTAGCTGTGTTGTTCACTCTGGCACAAACAGCACGTCCTGATACCACAACTGTTCAATGGGCCTGAGGTCAGGACTGCAGCGGGCCATTCCCCCCTCTCCACTCTCAAATTCTAATGGTAGTGTCTGATAAATCCCGCTCTACTGGGGTCAGCGGTGGCATCTTGCAGGACATAGTATGGTCCCAGAATGTGACGATATAGGACTGCAACTGGTTGCAGAATCTCATCTTAATATTTCTCTGCATTTTAACTGCTTCCAATTCTGACAAGCCTTCTTATCACAGAGAAAACTGTGTATCACTGATAGAATAGAGACTGAGAGTAGGTCCAGCCTGTTTCAAACTGAGCTGTCCTGCAGTAACAGTAACAAGTAAGAGTAACACATTACTTTTTGTGAGCAACGACCCCAGCAATGGTCACAACCTCTAACATGTGCAAACATTTGACCACACAACGTGCAATCAATTTGCACAAATATTGTCTTTGCTGCTCAGAGATGATGGTGACTCTCAAAGCGGAGCCGATGAAAACAAAATGAGAATCGACCATGAATCGAACTGATAATGGAATTGGAATCACTAAATTTATATCAATTATAATCTCTAGTTCCAAGTTTTCCCATTTTGTGGATAATGGCGCTCATTTTGGTTCCCTGGACTGCCAAAGAATTAGCTTTGTAACTCTTTCCAGACTGACAGATGTCAGTGACTTTGTTCCTCCTCTGTTGTTGAAGATTTGTGTCTGTTTGTGTGCACACACATGACAAAGCCTACACAGAACTATATTTTTACTTTCTAGATTAAAATACTGCCAAATGAAGCTGCCCTTAGTAAATGGTTACATTTTCCCCTTATTTTAGGTTCTTGTGGGTTCAACCACAAATGGCAAATACACTGGTTCTCATAACGCACTTTTCTACTCTACCCGAGAACTTAAACCTATCTACAAACTCAACCATCATTTTGATAACAGATGCACAGCTGTGTGAGTGTGTCGACTGGTAAAAATCTAAGAGCCATAACCAGCTGTTATGTGATGTGTAACTTTGGCTACCTACCTTTCCCAAAGTAAGGTCAGGGAGTCCAGACTTTTTTAAGAAAAGAGCAGCTTCTGTTGGTCCTACTCTCCCTGTATTCCCAGGATCCACCTTAAAACAAATCATCAGTGCAGTGTTGCATTCCATAGGCATCTCTCTCTTGTACCATCTTTTATATTCTTTTACACAAAATAGGTTGAAGCTTAAAAGTTTTATGTTTTGTGTCATCATCTTACCTGCCTGTAAAAGTTCTCATATACAGGGTTCCCACTGGACAACTGTGACAGAGAAAGAAAGTTATTAAATGATTAACAGACATATATGACATCTACACTATTCAAAAATCACTTGCTTATCACAGTATAACACCCGGTCAGTTAAACTCAATCTGTCTAGTTAGGAAGAATAAACCATTCTGAATCCATTTTTCTTTCTTTGGTACAAATCAAAGAGACAGCAGGTGCACTGGTGAGGCAACAAGACAACAACCGAAAGGAGAATGGTTTTGCAGGTGCTGGCCAAAGACCTCCTCATCCTTCTTCAGTGATTTTCCAGTCAGTTTTTCTTTTTGTTAGTCTCCTTAACACTACTGGTAGTATAAGACAGCAACTGCAAGTCATTCAGGTTGCAAAGGTAGTCCAGCTCCTCCAGGATGGCACATACCCATATATATCATAAGAAAGTCTGCCATGGCTTTCAGCCTAGTCTCATCTCAAAAACATGTAAATTGTGTCGGCTTTCAGCACCTGACCTCCTCGGGCACTCCCCGTGGAACGCCCGACGAGTTTAAAGCTAGAAATCAAATACCTGCGGGGGTTCTGAGTCAGTCTTTATCTGGACAATTTAAAAAAAATGCGTGTATATCGGATTAATTTTTGTTATTACAATCAGTAGAGATTTCTGAATTACACTGGGGATGCAGTGAAGGGGCTCTGTGAACAACTAAATGCAACTTCTCTGATGATTTGGCAGAACAGAATGGCTTTAGATAAGATAAGATAAGATAAGATAAGATACCTTTATTAGTCCCACGAGTGGGAAATTTCATGTTAAGGCTGCCGACCAATTGCACGCAGTGGCGGCACCATCTTACCCTCCGACCATACATACATTGCATGAAAACATCACATGGGGAAGACAGGTCAGAGAGGTATAACAATGGAAAATGCACAACATGAGGAAAGATAAGGAGAAAAAAAATAACTCCCCCCAGACTGAGCTCCAACAGGGAGATCAGTTTGAGAACAGAAAAAAAAACATCTCTGCACATAGCACATGAAAAAACTCTTAATACACCAAAGAACACATGACAAGCAACAGGGGTGGGTAAAGGGTGAGAGACAGCCAGTGTAGACAGTGCATCCGGGCCTGCAGCATATGTGCTGGTCTTCTTGATCCACCGTCAGCATCGGAAGGGAATAAGCGTCGAAGGCGTTTGGAGGGGGAGGGGGGATGAGTGTATATCTGCATGTGTATATATATGTCTGTGTGCGTGTGTGTGTATGTGTCCAGAGTTCAGCTGAGACAGTGTCCTTCGCCCTGGCAGGCAGAGAAGGGCAGGGTATGCAGGATGTTCAAGGCTAGTTGTTGCACGTTTATCCCTAACAACACGCCACCTGATGACACTGTGATTCGAGCATTAGAGTAGCTCACCACCCTTGCTGATGAATGGGCCGAGCATTCGGGATAAGCAACCTGCAGTTGCAGTACAGTGGCCTTGTTGACTGTCTGCAGATGCTGCTTCATTCCCTAAATGAGAAAATTGGTCCAGAGACTGATTGACACTACTCTAACCAAGACGGTCTACATGTATCACCAGATAGGGCAGAAAGAGAACGACTAAAAAGATGACCTATGATGACGCTACTGAAGTGTGATACAATAATGACAGTTCTGTTAAAAGCCCAGACAGGACAGAGATAAGAAGAAGAAGAAGAAGAAGAAGGTGTACTTTATTGGTCCCCGTGGGGAAAATCCCTCTCTGCATTTAACCCATTCACTTAGTGTAGCAGTGGGCAGCCATTGGGCGCCCGGGGAGCAGTGTGTGGGGACGGTACCTTGCTCAGGGGTACCTCAGGGTAGCTGTTCAGGGGAATCGAACCCCCGACCTTCCGATCATGGGGCCGCCACTCTACCTACTGAGCTATCCCTGCCTGCATGTATTAGCAGAAAAAAAAAGAATGCTTGGACACTGCTAGCATAATAGACAGGTTTTTGACAGGGCTCCCACACAAACGCAAAGCAGAAGATGATGCATTGCCAAATATGCTTCCAAACCAAAGAGGAGAAGCCTTTGAGTACACCTGTACAATGGTGGGTAATGAGGAGAGGCTGCAGTGTGTTGTCTGTCTTAAAACTGCTACCTTGAGACAGTTTAAAGCCTAACAAGCGAAGATCCCACTTGGAGACAAAACATCTAGAGCACAAAGACAAGTCAGTTGTCTTTTTCAGACAAAAACTTGTGAATTGTCGTGCTCAACAGTGTCTATTTACTATTATTTTCTGTTCCGGACAATCCTCAGCTCAGCTTCAACAAAGTTGCCTACCAAGTGGCACAGTGTAAAAAAAACCACACAATGCCGGAGAGATTGTCGAACTGAAGAGCCATAGAAGTTCCGTAGTGTGAAGGTATTTCGGCTATTTCAAGTCTGACAAAAATTAGAGTAGCGTGCACTGTAAATTGTGCCGAAAGCAAGTCTGGAAATACAATAAACTGGTGCATGCGTCACACTGTGCGCCACGTTATTGTTTCGGTGAAATGAATTTCTACAATACTGTTACTGTTAATTCTACTCTCTGCAGTGTTTAAATGCTTACATATACACACAGTTACTGTCCGTCCACACATACGACTCGGTTCTGCTTCTGTGCCCCAGCTTTGTTTACTTTTTCCCACCGAGGCTTCTAGACTTCTGATTGGCCAGTATTTCTGCACGGTTAGGAATCTAGCTCCACCTGCTGCTTTGGCATGTTCATAGCAGCGTTTTCCTTCATTTCTGCCTTTATGTGTGGACGGGATTATTTTTTAAAACGAAAACGGAAAATCTCAGTTTTCAAAAATACCCGTGTACGTGTGGACGTAGCCTCAGTCTCTGACTGGAAGCGCTAATTCGTCATTCGGCTTTTGTCAGACTAAAGTAACTGTTAAAACTGTTTGAAAAGCTCAGCTATACAACAAGGAGAGATTGAGAATTTCCTTTTAGTTCTCAGTTTATTTGATATTGACAAAAGTTAGTCAGTTTTGTCTGTTCTTCTGTAAAACAAACTAAGATTTATTTTTAGAATTAATATTTTGTTTCTAAGTGGAATTGACAATTTAGTCTGTTTCGTTTGTTCTATTTTGAAACTTAAACGCTTTAGCGGCTGCCTTTTGTGTAGTTTGCAATATTTGCCTTTATTTATCTGAAAAAGTCTCATGTTCCTTAAGTACATCTACCCTGTTGAACTTATTATGGGAAATAAATATTTAAATAAAAACAAGCTGCTGATTATTTCACATTTTACTTGTGAGCAACGGCACATTTAAATCTTACAAATATAGTTATTTGGCTTATATCGTGATATAGATCGTTATCGCCTGAAATGAAAAAAACATATCGTGATATGAAAAAATCTCATATCGCCCAGCTCTACCACACACTATTGAGGAGTAATAAATACTTCGCTGTGCTATGGATATGGTTTCAACTATGACTGATGACACAACAGCCAGCAAACTACAGGCTATTTATGATATCTGAAAGGACACAGAGGAGCAGCTTAAGGTGTGTGACAGCCGCTTTGCTCTACAGATGGATGAAGGCACTGAGAGTAACAAACAGGAGGACTTTGTGGGGATCTGCAGACTAGACTAGCAAGCTATGGCTGGGAAATGAGGAAATGTGGACTCATTTGAATTTGAAATCATTCATTGACAACAACAAGCTGCAGAACACAGTGATCTCATGCATGAAAGAACACATGTCTGCCCTTCAGAAACATTTCTTGAGATATTTTCTGGTGCCGGATTTTAAAAAAAGGATGACTGGATCCGTGACCCCTTCAGTGCAACACCACTTGCTGGCTTCAACACATCTGAGGAGGAACAGTTCATTTATCTCACCTCTGATTCAACAAAGAGGATGCCGTTTAAGTCAAAGACACTGGCTGCATTTTGGATTGGAGTGGAAAAAGATTACCCACTTTGACCATACATCTTCCTTTTGCAACATCCTACTTATGTGAGGTAGGCTTTATGCTGTGGCTTCAATCAAAACAAAATACAGATCAAAGCTGGGCATTGAATATGAACTCGGAGTAGCAGTCTTAACTGTTACCCATGTTTGAGAAGATCTGCAGCAACAAGCAGGTTCACACCAGTCACTGAAAAGAAAAATATTTAGCCCGTTTGTGAACCACTGCTTTACACTAAGCTTAAGGAATGCATCCCTCTGGACCATCTGGGTAATGAGCTACCAGAACTTTTTATGTAAGTGGAGACATTTATTTCTTACAATTTCAGTCTAAAGAGTTGTGCTGACAGATTTCTTTCTTTGCTGCAACAGCTTTTCATTTATCATGTAGAAAAACAGTTATATATTTAACTTCTTTACACTGACAGAAAGGGGAGTTTCACTGGACCCACTTAAGGTGTAAAAATTTCTGTCATCGTTGTATTTTTACTCAGTTGTATATAGTATTTGTATTCTATTTTTATCTTATTGTATATTTATTTTATTTTATTCTACTGTATATAGTATTTTATTTTATTCTATTCTGTACAGTTGTGTACTGTATTTATTCTTATTGTATTCTAATTTTTGCCTCATAACTTTTGCACTGTCCACTTCCTGCTGTGACAAAACAAATTTCCCACGTGTGGGACTAATAAAGGTTATCTTATCTTATCTTATCTTAAAATGACTTTGACACCTCTGACATAGAGGTAACACATCTGTGAATGTTGTGGACAAAAATATATGGCACTTAAAAGAAATACAAATAGAATCTGAACTTGGGATTTTTGGTTTATTATCATCTGGTGTGGATTATTTCTGTTATGCTTTTGTTGAGTCAAATCGTTACCAGTAAAAACTATCTGGAGTATAGCTAGCTAACTCTGATGTGATGCCATCTTTTCACACAGACCTCGTACGGTTTGTAACCATCCCACTTTGTTATCCTTCATCATAAATGCAGGCATGTGACTGTGTACCACGGTTTAGAGCATACATACATAGTATTATCTACAAATTTGGTAATTTAAGACACTGGTTGTCTCAGTCTTTTTTATTTTGTTGGCACAAACCGAAATCACTATATGATCACACTGCCAATGTATACAGCAGAATGCAAATGATAAAATGTGTTACACATAGTAAGGGGAAAGTATTGTGGGTAATCATCAGAGTAACAGAGGATTAACATAGAGACCTCACACTGCATCACCACAAGAATTAACAATCCCAGTTTGTTATCCTTTGTCATCAATGCAAACACTAAATAAAGGAGCTGTTACTATAAAATGCTGCTCCAGTTCACCCATTTAGACAGCCCAAGAAGACATCACACAGAGGTCACACTACCAGTCTGTGATAAGGCCAGAAGCTTATTTAGTAGGCAAGCTTCAGAAAAATCAGTGAGGAGGCATAAGGAGAGAGCAACAGTCTGTGGTCACCACCTGTAAAACCATTCACTTTCTGGGTTTTGTATCATTATTGTCTCACCAGAATCACGGCCCCTTAAGGCGACTGTTGTGATTTATATAAATAAAACTTAAAGGAAATAGAATTCATCATCCATCCATCAAATGCAGCTACCACTATCACTGTATTTTAAACGACATTTTTTTTCTGCCAGCTGAAAGAAACCAAGCAAAAATAACCCCAGCAAGTAAAATATTTTTGCCTGACCCTTGGGGCCTCCACACTCCATAAGGCATTAGTTTTGGATAAGATGAAAAAGAAGAACAAGAAGAAGAAGAACTGAGGAGAATTATTTCAGTGCAGATAGAGGACGTGCATATCGCAACATAACAGGTCATTCAAATATATAACATATAACGCTTCTCTATTTTGCTATTTAAAATCCGTTCATTCATATCATATCATATTATACAACTGACGTGCAAACTCGGCAAGCAAGACTATCATTAGCGTGGATGCTATCAGCCTCGACATTAACTCCCACAATGAGAGCTAAGAACCGTTTTATTTCGGCATGATGAATCTTAAACAGCTCAATGCACAGCCTGCTTGGATGAGCGTTTATCCTCATCCTTGCAGTACTAGGCTAGGTTAGCTAGGGCTTGCTAGCTCGATGAGTGAACGTTATTATAGTTTATGGACACTTTTTTCCATTTACGCTCCACTTTGCTGTAACCTTATGTACAGCTTTCGTGGTGCTTATTGTCTTAAACGTATAATAATAATCGGGCGACTGCATATTATATATTTCGGGCGTAGGTAAATGGCCACACTGCTAGGTACTGCCAGCTGATGCTATCCAGCCCGCTACCTAACGGTACTGCAATAGGCCTTTCTTTCTACTAAGCTGCCTGCCTCATTACCAGCTGTATTTAAAGAGGAACTCGTCTTCAGTTCGCAGTTACATTAAAACCGACTGCCATGAATCACGTATATTGTATCACGCTTCGAAAAATCATATGTCTGATCTAAACTATAAGTCATATACTACGGCATCTTTACCTGGGTTAGAGATGTGAGGGCTGCCATCTTCCCTGTTGCTCCGGGAACGCACCCAACGTTCCTCTCCAAAACATGACCCCCCCGCCCCCTATTGGACAACGCCACGCTTCCCTGCATAAACGGAAGACAATATTGAAGCTACACTTTGAAATTCTACATTTATCGTTAACGTGAATTCCTCGACGTGTCACAAATATTTTACAACCAAAAGCACAGATTCGCCTTTTCTGTGTGTGTTTGTGTGTGTGCTGTTAAGTTTATCAACTCCGTTTCAAATTTTATCAGAAGAGGTCACATATGAGGTCATGTACAATCTGATGCCTGATTTATCTGCGATGAGCCTTTGTAGAGCTACGACGTAACCTACGTAAGTGATGCACTTGTGTTGGTGCATTACGCGTTAATTAACAGCTGATAGAGATAAATAACCAGACTTTTTCCCACCGGTGTCCGCGCTTTCTTATGGTAAGTTTGTTTTTTTGTTTGTTTCATTCTTTTAGGAGGCAAACACATTGTCTATCTAGTTTTTCTACTTCTTTGTAGATTCCCTCACGTCCATTGTTGCAGCTTAAGCACCCTCCTTCAAGAATATTTGTGACTTTTTATACTGATGCTAATACTAATTACAATAGTTGCGGGCTTCATGGATCGACGTGTTACAGGACGTGTACGTGAAGTTAGCGTCGTACAGATCAGAGGGGTTTGCTGCCTGATTTCTGAGCTACATCGATCTACGGAAATCTACGTCGTTGTCACAAGAGTTACCCCTACTGGCAGTTAAGGAGAATGCCAGTTTAAGGTTCCCGCAGTCCAGCTTTGATCTGTATTTTGTCTTGATTGAAGCCACAGCAGAGGCCACAAGTAGGATGTGGCAAGAGGAACATGTATCAGCAGGGTTCTCTTACCTAGAAATATGTTATTAATAATAATGTATACTTTATTGAAATTACTCCTCTGCATTTGACCCATTCACTCAGTGAAGCAGTGGGCAGCCACTAAGCAGGCGCACGGGGGAGCAGTGTGTAGGGACGGTACCTTGCTCAGGGGTACCTCAGTAGATTTGAACCCCTAACCCTTCCGATCATGGGGCGACCACTCTACCTTCTGAGCTATTCCTTGATAGATTAATCAGCAGATCAATCACAGAAATTATGCAATGCCTGCTTGCAGTAATATAGTACACACAAAAACAATATTGATGACAAAATATCACTATTCATTTTTTAAAAGCCATTTAATATACACAATGCATAAACAAAACAAAAAAATCATCACAACTACTTCTCAACTCGTACATTTAAGGTTGGTAGTAATTCTTATAGACCCAAAAAAGAAAACAACAGACAAATTAACACCAGAGAGATGCCACAATGGCAGTTTGATCAATCCTTAATCCAAAGGCATGCCATAAATAAAACTCTTTTGCAAGGAACGAGCTAAGGAGCATTTGTCACAGCAAAATACAATTTCTCGCTCACATCGTTTATCCCATTAACAACACTACAGAACAATCGTGTGTCTAAACACAAGCACACTGGATGCTGAAAAACGACTTAACATTCCCATTTCTTTTAGTCCACTTTTAAATGAACACTGTTTGTAAAATAAAATGTGGTGAAGTCTTTGACCGTAAGGCATGGAGGAACAGCAGCCTAACCCTTTTCCAGTTTCAAGATGCATAGAGGATGTGATATGAGAACACTGAACAGAAAATGATTGTTTAAAAGAAATTCATGGATTCTTTGTTTGCAAAAAGTTTCACATTTTCATATTTTTTTCCTTTATGGCTACATGAATAGTAATGTAAGGTCCAATCTAACAAAACTGGTAAAAACAAACTAGCTAAAACCTCCTAGAAGTTTATTCTATGCTGAAAAAGCACATAAACATAGTTTTCCCTGTAAACTTAACACAGTACAAACCTAAAAAGGCTTTCTTGTTGTCTTGGTGAATGACAACAAACGTAGTTAAATGGGTAGTGAAGTTAACTGCTCTATTATATAAGACCAATGAATGCCTACAGTTTCTTATCATTTCTCCAACACAAATGTGAGAATGTCAAATTGAAACAGCAATCATTGAGAGTAAATAAAAAATAGAGTCTCCCTTGGGTCAGCTGGGGAAAGTATCGTGTATATTTCTGTACTTTCAGGATTTGTCTGCTCTATGAATCATCCTTAAGTTTATTTTATTGACTGAAATTTATAAATTAATCCTTGCCCCTAATAATACATAAAGTAAAATATTACTTATCCAAACCATCAAGAAAAAATGTTACTAATAGATGCAGTTTGTACTAATAATGTAATGACACTAAAATAAAGTGACTCAATCACACCATCACAACAAACTGAAAAAAAAAACACCTTTAAGTCAAAATGCAGGGCACAAGAGCAGACTCAGGGAGGAGCTACTAAAACCTCAAATGCTTGGTGGAGAAGGAAGAGGAGAAGCAGCAACAGCAGACATCACTGTTTCTTTATTTGCCTTATTATCATTATTATCGACTGTCCCCAGAGCTTTCCTTAACAAGGCAACAACAGTTTAACTGCACTTGTGTGAGTGATTCATTCTGACTTAACAGGTGTCTTGTGGAAAAGGAGTTTCTCTAACCCTAATTGCAGGGACTCTTTGTGACATTATCAGATGTGCATTTTCAATGCAACAGACTGAGTAAGTCAGTCATCAAAGAGACAAAACTTTGAGATAGTCTCGACTTGTAAAAGATAGGGGACACTAACATTTCTACATTTAATTAAAATGTAAATGATCTCAATTAAAAACATTTTATCATTTCTCCTTTTTGGGGAACGGTTGAATAGGTGTCAACATTTCAACTATCCAGCTGTGAAATTCAGTCACCTTTTACACATCTACATGGTCAGACACCAATAGAAGAATTTGCAAAGACTTTTTGCATGGACAAAATAAGCAGCGGAAGTGACAGGATCCAATATGAGCTTTGATCTAAATCAATAGTAGCTTCCAAGCAGTGAGGTCAACAGTTTTAGTCAAATGTTCAGGGAACTCCAACATGTAGGTTCGCATGTTGAAAATGCATTTTTTCTCATTTATTATGTATTACCTTACTTTACACATGTACAGTAGTTTAACGTGTTCAACAGGCAGCCTGTGAGCTCACTGCAGAGGAAATCCTCTAACTTAAATCCTGCTGGCCTGTGATGTAGGCTGTTTGCAAATTTACTGGTGGGACTTCTGTCAGTGTGGTCACTCAATACAAGCATCAGCAGTAATGATGTAGTAGCAGTGAGGCAATGCTCAGTGGTAGCACCTATGATGATCATCATAGCTGAATGAAGAGTAGGCAGCGCAACTAACTTTGAACACCATGTCATCATTGTCATCATCATCATCATCGTCATTTAATGGCCACAGTCCCATGGTGTGAAAAGAAATATCCCCTTCCTCTCCTGCCCTTGTTTCTCCCTGGCAGACTTGCAGTGGTGTCATCCACTCTGCAGCCCTCTGTTGAGCAGTGATGAGCCCGGTGATGCGGGCTTACTCATCGTCCCATGTTTGCTGTAGCAGGAAGTTAGCAGCTAGATTCTCATTCTTCTCACAAGCAAAGTATGCCTGGATGACTAAACCTTCAGGGAATCCCAGTGCTTTTAACTGGAAAACAATGTCATTGACATTTTCAGTCCTCCTTTCACCTTATGGACAATTCAACAAGACTAATAAATGTAAAAACACACCTACTATAAAACATTCATGCTCGTGTTCCTGCATTTATGCATTCATTTGTTGTTTGAAAAATTACATGAAGAAAAACTATTAAGTATACATAACTGCTTGACCAGAATATTGCAGAATACTGCCCTTCAAATTTGTATGTTTTCCAATGTGCATATTTAAGAATTTGTTTCATTAATGCTAACAGAAAAACATCAAGGATCCAGCAACATAATTTTCCATCACTGATGTTTCAACAAAAGTCATGGAAATTCAGTAGCAGGTTGTGTTCAGACTGATTTCCTTTCATATGTTTAAAAGAGAAAACTATTTGTTCCTAGGCTTGTGTAATTCTGCACAAATTGTGGAAATTTGGTGGAACTGACTGTGTCAATGTGACTGGCAAACTCACCCTCTCAATTGCCTCTTTCTCCTGTGGGGTGACCTGGATGTAGTTAGTATGTGGTGACCCATGGGCATCAGCATCTTCTCCTCCTGTATCTCCAGCTTGTGGCTCATTCAGCATCTGTACAAAACGCTCCTGGTGCTCTGTGATTTGCTGCAAGTTACACAGTTGAACTGTATATCAACCACCCAGTTTAGGCAAACTACAGTGGACATGGTAAACAATTAGCTCATTCACTGCCAGCCATTTTCAAATGGCTGGCAGTGAAACACAACAAGACTTGCACCACATTTTTGTCTCACTGCGCAATCCCTTACGTGCGCAAACCCTGCACCTCCTTGCAGGTCTACTTTTACTGCTGGTGGGCTTCAGTTCAACTTACGTTGACTGCCATTGACGTCTATGGACGTCAATGGCAGTCAACGTAAGTTTTTCAATTGACGTCTATAGACGTCAATGGCAGTGAATGAGTTAATATAGTCACTTGGGGGGATTTTACGTTGCATTAACATATCAGAGAAATGTTTCCTGAAAAATACATTTACAGATTTATTTCTTTATTGTTCTTACTATTAGGAACAGTTCTTTGAGATACCTTAAACAGTCAAACAGAAATTATATTAACAGACCCTGACAGAACGCCAATAGAGAACGGTGAGTTTTGTGGTGTGGTACCTGCAGCAGCTGTGGGTTGTCTCTCCCGAGCTGTTGCAGCAGGGCTGGCAGGAGGGCTGGGTTCTGCTGGATGATCTGTCTCATCTGCTGGAACTGAGGCTGGTTCCTCAGGAACTCCAGAGGGTTCCCTATGGAGCCAGATCCTCCTCCAGCAGTGACAGGCTGGCTGCTGGACACAGGCCCTGCTCAGGAGGGGACAAAATGTTAACTGTTGCTATTCAAGAAGAGATTACATTTTATAGGATACAATGTAAAGACAGTAAAACCAAACAGTGAAGTCTGTTCTGAGAGTGGCTTCATAGTTCTGTCTTGGTGCACGGTTTTGCTAAACCAGAAAGACTATCATGAGAAAATTTTGTTACTGCTCAGTGACAAAAATACTTATGAGGACCTGAAACGAGACCCAGGAAGTGGTTAGGAAGAGGTTGATAAGATTGTCTGAAGCAGTTGGAACAAGACAACCATAGCTGTGTAGCTAGCCACAATGTAGCACATTATTATATACAGTGGGGCAAAAAAGTATTTAGTCAGCCACCGATTGTGCAAGTTCCCCACTTAAAATGATGACAGAGGTCAGTAATTTGCACCAGAGGTACACTTCAACTGTGAGAGACAGAATGTGAAAAAAAAATCCATGAATCCACATGGTAGGATTTGTAAAGAATTTATTCGTAAATTAGGGTGGAAAATAAGTATTTGGTCACCTCAAACAAGGAAAATCTCTGGCTCTCACAGACCTGTAACGTCTCCTGTAAGAAGCTTTTCTGTCCCCCACTTGTTACCTGTATGAATGGCACCTGTTTGAACTCATCATCTCTATAAAAGACACCTGTCCACAGCCTCAAACAGTCAGACTCCAAACTCCGCCATGGCCAAGACCAAAGAGCTTTCGAAGGACACCAGGAAAAGTATTGTAGACCTGCACCAGACTGGGAAGAGTGAATCTACAATAGGCAAGCAGCTTGGTGTGAAAAAACCAACTGTGTGAGCAATCATCAGAAAATGGAAGACATACAAGACCACTGATAATCTCCCTCGATCTGGGGCTCCACGCAAGATCTCATCCCGTGGGGTCAAAATGATCATGAGAACGGTGAGCAAAGATCCCAGAACCACACGGGGGGACCTGGTGAATGACCTGCAGAGAGCTGGGACCAAAGTAACAAAGGTCACCATCAGTAACACACTACAACGGCAGGGAATCAAATCCCGCAGTGCCAGACGTGTTCCGCTGCTGAAGCCAGTGCATGTCCAGGCCCGTCTGAAGTTTGCCAGAGAGCACATGGATGATACAGCAGAGGATTGGGAGAATGTCATGTGGTCAGATGAAACCAAAGTAGAACTTTTTGGTATAAACTCAACTCGTCGTGTTTGGAGGAAGAAGAATACTGAGTTGCATCCCAAGAACACCATACCTACTGTGAAGCATGGGGGTGGAAACATCATGCTATGGGGCTGTTTTTCTGCCAAGGGGACAGGACGACTGATCCGTGTTAAGGACAGAATGAATGGGGCCATGTATCGTGAGATTTTGAGCCAAAACCTCCTTCCATCAGTGAGAACTTTGAAGATGAAACGAGGCTGGGTCTTCCAACATGACAATGATCCAAAACACACCGCCCGGGCAACAAAGGAGTGGCTCTGTAAGAAGCATTTGAAAGTCCTGGAGTGGCCTAGCCAGTCTCCAGACCTCAACCCCATAGAAAATCTGTGGCGGGAGTTGAAAGTCCGTGTTGCTCGGCGACAGCCCCAAAACATCACTGCTCTCGAGAAGATCTGCATGGAGGAATGGGCCAAAATACCAGCTACTGTGTGTGCAAACCTGGTAAAGACCTATAGTAAACGTTTGACCTCTGTTATTGCCAACAAAGGTTATGTTACAAAGTATTGAGTTGTATTTTTGTTATTGACCAAATACTTATTTTCCACCCTGATTTACGAATAAATTCTTTACAAATCCTACCATGTGGATTCATGGATTTTATTTCACATTCTGTCACTCACAGTTGAAGTGTACCTCTGGTGCAAATTACTGA
Organism: Maylandia zebra; assembly: GCF_041146795.1. NCBI lineage: Eukaryota > Metazoa > Chordata > Actinopteri > Cichliformes > Cichlidae > Maylandia > Maylandia zebra. The sequence goes on from NC_135183.1 coordinate 15,849,740, forward strand.
CCTCTGTCATCATTTTAAGTGGGGGAACTTGCACAATCGGTGGCTGACTAAATACTTTTTTGCCCCACTGTACCAGCTAGCCCAAATTCAATAACCCTACAAATGTCACGACTGTTTAGTTTTCTGTCTTCCTTTATGTCAAAAGTGATAGCAGAGCTGTACATTTTAATTTTTCAGAAATTCCTCAATCAGAACATGATATATCATCTTTAAATGGAAACTAGCCAGATAACTCCTTGCTAACTTCATAAATTCTGTTTTCGTGGATGTCTGGATGTCAAACTTAGTTGTTTCACCTTGTAGAGCAGCCACACTGATCATATTATTAAAGATGAAAGAATTTAAACAGTTTGTAACTCTCAGTGATGCCACAGTGTTCGTTTGACTTTGGGACCTGAAGCGGAGTTTGGACCCAGGAGCGGCTAATGACAACAGACTTAAAGACGGGATACCCAGGGGATGCTTCACCAAGTTTGTATGGTTTACATAAGATACATAAACAGGGTGTACCTTTAAGATCAATTGTCTGTATGATCAATTCAGCCATCTATAACAACTCAAAGTTTCTGGTTTCGATCCTTAACCCGTTGGTAGGCAGCTCTGAACACCACATCCAGAACACCTTGAATTTTGTTGAGAAGGTGAGAGACGTCATTATGGAGGCAGATAAAATAATAGTGTTGTACGATGTTACATCTCTCTTCACTTGTGTTCCAGTCACTGAAGCAGTGGCGGTAGTTTGCAAGAGATAACAGGATGACCCCAACCTGAGCAACAGGACCACTCTCAGCACCAACCAAGTCTGTTTGGTCTTGGATCTGAGTCTTAATTCCACCTATTTCACATACAAGGCTCAGTACTACAGGCAGAAACATGTGTGTGCCTTGGCTTCCCCAGTTTCACCCATTGTCCCCAACTTGTACATGGAAGAAGGGGAAAAGAGGGCTCTGTTATCCTACCCTGGAACACCTCCACGTCATTGATTATGTGGATGACACCTGGATGAAAATCAAATCTCAGGACGTACCACAATTCAATAATCACGCGCGAACACATCAAATTCACCACGGAGGATATGACAGGCTAGCTGTGAGATTTCCATCTGTAATGGGGGACATTTAAACGTTGATGTGTACCGTAAACCAATGTATACAGATCAGTATTTAAGGTTTGACTCTCATCATCCACTGGAGGCAAAACTTGGTGTTTTTCTACATGATAAAGAAAAAGTTGCTGTGAAAAGAAAGAAATCTGTCAGCATGACTCTTTTGACTTAAACTGGAAGAAATAAATGTGTAAACTTACAGAAAAAGTTCTGGTAGCTCATTGGCCAGACTGTCCAGTGTTTTGGTGTGGGGTTTAACTGTAGTCATAAAAAACAGAAATTTCTGTAGTAGAAAGTGAAAAACAGAAAGTTTTCTGTCATATAATTGTTTATTTCTTGATTCCTTTGTGTAGTATGAATGGTCATAAGGGAGATTTTTTATCAATAGGAAAAACTGTAAAACTTATGGAAATACAGTTAAAGGTCCAATTTTATTAAACTCTTAAAAGTCCAGTTAAAAATCAAACAAGAAGAATTATAAATGGCTTCAAGTGTATATTCAGACCTGTGAGACTTCTTTAGACACTCAAAACACTGAGATATGGCTCTGTGGTATATGCAGACATTTCTGCATCAAAGACGCTTTGTATAAAGGACAAATTTGGTCAAGCGAAATCCCTTCTGGAGAAAAGTTTTATAGTCAGATCAGAAAAAAATATTTTGACACAATGGCAAGAGGAGTTGGAGGAGTAAAAGTGAGACTTTCACACCTAAGAACACTGTACCGACTGTCAAGCGGTCTTACCATACTTTGGGAATGGTACTGGTACACAGCACAAAGTGGAAATAGTAAAAAAGTGAAATAATCTAAAAAAGAAATACTTCCAAATTCTTCCTCTGATGATGTTGAAGTTCCACTAGTGATAAAACGTTAGTGGTGTGCAGAATTTTTGTGGACGTTGTGTAGCTTTAGACCACAGTTATTCCAGTTGTCATCTTGGCATCATTTCCGTGTCCCCAGGAAGTTCATGCGGAGGAAACAAGCTGCCTTGTTTAAAACAGAAAGTTAAAGAGAAGTAAAAATAAATAAATAAATTGGGCTCTTACTACTGGGGGGTGCTGGAGGCTGCTGTGGTGGTTCTTCTGTAGAAGGTGTAGAGGGGTTGGCTGGAGTACTATGTCTACTTGGTTGTGGATTGTGCAGATCACTAGCCCTTGCTGGAATACCCTGCAACACATGAACAGTTACTGTATAGTTTACAATACAGCTCAGCATGATTATGAAGCTGGTTAAACTCTCACCATGAGCAAGTACTCCACTGCTCTGTCTGGGTTGTTGTAACTGGCTCTTAGTGCAGCAACAACTTGCTCCCGCTCATATCCTATCGACATAATCTCTGACACCAGGTTTTCATATGCTGGTCCAGTCACTGTGGTAACAACAAGAGAGGTTTTTAGGGGCAGGAAAGTTGACCTGAACCTAGATGAAGTGCGCAGGTTGTTTTTGTGTTATTTGGCACAGTAGATATATCAATAGAACTAAATACAGAATAGTGATACTTGAAAGTCTGTAAATCTGTAAATTAAGAGTTTTCTACCTAAACAGTCCTAGGTCCTTCTTGAGTTATCGCATTTGCAAAATTTTCAGAAAACCTAACCTCTGGCCTTAATATTCAAACTTGTCCAAGATTTCTAGTACTTGAACCTATGGTATAAATTTACATATTTTAATTTGCCTATCTCTCCAGTTATTAATTTCACAAACTTGTGCGTTCACGCTGCCTTTTTGCACCTCCTCTTGTCTCTATGCAGCCTCAAAGAGATACAACCTCAAATATACAAAAGGTGGGATGTAATTTAAAATGTAAAATTAAGTGGAAAACAATGATCTACTAATCTCAAAAACCCATATTAGGGCTGCACAAGTCATTGAATTTTAATCTCGACTTCAATATTTTGGTTTCTCACAGTAGAACAAACGTGATCAAGCAATACTAAAAATAAATGCTCCAATACCCCAGTGTTGTTTAGTTCACTGCAGAACACATTTAACTTATTCTAACCAATGAAAAGACAGACAGTGTAATTATTGTATGATGGCCAAGAAAAACAGTGCAGGGGTTGTTAACATGATCATCCAACAGCATCTATTAAAGTGAACCTGTACGTCACAATATCCACAAATATGCACTGAAATCACCAAGGCAATCACAAAAAGTCATATTCATTAAACATGGTGGGCAACAAAAGCTGTAGGAAAATGGTCAACATATTGAACGAAAGCTATGTTACCCATCTTTTCCAAAGTGGAAAAACCTCCCAATATTGTGGAAACGACTAACCGTTTTCATTCAGAGGTTGGTTTGGTTGTACAGATTATTGCCTATTATCTAAAAACTCAGAAATAATACTGGTCCCTCTTTTACCAGAATGGAGGCATTTGAGAAGGCTGCTTCTACTTATACATTGAAAAAGAACTGGAGTTTTGCCTCCTTTTTATGCAAAGTACACAGAACCATCAGCACTGATTTATTTTCTAATGGAATTATGTCATTCCAATTTAATCTTAGCTGTGGTACCAGGGAAGGTTTACTACCGTCACCATTAATATTTGACCTTTAACAACTGCTTTCAGTATGCTGACAACATTCTTCTAGCTTCAGTAATCTCCACACAGCAGCATCTGAGATCTCGTTTATTACTGATTCCAGGGTAGCTCAGGATATGCAGCACGTCACCCACTATGTATGGAAGGTTGGTGGTTTGATCTCTAGCTGCTCCGGTCTGCGTGCCAAATGTCCTTTGGGAAAATACTAAACCTTAAGCTGGTCTCCGATGCATCACAGTATGACTGTGTGTGAATGTTAGATAGAAAGCACTTACACAGGAAAACGTGCTTGTGTGAATGGGTGAACCAGTTCATTTTCCATTTGATCCATTCTCTGAAACTTCTGGTTGCATGATTAATTGGACTGTGTCAGAGGTCATGCCACTACCAGCACAGTACAAATGTATGTCATCAAGTGTGACATCAGTTAACCAGGTTTATTAAAAAAATATGCAAACCAAAATTCCCACTGTTATTCAGGCTACTCAATCAGCCATTCAAAACTTGGCTAATATGCATACATCTCTGTTGGGTAAGATCAGTCAGGGCGGGATGGCTGTTCCTCCCACAATGCATCTTATTATATCTATATGTTAATCAGTAAAATACTAGTATAGAACTGTGTCGACAAAAAACAAAAACAAAAAAACAAGATTTTACTAAATAATTTTAAAATAGTTTATGTATGAGTACCATTTATGGATCTTATCAAAGATATTGTCTGAAGAGGATGCTGATAACCCAACATAAAAAAAGACACACAAATGGATGAATGAGAAAGAAATTACAAGCCTGGGAGTGATGTCTTATCGTTTTGCTTTTTGTGATTAGTGACTGTTAGTCTTTGTTCTTTGGTTTACTATTAAAGATAGAAAACACTTTGAAGAACATATTTTTTAAAAAGAGAAAAAAGGAGCATTACATCTTTCCACCTGTTGTGATCATTTCTGATAAAACAGCAAACAGTGGACAGATCAACTGAAAGAACATCTCCATGATGTCAGGTCAGCTAGATGATACAAACTTTCAGATACTGTTCATTTGCTGTAGAAAGTTTTTAGGACTGCAACTTCTGCTTTTGTTCTCCACTTTCCAGTGAGATATGAAACATTTTTTGACTAAGAAAACACGTTATTGGTGCAAAAATACTTGCATATGGTTCCAGTTTTACCATCTTTGGATTTTTTCTCATACATTCAGCTAAAAAAATGGAAACAAATTTTGTGTGTGTGTGTGTGTGTGGGGGGGGGGGGGGGGGGGGGGGGGGGGGGTTGAGATGCTGCAAGTAATAAAGCGCCTAAATATATAATTTAAGATTTGTTTTTTTCTTTGTTGTGTGTTATGTCTTGACACAACTGTGGATCATCAGTTGAGTTATGACCCATAGGTCAGAGTTAAGAGACAAACAAAAAGATCAGGACTTAAATTGAGTAAGAAAGTAGCCAATGTCCAAAGAAAAACAGTCTCACTCATTGGAAGCAAGACAGGAATAAATGAGAGGTAGCACCTGACTTTTGCACAGTACTGTACATCATAGGGGCTTTGGCTCAGGAACAGGTTGTCTGCTAATCAGGAGGTTGGTGGCTCGTTCGTATCTTGCCAAAGTATTGCAGTGGGCAAGATACATTTCCAGTCAAGCTTGGGGGGAAAAAATGCTGTCAACTACTGGCTAAAACTGAACTCCACTTATTTAGTCTGTATCTGTTTAAATGCTGAATTTTTCAATAGAAACTACTGTTCTAATTTCCTTACTATCTCCACGTATGCTGTAATATAGAAAATGTTTACTGTATCAGACGCACTCTAATGATTAAAACAAAAAGCACCATATAATTAGTACATTAGTATTTTACTAGTTATGACAAAGAAAAGAATAATCACTGATAATTACCCAGTATTGATGCTGCTTCTTCAAGAAGACCCAGTTCATCAACGAGGCTGAGAGAGATGAACAAACAGATAAAACATGACGTAAATGTTCATTCTAAAGAACCAGGATTTAGGATTTTAAGTGTTCCTTGCTCTATATTGAGGCACTATGATATAACTTAATGCTTATATCCACTACTCAGGTTCTCTTCCTGCATACGATGACTGTTTTTGTGAACTGCCACGATATAAATCAAACTGAATTGAGTGCCAGTAATATACTAAAACTAAAAAAAGTAAATAACATACATCATGTTCAGTTCCTCACTACAGCCACAGCACTAACATGGCCAGAATGAATGAAACACTGATTAAACAATGAAAATGAATCCATATTCACCGTGTTCATCAAGGTTGTGTTGTTTTATGATCAACCTACAGCAGCACACTTATGCTTGAAGAAAAAAAACTGTCACTGCAATTACTACTCAGCTTCACTATACGAAGAAAAGTACTGGGCCACCTACGCATTACATCTAAAGTTGTAATTATCCATGCTCTCACACAAGGCACAAAATGACCTTGATTCTTTGAAGGTGACAAGACATGCAGAAAGTAATTAGAGCTTCTTCGATATATAACCATCTAAACTAGAATAATATGAGCTTACCTACCCATTTTACAACTTCTTATGATATTTCTTGATCAAACAATTAAACTGCCACAGTTTACATAAAACTATTATCCAACCTTGAAGCAGAGGACTGGACTGGTGCTGTGCCAGATGGTTCATTCTCTGGGTCTTCCCTCAGCTCTTCTTCTGACTGGGCAGCAGGGGTGGGGCTATCTGTAGGGACTAACTCAGGGGCTTCCTGTACAGCTTCAGGAGCTGTGGAAGAGGCAACAGTGGCTGTGGAACCAGAGGCCAGAGCTGATTCTGAGTGTGAGTCCAAGGTGGGTTTTGCTGTTGCACCAACAGAAGCCACAGTGGTGTTTTCTTGAACAGAGGGCGGGGCTTCTGAGGGAGGCACTGACTGTGAGGCAGGTACAGCAGCAGACATTGTGTGTGTTGGTGTGGAGGGCACCTGTGTTGGGCCAGAGGCTGGTGCTGGTGCTGCAGCTGAGGGTGGCACTGGAGTTGCAGCTGGCGTGGGAACTGAGTGAGTGGCTGCTTCAGCAGGAGAGGTTGGTTTGGGCTAAAATGACATTTGAGAGCTGATTATTAGTGGTGTTGCTAAGATAGTCAAACAAACACACAGTTACACACATGTAACTAAAACAGAATCAGTTAGGATGCAACCCTGTTAAACTACCCCAAGAAACATTTCCATGTGAGCCCACAGTGGACAAGTGTGGATTAGCCCATGCCCATCATGGTTTTCTCTAGGCGATGCAGAGTGGGCTTTCCCGTAGAAAACCCATATACTTCAAAGGGCAGAACTTCCCTTTATTTATAATAAGTAAATGACTACTATGGAGAAGATTAAACCATAGAACATTATTACACTTTCAGAAATATGACTCTGAGAGAAAGCGACTCATTGAATTCTAATATATTTGTAAGTTTGCTCACTTACAAAGAAATTAATTTTTGTGCCAATTTATTTTAAGTGTGAGAGACAGGATATTAAATATACATTAAAAAACATATTACATCAAAGTTATAAATTGTTGTGCATGTCATTGAGGGAAATAAATCTTTGATCTCCTACAACTGAGCCAGTATTCTGGCTCCCACGGATTGGTCACAACCAATCAGTCAATTTGATCAACTACAGATACTCCTGCACTCAACTCAGTAAGTATATAAAGCACACCTGTCCACAGAATAACTTCTTTCCATTATAACCTCTCCACACCATGGATAAGACCAACGACCTCTTAAAGGACGTCACACAGAAGACTGTAGGCTTGGGAGAAAGTGCTGTGGTCAGACGGAACCAAAATCGATCTCTTTAGCGTTAACTTGACCCACTGTGGAGAAAGAGAGATGCTAGTGTGTGACCCAAAGAAAATCAGCCCACAGCCAAGCACAAAGGTATGTATTGTAAACTCTTGGATGAGAAGCCCCTCTACCAGAACACTGATGATGAGTGTTGACTTAGTATTATAGCATGACAATGACCCAAACCATACCACCAAGGCAACAAATGAGTGCCTAAAAAAGAAGCACGTTAAGATGAGGGATTGACTAGCCAGCCTCCAGACCTCAGTCCTAGAAGATGTGTGGAGGGAGCTGAAAGCTTTGTGTTGAGGCAAGCAGCAGGCAAGGAATCTACATGATTTAGAGAGTTTCTGTGAAGAGGAGTGGGACAAAATTCCACATATAACAACTGTCACCACTGTGCTCGCCAAGTTGGTCATGTTTTGCTCGGGGATCAAATACTTACTTTACTCAATGACATGCAAAGGAAATAATAACTTTTTTGTAATTTTTGCAGATATTAAAACTTCACTAGAAGAACCAAAGGTGTGAAAAAATGTATACCAATTAAACAGATTCAGGAAAAATGAACTAACAGAGGGTTAGTGCCGAAATACAGGGATATGATAGCAGTATTGGTAATACATGGCAGGCAAAGAGTTAAACAGTAGTTTAAAAGTCTTCAGGAGAACTTTGTTGTGCACAACTTTAACTGGACAAGGATTGCAATAAATAACTGTGATAGTGTTAAGAATTGATGCTTAGTGTATAATAGTGTATTGATATCGTTTTTATGGAGGAAGTGCACAGAACCAATATAGTCACCCTGGCAGCCATCACAAGCTATAGTAAAACTGAGTAAATAAAAAAGCAACAAAGTTGTGTGTATAACATGACCGTCTAAAGAAGAAACCAAAGACACTAACCTTGGTAACCATGACCACCACAAAGTTCTTCTCATCGATTCTGTACTCTTTCAGTGGGATATCATCGTTTAAGATTTTGCCTGTGACATTCACACAGAAACAGCAAGTGACAAAAGATATGACAGAATGATTGAACACTGACTATGAAACAGATTTATAGGCTGTAACCTTTACATGTAGGGTGTATAGAAAATATAAACGTAGCCAATGTGAAATCAATCAATGGTTTAGGAAGTCCCATCAAAAAGCTTTGAGCTGAGCATTTTCACTGTTGCTATTTCAGAGACATCACGCACTCATAGTGTGATCCATCAATCTCCAAGGCAAGCAACTGCAAGTGGCATCATCCTTCTTATATAATTTACGAAACGTTTTACGAAACAAAAAGTGTTATGCACTTCTACAATGGCTTCCCTTTTTAAAACTGCAAGATACACTTAAGTTTCTTTTAAAATTTTATTAACATGGTTATGAATATGTTATTAGGCACTTTTGCATTTCAAAACTCTGTTTCCTGCTTTCCTTGCATTTTGCTTATTTGGCTCTGGTTTCTGCTTATTACGTAAAAACTACCACAGTTGTTTCCGGTCAATAATAACACACCTTTAAGCTACCAAAGGTAATTGAGTGGTAATAACACATTATTAATGCTTGTTTCTGACTTGTTACCCTACTATTGCCACTTTCTTACAGAGCTGTGTTTCCACATTATTACCCCCAGTTTTGGGCCATTATTATCCAATTACATAAATTTCAGTGTAATACTCAACTGTAACCACTGTTGCTACCACAATAGTACTTTAGTGGTTATTACTTTGGTAATTGAATGGTAATAACTTAGAACTTACCACCTTATTATGTTCTGTTCCTCCGTGTTATCCTACTAAACTATTACAAGGCTGTAATAAAAAGCACTACCAATATGTTTTTCTGGAATGTCATATCTTGGGTCAAGCTTTTTAACAAGCTGCTTAAAGCCCTTATCATGTAACTGCATCAGTAATAAGCTAATAATTATTTTCACATCTGAAATAACCTGTGACCAAATGTTTAAGGACCCTCCCCAGTCCAGTCAGACAGAGATCTCTGAGCTATGCCTTAAAAAGCAATCTAGCTGGATATCTAGACTGATATTGACTAGGTCATGTTTTAGGAAAGAAAGGTCACCACAAGGACAAAGACAGGCTGTAGAAGAGAGCCAGAGAGTAATATTTTCTTCTTCTTTTTTGAGTGAATCTAAGTGAATTACTTAAATTTCTCTAGGAGCCACAATAAAAATTCTACTTTTACATTCAGAGTCTTTTGGCCCATATCAGCACCTAATAAGCTCAGACAAATATATGATACTGAACTCACTTTAAGAATAATCAGTATGTGCAGTTTGCTATGTGATCATGAAACTGATCGGAAATAACTAAACTAATCAAAATTTGTGGCTTTTATTTATTATCCTCATAGGTTTTCTCTAACTGATAACGCTGGCAAATGTGTAGTTTGAAGAAACTTTTAATAACTCCTTTAACATGTTAAGAAGGAAACCTTTGATGATGGAGATGACTGGTTTCATGAAACAGGCAAGATCGATGACTGTAAAAAAAGATGGACGACGTGGCACCCCCACCCCAAATGTCATCTATTTGTGACAGCCTTTTTCTGTCTTACAACAGTGTCGGCATGAGAATAATTAGTACTAAGAACAGAAATAAAAATAATCTAATCTGTTTTTTGTGGTTGATTCATTCATCTAATTCGTTTTGGATTAATGTTTGGGTAACGCTAATAGAAGTCTATCAATGTCAAAAAAGTTTGCCAGTGTGATTTCACGTTTATGTTTGATTAAAATCCAGTAGGGCATGAGATGTTTATGTTAAAACTGCTGCAGTGTTGTCAAATTGTAGGACATGAATGTGCTTATGAATACTAGGGTGACTTTGCTCATTTTTATTAAGAAATAATATTTTTTCCACTGTGCTATCTTGTACCGGTTTCTCTTTTTTGGTAATGACTTTTCTTCATTTGGACAAAACCATTTCAAATGATGCTGAGGAATTGTGCTCTATCATACAAAACAACTGTGTAGGATTGGATATATGCACCTCTACATACCCAGGTGTTGCTGTAACCCATTTACTTGGCACACAACAAATACTTTACCTTGGAATAAAGATAAAAGAAGAGAAAAAAAACTTGTGAATATTATACAAGTAACACATTTAATTATTTACAGGAATATAATGTGTAATACTTCATTGCAAGAGATCAGCTCAAAGAATTAATTACTTCTTTATCTTCTTTCTGTGGCAGCAATGGAAGGCTTATCAGGCTATAGATGACAAACCAGGCTGCAGAAGCAGCAACGCCTCTGTATGAGCGGACTGTAACACCATGACATCAACAACACTGGACATAAAACCTGCTTTCATTCTATCCTGTACTGTCATCAATAGAAAAGTTAGGAAAATATAACATTTGAAGACAATGTCAGAAAATAACATGAAAATGTGCTATTATTACTACTGTTTATATGGCCATCATTAGGGGTGCTCTGATGAAAAAGGGCCTAAACTTGCCTATGCTAACAACCACGTTGTTATAATTACAAAAACACATCGCAACATCTAATTGTTCTACAACATTTAACATCACTCTTTAGCTCCTGTTAATTCATTTGCTAGACTAGCCGTTAGCATACGCACTGTGTTAGAGGCATGTTGCTATCTAGTTAACAATGCTACACACCTGTTACTACTGCACACTCCACAGAGGCCCAGAGTTACTGTTCATTCCATAATTATCTGGAAATTAACTGTTGCCCTGAGATTTTACACAAGACCAAAGATAATATAAAAATGACGTTTTAAACAGTTTTAGATCAAATCACAGAGCACTCTCATACCTGGTAACATGGAAACTTTAAATAAAATGTTAGATTTAAAAGCACAGCAGCAGAAGGCGGTGTCATTTTTCTATTTATTTATTAGAATCATCAACAGATACATTCACCCTGGGGGAAAACCAGTGACCAGCAGGAGCACAGCTGTCCTTTGCCAGATGTTCTGTTTAACTACTGAGAAAGACGTCATTTCAGAAACATCAGGAAGACTGAAGCTCATCGCAGGGATCAAGCAGGACTCAAACTGTTTACCAGCAGCGCCCTCAGAGGGAAATCTTCAGACCTCCACCTTAAGCCCATCCCAGAAAATGTGCAACCCCAGCACTTCATGAACGGTGTGACAGCGACATTTGCTTTGTGTGCTGTTAGAAGTACTGCACATCATCCTCATATAAAGAGGCTCTGGACTCACATGATCAGGTTATATTCAGTCCTGTAGCTAGTTATTAAAATATATATTATCCTCTCTGATTATTCTGGTATGAATGACTCAATTACAAATAACACACGCAGTGTGAAAGAACTGCAGATTAACCTTTTAGTTTAACATACAAGTGACGACCTTTGACCTTCATCAGGTTGTATTCAATGCTGTCAGAGAAAATCTCATGTCTTCTTCATGCAGCTGACTGCATTCAGTCTATTAAACAGAAGCTGTGCAGGTTTGAGATCAGCAGCTTTCTGAAACACCAAACTGAGGTACTGTTTATGCTGATATATAGCAGGCAGGGGTGATTAATCCCTTTGACTTTTTGTCTTTAACTTTATCAATAAAACACCTGCAGCTTTCACTGAAAGCACACAATATGGTGCTTTAGCCTTTGCACTTTTTTCATCAGTTAATGTTGGAGTTACTGCAAAGCGTGAATCATAGGATGATCTGTCTGCTGTCACTGGGTGGTGCTGAGGTCTAATCTGAGGGCAGCCCCTGTAATCACAAAGAGAACAGAATCAACACAAACCGTAACATGTTCATCCTTCAAATCTGAAATAAATCTGATCCTTTCCTGTCCTCACACACTTCAGGATCTGCAGTTCTACACTTACATTTTTTCAGTTCTACAGTTCTGCTGACATTAGCTTTTTATTTACGAAAGTTTACAGTTTAATGTTTACCTTTGAGTTGTTGGTGGTTTTTAAATTGTGATTTCCAAACATATGATGATGGAGCAGCTTTCCAGTCCTGGTGCATTGTGGTCAGCTGCAGGGAAACAGACAAACATATCATCACCAGTGTTTGAGCTGGTGCCTGAGTATTGTAAGCTGTAACCGTGAGAACATTTTCAGTCCTCTGCAATTCACCTACAGTTACAATTGTGCTAATGACGAGTTATTGAACTGCAAGGTTTTTGTAAATTTCGTGTTACTGTCCTTACAGATGTGGCTAGAGAGAAAAAACATGCTGCTGTTTGCACATATTTAATAATCAGCTCTACACAGAGCTGAAGGACAGTCCAGCCTGTTGCTTTTCCAATCTTAACACACATTAGTTAGTGACTGAACAGGCCGGTGACTTTTCTCTGTTTCTCATGTAACTGGTTTCAGCGCCTCACCTTCAGCTGCAGGTCTGAACATCCTTTAGTTCAGTACAGTCAGAGCAGCTGAGCAAATGTCTGAACTACAGCACTGAATTTAATGAACATTCAAGCTCAAAGTGTCGGCTCTCAGTTCATTCATGTGCACAGATTAACTGATGAACGCCGCTTTCCCTGACAGCCGACTTCTCATCGTAGCTAGCTAGCCAAGGACATAGTTGCTAAATAGCTGACAAACACACATTTAACTTACCGAAAAAGTACGCCAGGGCCTCGGGTCCTTCTGTCGGTTAATCCAGTTTACTGCAGAACACCTCACGCTGTCAGTTTGAAACAGTCCATTGTGGTTTTGTAAAGTAAACGCTGGACCTCCTCTCTGGGTCCTGATCCATTCCCAAACAGAGAAGTTTGGGAATGGTTTGTGCAAGTTTCTCCGTGACTGCAGCTGCCAGTCAAAGCTGTTATGATGACCCCAATTCAACAGCATTATGGTAGTAGTCAAACTCATGAGACTTATGCTCACCTTTAATTCCAGTTGTGACATTTAAATTTTTCTAATATACATTTAATCTGGGGCAGCATATTGTGTGGTGGTTAGCACTGTCGCCTCACACCAAGAAGTTTGTGGGTTCAAATCTACCATGTGTCCGAGGCCTTTCCGTGTGGGGCTCTCCCCCGTGTTTTCTCCCTGGGTCCTCCTCTCACAGTCCAAAGACATGCACTAAGTGGGGTTAGATTAGCTGGTCATTTTAAATAGGTGCATATGTCAGTGCAAGTGGTTGTCTGTCTCTCTGTGTCGGCCCTGCAGCAGACTGTCCAGAGCGTACCCTGTCTCTTGCCCTATGGCAGCTGGGATAAACTCCAGCACCCCCACGGCCCTGAATAGATAAGCAGAAGAGGACGGACGGACGGACGGATGAATACGTTTATTTTGTTCAGAACATGTATTATTCCATATAGCAATGAGAAATCTTTTCTGCAGAGAAAGTACTTTTAGATTTAATACTTTAAGTTAAATTTTCCAATTAAACAGTTTAGTGTGTTGAAGCAGTTTTACTTTCTGTTTTTTTTCCAATGTATTTTTTGTGGCTTTTACTCTTTATTGTGTTCGGACAGTGGAGAGAAGACAGGAAAGCTGGGGATAGAGAACAAATAGAAGCAATAGCAGATTGGAGCCTGGACCTCTGCTTTAGTCTTACAGCATATGGAAAACCTGCTCAGCCCAGTGAGTTAGATTAAAATCCTTCAGTCAGGAAGTTGAACATAGTGACATTTCGAGTAATGTACAAGAGAAGACAACAATTTTTGTAATTTTAATATATACTGCAGCAAACATATAAGGCTTTCTTCCTAAATGTATAAAGATGGCAGTCTTCATTTCAATTATATCTGGACTGCTTGCTGTGGCGGTCTCTACTAAAACTTACTTAGGTATTGTCACCTGTTTCTCAGACAATCTTTTAAGATCAGATGATAGCGGGAGAGGTCGTGAAGTGGAGAACTGTTTAAATGCCACATTTGTTGCAGCTTATCCACCTCTGCCACAGCTGTTCTATTCAATTTAATTACTATAATTATAGTGTGTTTGCAGTCTGCATTTCCCAAATTAATTATACTGGGTAAATTATTATTACTATTTTTTTTTTGAGGTAATGACATGAGAAACAACGTCTGATTAAAAATCAGCTATTATTTTCTCTTAACCCTCAAGCTTACCTGCATAGATGAGTTTCTGTCCCACTGAAGGAAATGCATCTTTACCTCTGTGCTCTTCTATTTTCTCCTTCAGGGCTTTCACCTGTCAAACATATCAAGAAATATTAGGTGGAATGAGCTCTTCTTACTATCCTTTGTCTGCGAACTGACAGATCCATTTATCTCACTGTCTCACGTCAAAGTGATTATTTGTGATTATCGATATAACTGAAAATGTAACTATTTAAAATGAGAGCACAGTTAAGAGTTTGATTGTTGCTTTTATAATTCCAGTTATGCCATTTTGCCACAACGCTGCCTAATATGTTTTGACAGTTTAACTGCATACATCTGTCACAAAAAACAAGGCTGTTCATTGTTTTTACGTGACATATTAAAATCAGAGTTTTTAAAGAAAATATTTTCCTAAATTGAAAAATAAATAATGGACTGGTTCTTATATAGCGCTTTTCTACTCTTCTGAGCAGTCAAAGCGCTTTATACAACTGTAATAAATAATCACAAGTACAGTGATGTTAAATACAATTACTTTGACTTTTTGGGAGATTTTCTTACTTTAACCGGAGACACAAAGTGTTGCTGTATTACATCTCCTGGTTCTCATGAGGATTTCTAATTAGAATATTGTTATAAGTTGATGTGGATTAATTTATGCCTTTTATTAGTCTGTGAATTCTTTTTAACAGCTGCACCTCTTTGCATGTTAAACTATGATCCCCTGGGTCCTCCTGTACTGGCCTGCTGTCTCTCTCTGTCTGTATGTGTGTTTTGTCTTCCGATGGCTTGTTCCAGAAAGCATCTCCCACCCTGTGCCCCTCGACCCTCCTGATGAGCCACACCTGGCAGCTGTTGGCTAATTAACCCTCCAGGTCCAGGGTTTAATTGGCCGTTTTTCACTACTTTTGATTTTGTCTTTGTATTTCACCTTTAAAACTTGCCTTGTTTGATATCATTCTCTTCAGCACAACCTCACATGTCTGAATTTAGAGTTATTGTTTTATATTAAGACACCGTGTTAACAGAATTGATCTAAAATTACACAAAAATCATAAAATCCAAGTTGGAAAAAGTTATATTTTTTACTGTAAAAACCACAAACATGTTTATTGTTTAAATGCAAATATACATTGTAAATTTAAACAGCTAATGCCTCGGGGGTTTTCTTTGTACAACCATTTAAAACTACTACTAAAATTAAAATTACAAAACAATTAGGTGTCACAATAAGATGCCACACAAATTCTTTGTGCCACTCCAAAAATAGTTTCTGTTCACCACAAGACAGCGAACAAATCACAGGGATAACCTGCAGGCCTGACATCACTACTGTTTTTACTGTTTCTTCCTGCACTAGATGTGATGATAGTATTCAGAAAAAAACATGAAGTATTTTTCTTATCATAACTCTGGTTTTATGTAGCCCATCAACACAATGTTAAAACTGGTACAGA
This sequence comes from Maylandia zebra, assembly GCF_041146795.1. Classification (NCBI taxonomy): domain Eukaryota; kingdom Metazoa; phylum Chordata; class Actinopteri; order Cichliformes; family Cichlidae; genus Maylandia; species Maylandia zebra. The sequence continues at coordinate 15,865,707 of NC_135183.1, forward strand.
GTTTGAAGTCCACACTTTCAACACAAGTATCAGCATCAGAATACGTTATTTTCCCTAATAACGTTTAGTGGTTAAGCAGAGACCACCACCCTGGCAGCTGAAGAGCCCCCCCCCCCCGAGTTCCACTGATGCACCAGAGGCCCCCGCACCAGGGCTGGGCCACCGTGCATGCAATCACCACCACCCTGGCAACACACTAACCAGGACCCAAGCCCCCCAGGCCCAGCCAAAACCCCAGCCCGGTGGCGGAGAACCCCCAAAACCCTCCAGTTCATGAGGAGAGTCTTCTTGGCGATGCATAGGGCGGTGAGAGCCATGTGAACTGTATTCATCTCTGTAGTGCCATCATGTAAGTCGCCCAATAAGCAAACTGAAGGGGAGGCTGGAATGCTACATTTCAGACACTTTGACAAGTCTTCACATATCGCACGGCAAAACCTCTGAACAGGTGGACAGAACCAAAGAGCGTGGATGTAATTGTCAGGTGTATGACCAGTTGTTACATGATGTAAAACCCATCATGAACATCTGTTGACCTGTATAGTGCAGTCTGTGTAGTATTTTGCATTGTATTAATTGTAGACTGGGATTTCTAATCAATTTAAAGGTTTTTAAACATATCTGAGACCAGACTGATAGATATATTTTAATCAGCTTATCGAATAATCTGAAACTCTTGAGATTGTTTTTTAATATAATTACCTCAAAAAGAGAGTGGTTTGTGAGTGTTGGAGAAAAAATAACACATCATCTGCATAAAGACTGATTTTATGTTCTACGTTCTTGCATTTTATGCTCTCGATCACTATAGCCTGGTTTTAGTAGGAGACTAATGTTGGGAGAATTCATATTTGGTGGTAGTCTGACATTTTCCTTGATTTCCTGCAGCATTCTGTGGAATACTGGTGCCAGAATGCTCTACTTGAAATCCATCTGGACCTGGAGCCTTACTATTTTGCGTACTTTTCAGGGCTTTCTGGAGTTCACCTGATGTCAGCGGTGAAGCCAGTGACATTGCTTGACTGTCTGATCCTTTCAGAAAGATTACGTTGTCAAGTAATGGATCGATTTCGTTTTTTGATGGGTTCATCTGTTGGTAATATGAAGTTTTGTAAAATTTCCTGAAAGTGTTGTTTATTCTTTCAGGGTCATATAATGTGTTCCCAGATAAGTCTTTAATGGCACCTATAGTCATTTTTCTTTATTTATTTTTAACTGGTTGGCTAGAAATCGACCTGAATTGTTACCATGTTCAAACTTTTGCAAGCAGTCTTTGTAGTAAGAATTGATTTTTTTTATTGAAAATTTCATTTAATTCTAGTTTTGTTTATGTATTTTTTTCAGAATTTTCCTGTTCCTGGGAGGACACTTCTACGATTTGATTATTTCTTCTAATTCCTGAATACGTTTGTTTTCTCTTTTCTTTTTATGTGACGAGAATTAAATTATTTTACCTCTCATCACAGTTTTTCCTGCTTCCCAGAAAACAGATACTGATGGTCCAGGCAGATCATTACAGTCTAAATATAAAGCTCACTGTTTTTTAAATATTTAATAAAATCTTCATCTTTAAGCAATGATGTATTTAATCTCCAGTTTTTACTTGGTGGAATGATTTTCTTACTTATTAGAATCAAAGATACAGGAGCATCTCAGTATCTCAGTGCATCTCAGTGTCTGAAATGTCACTTTACAGTGAGCTGCTGACTAGGAAATAATAGAAACGAGAGTAGGAGTGATGGATATGTGAGAATAAAGTATACTTCTTACGGTTAGGGTGGAAGGAACGCCATGCATCGCAAAGTCTGAAATTGATCATGTACTGTTTAACTATATTTGTGGACAGCCAATTGCGCTGAGTTCCTGCTGAATTCAGCTGTCCATTTCTTCATTTAGTCCAAAGTTGAGGTCGCCCCCAAGAACAAGTAAGCAATCTAGGGAGAGTGCAGTAAAAAAAACGTGGAAGAATGAGCAGCCGTATACACTTACAATACAGAACTTTTTGTTAAGTATGGATAATTTAATAATTAGAATTCTTCCCTCTGGATCTATAACTGTGAATACTGTGAAATTAATATTTTATGTGTTAAAATCACTACATTCCTCTGCCTGGAGCTATAGCAGGCTGAGAACACATTAGGAAACAAAGGTGTTTTAAGTTCATGCGGCAGGTCTCTGAGTCGCTTGTAATAAAACAACATATGCCTGTAGTTTGTTTTAAGCTGGTTCAATATCTTTACCCTCTTTTCTCTGGAGCCAGCTCAATGCACAGTCCATGTGACAAACCTCATGGCAATCAAGCGCACCAGTATAACAAAAGGTCCACTTGGGAAAATAAATGTGTTGGGTGAAATTTCCATTTTAAAAAGATAATAGTAATGAATTGAGCAATTTTACATTTTTAAAATGACTTGACAGTTACATAAAAAGCTATAAGCTCATTATATAGCTCATGGTACACTTTTACATCAGTATATATTTGCATAACCAACTGATAAGAAGACATGTAAAGAAGAACTAAACACCAAACACTGTGTGATGCCAATGATTGTTACAGTCCCTGCCATTAACATGACATAATACTTAAAACGTTATTAAAAACGTTATTAGCTTAATAAACATAATTTAATTTGATGAACTATTATTTGATGGGGAAACTTTTTTTTTTAATCTAACAGATTTAACGATCAGCCATCCCAGTGTTACATTTGCGGACAGGCTTAAAATACTGCACCGTCATTCATGGTGATATACTGAAACAAGTCCGAGTGAAACAGTGTCAAGTGAAATAACAAAACACACATATTTCCGGTCTGTTATTTCAACGTACACACATGCTGCTTATTCACTGCATAACATCACAACGAAACCCAGTGAATACGCAAACACCATCCATGAGTAAACTGCAGATCTTCCATTCATGTAGCTTCTTCCGCATGGTTGTGGTTGGGATGGAGCCGACTTTTCGATAGTGTTTTATTATTTTATTTTGAAGGAAAATGTGCTCTATTCCTGTCTTTCCTGCGCTATAGTACCTTATGTGAACTCTGCGATACTGCAGAACTGATAACTTGTCTGGAAGCATTTTTGTCACATCGACGTAATGTTATTTATTTTGGGGGGTTTGTAATAAAAAAAACAAACAAAACTGATTTATCTCAATTTAAACACCCTTTACTATGGCTATTTCCCCACACCGGGTAAAATTCCCGCATGCCTCAGCCAGCCCCCCGAGCCCGACCATGTTTACTTCGGCCCCGTTAACTTCTACTCACCGTCAGTTCTGGGTCTATTTCGATTCTGAACGTCTGCTGTTGGAGTGTCTTCAGTGTTATAGTTAGCATCTTTCCGGTGGTTCTCGGACAACAGTGGACTCGGAAGAATTTCTCAACAGCAGCAGCTCTTTTTTTGTCAGTATTTTTCCGGCTCTGTGTATATGTGTGACTCAGCTGTCTTAGTGCCGCTGAGCATGCTGGCCACCCACGCCATCTACTGCTGGAGTCACAGTATGACATGCTGTTGACTTCACATCCTGTCGGAAATACCCAACTCTAAGCACAAAAATATTTACAATGATTATAATTCAATTAAATTCAGTTTAAATCACAACACAGCTACTTCAAGGAGATTAGAATTTTTAATTAGAGCCTCCAAATTTAACTCACATATAGTCCCTTTAGTACAGATTGCCAGGGATTAGAGCTATCAATGCAACTATTTGGTTTTTGTCTATTCAAAGCTCGCCTGTCAAACTCAGTCAGCTGATCACGCTGAATGAAACATTTAAAATGTTCAAATGTAATCAGCGACATCAACTGAAGCAAGCTGCAGCCCAGTGCGTCACAATAAATGAGCTATACAAATATGCAAAACAAAAAATAATAAATTTTTTTTTTTTTTAAAAAGGATGCATGGTGAATGGCAAATTAGACTTTGTTTGGTCAATGATTTATAAAAGTACTGGGAGTGGGTGACTTAATTTGTTTTCCAGCTTCTGAAATGAGCATGCCACATAAATAACACACAAATACTTTAATACTTGCACTTCTCATGTCTCTTGCTGTATACACAGATTAAAATCACTCAGTGTGAAAGAAACTGCCAAAGTTAGGCAGGCAACAGAGATCAACGACTGAAAGTAATGAAAAACAGCAAAGTTGAGAAGCTTCAATTTATTAACTCAAAACTGTGTTCACAAAGTAAAGATACTCAATCAAAACATTGGGAATGCACACACGCACACACGCACACGCACACGCACACACATATCACACAGAGGACTTATGAACAAACTCAAAAACGTTGTGAACTGTCATGTCCACAAACAAATATAATATTTGAATAATTTACGAAAGGATCACCTCAGAAAACAAACAGTGCATCATGGTATGATAGAGATCAAAGTGCACAACCAGACATCACAGACGCTCAAGTTATGGGATTTCCAAAGGGGAAAAAAAGAAAAGAAAAAAATCACATTAAATCAGAAAATCCACGTATATACCAAACACAAGCATAAACAAACCCTTCTCCTATTTGATGGTTTGGAGAGAAAAATGCATGGGAATCAAGAAAAAAATCCCATCCCTCAAACATCCCACCGGAATAAAAGGCTGCTATATGAAAAGCTACAGTCCAGATGGCATCAGCCCATTTTCTGTGTCTGTCATTTGAACCTGAGGAACACACACACACACACACACACACACACCTCACACCGTTACAACTCGTCCTTTGGTTTGCCATTATTGTCCTCTTCTATCCCAGCATCATCATCTGAGTTCTCATCATCCTCTTTGTCATCCTCATCATCACCTTCAGCGTCCTCCTTGTTCTTCTCCTTCTCCTCTTCCTCCCTCAGTTTCCTTTCCATATCTTCCTGCTCATCCTTCATTTTCTTCTCTGGTCCCTAGGCAGGTGAAGAACAGTGTTAATGTTTAACATAATGGAAAGTGAATCCACAATAGGGGAGTACTGAACTGTCACCTGCAGTGTGAACCAATGCTGAACCTAAAAGCTACATTCTTTGTCTTCCTTAAAATCCTTTTGTTTTATCACCTGCCAAACTTTTAGTTCGGGTCCTTTTTATGTTAAGTACACCAAGTTTGACTGAGAACCACGAGTTCTCAATAAAAAAACAAGCACAAAAAATGTAAACAAACAAGGTGCACAAAACAAACATCAAAATAACAAGCTAGACCAAAACTCTTTGTTCCATAATAAATTATGGAACTAAAACTATTTCTTCCCCAAATGAGAACCAGTAATCATTTGGACCTAGAAAACAATCATCATGATCATGAATAATGTGCCAACCATTAAAAGTTAGATGGTATAATACTGACAAACTTATTAGGTGAAGAAACTCAACCTGTACTGCCAATATGGAATTTCAAAAGTTGCTCAAAGAATCAATTTGCAATAAGCTGCTCAAGAGTTGAAGTGGCCTTATAGTTAATGTTGCTTAAGCTACAAGAAGTACCATCTTCCCTGTTTAAATACCTAGAGAACTGCTCACATGTGATAGTTTTATTGCTTGTTTACATGCCCTAAACCACTTATCCGGATCAGCTGTGAGCTGTGGAAACATTACAGACTACATGAAAGCTGTTGAGAAGTTATCTTCTTTCTTTGGAAAATGTCTGATCAACTCTGTAAAGCTACATATGCATGGTCTATTTATTGTGTTGCCCTTAATTCTGACTAGAACTGATTTCAGGCTGTATTCTGACAGAGGGTTTTAAATTGAAACCCCCCATTAGACCATTTACATCTAAACAGTCCTACCTTGGTTTTTCCCCAGGTTTCCTTTCCAAATTCCTCTGCCTCTTTCACATCGTCGGTAATCAGAAAGTTGTCAAAAATGGTTCCAGATTTGACCTTTCAATGAAAAAACAAACAAAACAAACAATGCAATATTATATTGTCGTGACATACAGATACATTATAAATTTATTTGTCTTGAAATAAATAAACCGCAATGTAGTTTCATTTTTACATGAAAGAAACTGTTTTGTAACATTTTATTTATAACAGACCCTAATGGGGGAGTAGTGTAGCATAATTACCTGCCACAGATCCAGGCCCAGGACTCCAATGTTGTTAAATTTATACATAGTAGCATCCTGAGTGTACTCTGGGTTGTCTATCTCAGGGTGGACCCATGTTCCCTTGTAGTCAGGGTTGTCAATTTGTTTGGGTTTCCATTCCCCCTACAAAGGTATTAGAGAATAAGTTACATTTTCTTCCCTTTATACTAGTAAAAAGACCTCCAATAGAAATTCTTCACTTTTTCGGTAAACCTCAAGCAATGCAGCCCATACTTTATACTCTGGATTGGCGATCATGGGGGGCTCCCACTCTCCATCCATGTCCTCGTCCCAGTCATCAGGCTTCTTGGCATCAGGGTCAGGGATCGTCTCTGGCTTGTCCCAGTCCTGGAAGACAGCAGCACTGAAGTTACCAATCAGAGATGCCAATCAAAACAGGACTTGTCCAAGAGTACAAATAGCCCCATCCTGGCTGTTCCAAGAAAAACAAGGAATGGCAACATTAATGTAAGACTGGATCAACATTATCAACTCACAATTGGCACTATTCAGTGTATTCTGGCTGCAGTGGATGGCCTAATGAAATTATGCATTACAACAAAATTGAACAATAAGAAAATGCTCAACGTCATTAACACCATGTTCAAGATTTTATTGTAAATTTGGGACTTTAATCTCAGAACATCTGTATAGCTTTATTGCAAGTAATCTAAAATCATTTTAAGTCATGTTACTTCAGGCTTTGTGTCACTGGGATCGTCAATCTTAGCCCTGTCATCCCAGTCGCTTGGCTTCTTAGCTTCAGGGTCCTTGATCTTCTTTAAGGGCAGCATGTCCCAGTCGTCCTCAAAGGAGCCAGACTCTACCTTCTCATTGTCGATCTTCACCTCATATGTCTGGTCTGGATTCACAATCAGTGTGTACAAGTGGGTCAGCTCATCATCCTGAAGGATGACATGGAGAGAATTTATGGGAAATCTCTAACAGATTCATGGTTTACAAAATTTAAAAAGGGAAATTATTTAACAGTCTTGGTGCATAGCTACCTTGCATTTGATGTCTTTCTTGATAAGATGGTTCTGACCCTTGTAGTTAATTATCACATGAACCTTTTTTGTGCTGTATCCACAAATGTCAGGCCCTGTGTACACAGGCCACATTATGATATGATTATATACCATGATTACAAAAGAAGGACGTCATTTCGAACAGCTCAAAGTCAGATGGAAAAACATCATGTTCTGGTTTCAGGCTTCAGTGTCTCTCCAAGACTCACCAAACATGATGTAATACTGGGAGTCTCCATGCATGTCACTCTGGTCAAGCTCATCGGGGAAGAGCTTGACGTAACCACCTCCACAGTCTATCTTCTGCTCATGCTTGACAGTGAACTGGATGACCAGGGGCTTTCCCTCATTGCTAAATGGCTCAAAGTGGGCTGACAGGGCATAAAAGTGGGCATCCTGGCTGGTCCGGATACCTAGAATGAGCACAAAAGTGATTATTATTATTATTATTATTACTACCAATATAGACTGAATATAAATGCACAACTCTTTCTAATTTCAGTAAAGGCATGTAAAGAAGTATATTCTTAAAATATCCATATGAACACTGAGCAGCCTGAAATGCCTTAAGAAAAATAAAAGTAATATGTCTGTTTCTATAATCGTATGCACTAATGCTGGTATTCTGAAACTACATCTTGAATAGTAGGAACTGCACTAGAATGAAAACCATTGAATAATTAGGGATTTTTCACATGTTCAAGACCCATCCAGTCAAACAAACAGACCCCTGGCAAGCTGATTCTCACCCACGGGCCACATTTTTGACACCCTAAATTTCTTAATTCTATTCTTCTTTTGCACTAACAGAATTTTGTGGTTCAATGTTTCACTTCAACAATGTCAGAGATTCTAAAATCTGAAATAAAACTGTCTTTATTTTGTATCGGAAGAGGATTAGGCCACTAAAATAAAAAGTGGGCACATTTTTTTTTCTTCTTTTCCAGAATTCTGATTAAAAAGTCAGAATTCTGAGAAAATTCTGACTTTAATCTCAGAATTCAGACTTTTTTCACAGAATTCTGAGAAAATTCTGACTTTAATCTCAGAATTCTAAGAAAAATAATTCTGATGAAAAAGTCAGAATTTCTCAGAATTCTAAGTTTAATCTCAGAATTCAGACTTTTTTTCTCAGAAAAAAAGAAGAGGAAAAAAAAGACTTGCCCAATTTTTTTCCCAGTGGCCCTAATCCTCTTCTGTACAATCATGGTTTCCAATAGTACCCAAAAAGTTGATGATGGGGCTGCGCTATATAAATGTCCCATACTTTTAGTCAGATTTGCAGCCTGCTCAGGACTTCTGGTTTCAAAGAGCCAAGACAGTGACAGGGAAAATTCTCTGGACAAAAAAGGGTACTTTTGCATTGGGTCAGAGCACTGTGTTTACATCCATGCACTCTATGACTATCAGTCATATTTATAATTCTTCCATCTGTAATTAAAGCCCAATATTAACTATTTTATCAGTGTAATAGAAATTTGGAATGGGGAAAACTAATCTAAGGTTACCAAATGGGAAGATTACTGATAGTACAAATCTTTTTTTTTGTTTTTGAGTATCCAAATTTAAAATAGGTTTGGAATTGGAGTATCAAAGGCCATGAGAGCACTGGAGGCTCTTTGCAGGATATTCCAGTCCTGAGTATAATCTGTCTGACCCTGTGCTCACATTTACATTGGCAAACCTGTGTTAGCTGCATTTGCATGATAAGACACCAACTCTTGGTCTATGCAAATAACACAATTTTAACAAATTAAGCCGTATCAGTTGTGTTTCTAACACAACATAGTATTCGTACCTTTATCAGCTTCAGCATCCCCATAAAAGTTTCCAGCACTCAGTTTCCACTGTCCATAATCTGATTTATGTTTCGACTCGACCCAACGGCTCTTCCATCCATCTGAAACACATTAATGCAACCCCACTGGTTACTCACTGTAATTCCTCTGATTCTGGTTACATTAACACCAAGCCACCATGCACATTTATTACACTGCTTGTTCCACAAACCTACTGAGGACTCCAAATGCAATTACTCAACATGATGATAAAAGTGAAAAACTTTGAGATTATATAAATGAACTCCTATATGCAGTGACAGGGTTTAAAGTTTTTCTGTTTAAAAAAAATTAAGGGGCTCCAAATATTTTATCCAAATGCTTTTACCCATAAAGGTTCCAGCACGGTTCTGCATGGTTTGACTAGCATAGGAAAATAGAAAATAGCTGCGCCCTTAACCCAGTACTAGACGACATTTAGACACATTTAACTTAAAAAATAACATTGGAGCGTATGCTTTACTAATGTATTACGCTATTATTTTCAGCCAGCCACTCATCTATACCAATGGGTTCAATTTATAGAGTAAGTTACCTTAAAAATTCCAGGAACATATATTAAGTTGTCTTTAATTAAATTACCAAATAAGAGATTTAATGTGAACTGCCGTGAAGACGTTGACTTTTTTTTTTAATGCAATCATTCGTGTAAGACAAGCAGATATGAAATGGACTGTGTTCTACCTCCATCCAGAAACTGTTCCTTGAAGTAAACCGTAGCGTCGATAGTTAGCGCTAACGATGCCAAAACTACAGTAATTACCACCGGAAACTTCATGATGCTAGCTGCAGTCTGGTAGCAGGTGGTGAAACGATGAGATTGAAAGTCCGATGAAGGAAACGTAAGCTGAGAAATCTAACAGCGTTGAATCCCACACAGATGGCCCTGGTTCATTGGACGAGCGTTTCACCAATGGAAACAGACCACGGTTTATTTTTCGGGAATGCTCGTGTTCGATCGGAAGGAGATCGGAGGAGGCGCCTGCTTTCCTGCAGTTTTTAGCCAGGGACGATGAAAATGAAAATGTGGGTGTCCGATGGAAGAAGGAAGGCTTAAAACGTCGGTTACGTTATGAAAATATATTTGACTTATGAATGATTAACAGTTGTTTTGGAAGAAGCTACGAGCGAGTTCAAAGCAGGCTTTAAAGGCCTCCGTCTGTGTGCCCTGTGCAGTGATCAGCAGGCACGAGACCGGTTACACCCATCACTAAGCACGGGGTGATGCCGGTGTCGTTCAGGTTAATTAAATTTGTTTACATATTCCACTCTCCCGCTGGCTTTTCTGTAATATAAATAACAAGCCGACATTTTCCTTACTACACCACCGATCAGCTTTAGTTTACCTGCAGTGCTGCAGGGTAGTCTAGCCTCCCATTAAACCCATAACTACAATACTGTGTGATCTTGAGCCACCCATCATCTCTTTTGTCCCACATTTGCTAGGAAAATCGGGAATAGTTGCCATAGTCATAGTTTTCAGTCACGTGATCGATTTGCTACCCTGGGCGGTATCATGGTGCCCAACAGTGGACAGTCACTGTTACTTAAGAAAAAAGTGTTGTTTTTTCCACCTGTCTCGAGCCGAAACCACTTGGATCATGTATCATAAAGGAAAAACGAAGATATGACGAGAAACTACTTGTGATCCATATTTTGCCCTAGCAGCTTTATTTAAATCCCAGAAAGTGGAGATATCTACGTCTGAGAACCGCTCACCTTACACTGCTGCCAGGATGGAAGATTTCAAAATACAGACCAATGACTGTAGAAAACTTTTCTTTCTTGTAATTTCTTGAAATAGTCTTCAGGAATAGTTCTCTTGAAGCTTCTTGAAGGACATTCCAAAGATCTTCTTTGGATGTTGGCTGTCTTTTGTCCTGTTCTCTGTCAAGATAACCCAAAACTGCTTAAGTAATTATAAGGTCTGGGCTGTGGTAAAGCAAATCAATGTTGCATTTACCCAGGTGTAACCCTAACTCTAAACCTAACCCATTGTCAGTGTATTTGGGATCACTGTCATGGTGAAAAACTCGACCAATGTGATGCTTTCTAGATGCTGGACCAAATGCTAAAGGGACCTTTCTGTGATCATAATTTCATACATTTTGAAAGGAATAAAAGAAATCATAAAAGAATGAATAATAAATAATATAATAATAAACAAATAATGGGAAGACTGAAAACAGACAAGCTAAATAATAATACACTGGTTACCTTTATAGTTTTAGGCTGACTCTACAAAAACCAGAAAGACCCATTATCAGTGTATCACATAATAGACGCAGAATAATACCAGGTCAGTGTTATCAGAAGGGATGAGTAAGGAAAAGTGTGAATGTTTTTGCCACAGGGAGCACATGCATTTTTGTAGTTGAGTGTGGAGCTAATAAAGTTCAATTCAATTCATTTATAATTTGAAATTTTCATTTTAAATGTCCTTTATACTTTAAAGCATTTTGCAGCAGCCTTTAGCTGATTCAACATTGTACCATTTTAATTGAACTGAAGGCTTTTCCAAAAGTTTTTAGGACAGCCCAATAATAACAAATTACAATAGTCCAGCCTATAAGTAGTAAATGCATGAACTGGCTTTTCAGCATCTGAGACAAGATGTTTCTGATTTTAGAGCTCTTGTGCAAATACAAGAAATCAGTCCTTCATATTTACCTAATATGCACATTAAAGGACATATCATGGTGAGAAATGAATACAAGAATTCTCACAGTGTTACTGAAGGCCAAGGTAATGCCATCCAGAATACGTATGATCAGACACCATGTTTCTAAGATTTATTACAGGTGATCCAGCTCTTTATGTCTTTAAGACATTTCTGCAGTTTAACTAATCGGCTTCATGGATAGATTAAGCTGGGTGTCAACTACATAGCAATGAAAATGTATTGTGTGCCTTCGAATGATACTACCTAAGGGAAGCATGTATAATGTAAACAGAATTAGTTCAAGCATGGAATCGTGTGGAACTGATAATTATCCTTTGTGCATGAAGACAACTTCCCATGTACATGGATATATTGGAGTCTATTAGCTATGACCGAAGCTACTGCACCTTTAATTCCTACGACATGCTCTAATCCCTGTAACAAAATATTGTGTTCACCTGTATGCAGTATCGCACTGAGGTCCAGCAGGCCTCCCTAGACATGAGCCATTATTAACCTTCACTATCGCTGTTTCTGTACTGTGATGAGTTCTGAAACAGGACTGAAATGCTTCAAATAAATTATTTATCTGCAAATGGTTTTTTAGCTGTTTTACAACTATTCTTTCAAGAATTTTAGAGATAAAAGGAAGATTGGAGATTTGCCTTTAAATTAGCTAAGTGTGGCGGGTTGTGGTTTGTGGCTTAGCTGTAGGGGATGGGTGGAGCAGGGTGTGGTGTCAGGGAAGGCTGACCCACACAGCTGACCCTCATAATCTAATCATGCCTTCCCTTTTGTGAGTAGACGCACGTTGGCATGGACCTGGTGAAGGGTGCTGTAAGCAGGATGCAGGGGTGGGGCCAGCCGAGAAAGCCAGACGCTGTGGCCTGTGGAAATTGAAAACTCCTGAGGACAATTTTTGTCAAATGTTTTTGTAAAAGTAAATAAACTGTCATTATCACAGCTCTCTGCCACTTCATGCTAAAGTGTTGTCTAAAACCCGGTCTGTGTGATTACAGACTGGTGGACGGCATTACCGGTGGAGGTGCTAGCCCAGATGATGGTGGATCATCCCTGTGATCCGCTGCAGTAGTGGCCGGCAGATCCATCTAATCCTACTCTCTCTTCTGTTTCTCCACAGGTCCCAGAGGTTAGAGATGGTATACCCAAAAAAAAAAAAAAATGCCTGCGGATGAAGATGGGACAGGTGCTCCATGTTCCCGGCCCTACAACACTCTCCCTTAGCTTGAGAGGGATGTACCTGCATACCAGTAAGGTTCCAAGGGCCTGGGTCCACCGTAGCCTGGTGGACCCAGGCCACACAGAGACCCTGGTCCATCAAACCCTGGTTTGGCTCGGGCGTAGTTGGAGGCAGAGTGGGTGGAGGTTAGTTGTGTGCATGGGGGTTGTGCATGAAAGGAAAAATCATTCTAACTATAAATTGTTAGGCAGCAAAGGAATGCCATCCTTGAAATGAAACCGCCCCGAAAACTCTGTTGGAACCGGTTTCTCCACACAGCAGTGATATGATGTACATTTTGGCGTCCATAGATGCAAAAACTTTCCAGCTTTAAAACATGCCTCGCTGGAACTCCTTCATAAAGACTTTCTGGCGCTGCATGAGTCTGAGGAGTTCAGCCAGCAGCAGGTGGAAACACCCGTTGCTGAAAACGTGGCCCTCAGAGAGTTGGTGAAATCCTTCACTGAATGAATGACCTGGCTCTCAGAAGAAAACTGTTGTGCTTCAGGCCCGCAGCATGAGGGACAACGTTCTGTTTTCAGGCTTCTCAGAGACATTTCATCCACATTCACCTGAAACTGATAATGTGGTTTAAACAATCAGCTTTCATCATGCCCATTTTTGGGAGGGTAAAAGAAGTGATGGATGCAGACCCAAAACAATTTTGAATATTTTAAAGAAGAAGAGGCGGTGAAGAGCTGAGGCAAAAAGGGCTGCAGACACCCCAGATCTATTGGGTCTGGGGCCGTCTGCCTCTAGCTCCTTGGGGGCCTTGTTCCAGTCTGTCATCCTCAAGTACGTTTCATGACGAACGCTCATACAAAGACACACACATTCTCACTCTTTCCCACATATGCACACACACAAATCACAGCAAAATTGTATGTTTGTTTGTGTACCCAACTTTGTTTTGTTCAGTTGTTGTGTGTTTCTCTTTGTGTGTTCTGTTGCAGATGCAACAGTTACATCCTAGACTTTTGCCACTCTCGTCTTTCTGACCCTTTTATATTCCTCTGCCACTTTCTCCTGTCTTTCTACAACCTGGCTCTCACCCCCTTTCCTCTACAACATATTATCCTCTCTAATAATAACATGAAATAAAATAAACCAAATGAGCAAATGTTGATGTGTTAACAGGAGCATAGAAACTCTTTACAATGGAAAAATCTAGGAAGCAGGTCTAGGCAGCAAATGCTCTGAATGTCCACTTAGGGTTAAAACGGCATGCACAGATAGATGCCCGCTGTCTTTGTGAAGACACCAAATACATTTCTTATCCTGCTAGCACAACTGCAACAATAAAAACTGGTCACAAAACCATAAAAAACAATCTCAATTGTCAGCCAGCCTTAAACCCAATTTTAAACCTAGTCTAAGGCATCCACCAGAGGTTCTCTTGTAAGTACAGGATTTAGTTCAGCACTTTAACGGTCCAAATAGTACCTAATAATAACCTACTGTCAGTATATGTCTAGACAGGCATATTTGACATTGATTTCAGATCAGTGAGTGATTATGATGAACTGCTTTGATGGGTGTGTTTTTCAAATTGTTGATCATTTGCATCTGTAAATATTCCTCAGGTCGGTGAAACACCACAAAGACAAAGGAGATGATCGTGGACTTTAGGAGGCACACAGTAGACCTGCCTCCCCTCCACATAAAGCTGTGGAAAGCATTGTGGTACTAAAAAGAAGCCCACAGCAGATGCTATCAGAAATTTTATATATATTTTTCCTCTTGTGCTTTTGTTGATAGGTGTGTCATTAGGGACGGTTTCCAGATGTCCCTCGGTAAAACTTGAGATCTTGCCGTTCAAATTTTCTGGTTGTGATTTTACATGAGCTTCGTATTGTGGGATAACAGTGTAGTAAACTGCTGTCATGTTACAACAGCTGACATAAGATCACCCAGGCTGCAGTATAGTGCTTGTTGACGGTGGACTTCCCAACTGCATAAAACGTTTCTCCAGCCACTGGGACCCTACATCGTTGGCGAGAAGCTTTTATGCTGAAAGTAATGGTCGGATGTGTTGTACCTTAATTTTGGCGGCTTGATAGAAGTCTGGAACGGATGACCGACTCGGTGACGGTAACCGCAATTTAGGCAACATGGGAGATGTTGTGGGATTTATCTTGAACGGATTTTAAAAACCGTCGGGAAAATGGCCGAGAGGTAAGTCCAGCAACACTCGCACTGTTTTGCTTGTTGAGGGGAAAAACGAGCACGAACCAAGGGAGGCAGCCAGCCCAGAGATGAGACTAGCAGCCGCGGTTCGCTTGGTGGCTGTGCTTACTAGCTAGTTCGCCACGTATTCGCTCCCACGATTCAAGGATTTCCACGCAGAACATATGTGCGAATTTAGTGTCTTTCCCTGTCATCTCCCTCGGTTGTTAGTTATTCGCCGGGGTGGTTGTATCTGGATATTTGTCAGCGTGGAAGGAGCGATGCGTGGAGGCTAGATGCTGTTGCACCTGTCGGTCTAAATTCCCATCTCTTTGCTGGAATGCTGCTAACCTGCTTTCATAAGTAGATGCTGACAGGAAATGCACCTTATCACTTCGAGAGGAGGCTCGAATAGAGAAATCCTGCTTTGCAGCATCTCGTCCTTGTGATGGATCGAGGCGACTCCCATGGCGCGGCACTAGAATTAGAGGTGCATGGCCCAATCACAGTCAGATCTACATATGTCTCCTTATTCACTATAATTATGAAGAACAACAAACAAACAAAATAGTTTCTCAGCTCAGTTAATGAGTGGTTAACTCTCGAGCGTAGAGAAACCGCAACACCAAATTCCGCCAAATCCCAACACATCAATGTTTTTTATAACACAGGCGTGAACAGCTTTTTCTCATTTAGTAGTTCTGCGTGGGAGGTTCGGTGTTCCTATAATGAATTAACCACATTGAGGAAAATCGCACCCCTCTGTTCGCCATGATCAGTGCAGGGAGGTGGGAAATTAACGACAGAAATCCAGCTGGATCAGGACTTGTTTGGTGTATGTGCAAATCCTCCTGTTTCCTCCATGCGCCTATTTAATAGTATTTTCTTTAATGAGGCCGAACAGGTTCTTATGCTGTTCATGTAAATCTGTCTTTCCTGATATAAACAAAACAGGCTGAATTTGAATAGAGTGTAGAGTCGACGTGAATCCAGCCTCCCAGGCCGGTGTTCTTCAGCTGCCAACATCAAAAATATGGATGTGTTTTTATCACGCTGATTGCCTTGAAAGTCAGGGTGTGGAACACATCGTGGCAGTTTGTCCCCAGAACTTAACAAGCTCATGTGGGTATGTTAATAAATGAAGGCTGGGAATATCCAGGGGTCATTTAGCCTCATGCAAATCATTACTGCAGGTCAGTCCATTCAGATTATTGATTTGTTCAAAAAAGGTCATTTTAAACAAATCTGGATTCACGGGTACAGTAATAATTGAAAGGTTTGAGATAAGTAGTTCTGGACTCAAATGCAGTTGTTCTTGTTGTTTGGATCAAAAGCATCAGAATCTTAGCCCGCTTTACACCACCTTCTTCTCGCCACCCTGATTGTGTGAGGTTTTTATGTTTCATATATTACTTTAGAGAACCAAGTCAAAAGAAAACTCACATATCTGCTTTATTTGCTGTATTAGCCAGTGACAATTGGATGGTGTAGTTAAAGGTTGAGGATAAGAAGTAAAAGTAATGCAAACTAAGAATTGCTGCCGCAGTCTTGTAGTTAAACTGGTACCTGTGGCTCAGGTGGTAGCGCGGGTTGTCCACCAGTTGGAAGGTGGATAAATTGATCTCATGCTCCTTGAGTTCTTAAGTAGGGATTTGAGAGCCAGTGTTCCCAGCAGCTCACTTCCTTGGAATTGTTAGTCTGCTTACCTATTGATCCTGCTTATTGGTTCCACTTGCACTACAATCAGCTGATTTCAGTTTGTGTGCAGTAGAGCAGTGTACAGCAGGGATATGGACTGAACTTTTATTTCTACTGCATAGAATGAGAGCCCAGTTGTAAAGTGCAAACTGGATCCAAGACAGAAACGGCTGCGTTACGGTGCTAACACAACTTTTGCCTCTTTGCAAGTGCCTGCACAGACAGCATGCTAACACTAAGCTAGCAAGAACCCAGAGGTATGTTAAAGCTGAGTGACTGCTGACCGACCACAGCAGCCAGACCCTGAACTTTAACTGGTAACAAAAGCAGCGATGAACAGTCAGGCTGCAGCCTCCGTTTCTACCATTTCATGTTTCTAAAGCAGAATCACTGTGGACGTCGCTTTGAAGACTCTTTGGGCTGGTTTCTATCTTTGCTTCGTCTTGTCGGCTTTGTGTTTATACCTAAACGCTAAGAGAAAGATCATATGTGTGTGCTCATTAAGATGGGGATTTGTTTTGCTGTGTGGAACTGTAACCTAAAGGTTTAAATTGTTCACTAGTAATTGGGTTATGGAGAAACTCAATGTAACGTAACGAGTTGAATAATGAATTACTTTCTACTGGGAGTAATTAAGTAATGTACTGCTTTACTTTGAATAAACGTGTTTTGTGCAATCCATTACTTTTTTGACTCCAACACTGATGACCATTGATGTCTTTAAGAGCGCAATGAGAATCAATAAGGAATTGAATCAATAAGTGATATTGATCATGGAATCGTAACTGCTAACTTGTTACAAATTCCCATCCCTTGTCTTCCTTGTGTAAGATGGTGTGTAATCATGCATATGCTTAGGCATGAATGTGTTTCGTTGGGTGAATGAAACGTGTAGTAGTGTTGTATGAGTAGTGGTGAATATGTTGTCTCTTGTTCACTACAGACTCACAATCCTTCTGTCACCACAACCAAAGTGTGGTTAATAATGCCTAAACATAACCATGAAAAGTTAATGCTGCTGAAGACACCAAAAGCAGATAAAAAAAGTCTGATTTAGCATATTTTACAGAAAAAAGCAAGCAGATATGTTACTGGTGAGGGATTGTGTGTCCACTGTCAACATTTTAGCAAATTACAAGATACTGAAGCTGTACAGTGGTGCGGTGGTTAGCACTCATGGACAAGATAATGTAACTGAATCAGCTGGACTAATTGCCTCTCTGAGTAATTATTTAAAGTGTAATAACTCAATTAATTATAACTACAGTAGCCTCACACTTTGTAAACCGTTGTGTGTGACTATTTTCTATGGCCTGGATTTTAACAGATCTTACCACCACCTTGGAAATGGATACTGTTTATCACCAGCAGTGTGTGATGACTTTTACAGGAAGACAAGCAGCGAGAAGTCTTTTTATCGTCAATATGCCAAAAGTGCAACAAAATTATATGCAGTCTCATTCAGTGCAAAGAAAGCAATCTAACTATTCACAAAAATACAAAATTAAAAACCTTTCTAGTAAATAAACACAGTAGAAACAGTATAGAAATATAAATAAATAGATATATACATGCGTGTGTGTGCTTCAGTCATTGTGTATTGGTTACACAGGTTGGGTATTGCACAGGTTAGTAAAGATGTAACAATGTTCATTTATTGTTTATTATTTATTATTGCAACAGCCTTGTCATATGTGTGTTGTGAATATTTGATTGAATTATTCTTTAGATGTTGTTAAGTTCACTTGGTCATGCAGGAAATATTGAAGCGTGCTATACTTGTCTGCTGCTGTGGGTTCTTGGTCATCGCAGGTGTTGGTTTTCTGGGTTAGGTCATCACTCAGGCACAAGCCCAGAACCTTCAAGTCAGAACCTCTCCACACAGTACCCATTAATGTATATGACGATTAGATGTGCTTCTCCTGAAGTTCACTATTATTTCTTTTGTTTTTGTGGTGTTGAGGAAAAGGTCGTTGCTGCTGCACCATGATGCCAGTTTCTCTACCTTGTCCCTGTATGCACACTCATCTTCCCCCATGATGAGTCCAACCGCTGTCATGTCATCTGTGAAATTCACTATTGAGTTGCTTGGGTGAGTGGGGTGCAGTCGGGTGTGTAGAGAGTGTACAGCAGGAGAGTCGGCACACATCCCTATGGCAAGCCAATGTTGAGGCTGAATGTTGGGTAAAGTTTGGGCCCTTCTTTAACTCACTGTGGGCGGACTCTCAGGAAGTCCTTAATCCAGAGTCAGATGGAGTATGGGAGGAGGAGGTTGATTAGTTTTGTTCCCAGTCTGCTAGGGGTGTTTGTGTTAAATGCTGAGCTGAAGTCAGTGAAAAGAAGCCTAGCATAACTGCCCTTGTGCTCTAAATGAATCAAGGTTGTGCAGCTAGCAGTGGCTACGGCATCCTCTATTATCCCTCTGTGTAAACTTGTGGGGGTTCAATTTACATGGTCCTCGAATTACGTGACTTTTGACCAGGTTCTCAAAACACTTGATAACGAATGGAGTGAGAACCACTGGGTGGAAGTTAACTAGGCTGCTGGTGGTGTTCCTTTTGGGACAGCCATGAATGGTCAAGGCCTTCAGGCAGGATGGGACAGTGGTCTGTGCTAAGGACAGGTTGTGAGCTGGTCTGTACAGACCTTCAGCACCTGATGCAATCAGGTCCTGCTGCATTTCTGGGGGTCCTGTTAACTGTCCTTAACATGTATCTCATGTCATGATTCTCCAACACAAAGATGTGGCTGGTGTTGGCCTGTGTGTGTGGTGTGACTGTGTCTGGTGTTTTTTGTTCAAAGCGGCCAAAGAAGACGTCTCCGCTAGAACAACATCACCATCCACAGCCCTGGGTCTGGGGTTGTAGTTAGTGATGTTTTGGACCCCCAGCCACAGTTGCCTCAAGTTGTTGTTCTGGAGATAGTCCTTAGTTGTTATAATCCAGCTTGGCCTGTCTGATGCCCCTTTTCAGGTTTGCCGTGGCTGCATTGTGCAGTTCCAAGTCATCCGACCTGAAAGCAGTGTTTCTGTTACTAAGCAGGGTCCTGACCTCACGTGTCATCCAGGGCTTGTGGCTGGCATACACCTGGATGCATTTGTCAGCGGTGACAGTGGTTAGGAGAGTATGCATGCAGTGTACTCCTCCAGGTCCTGAGATTCAAAAATACTCCAGTCTGTATTCTCAACACAGTCTTGTAGCTGCAAAGAAGCACCCAGCCCATGTTTTAACTGTTTTTGAAGTAGGGGGCGTTTCATCAGGTATTGCTGGGTGCAGCAGTCCCCAATGAACTATTGTCTTCCAGCTGTAGCCTCACCTCATCCATTTTTGTTCACAATAGACCTGGCTTTTGTAAGGAAAAGGCTTTTGAAGCGTTTTCTTTATTCTTTCCTTCACACTGGCTCTACAGCTTTGTTTCTGTTTGTTATCCTTATGTTGTGCGAGTGAAGAACCTCTGTTGTAAGCATCCCATCACTCTGTAGACCCAGTAACAAGAGGTCTTATCTGCTGAACATGAGGTTTGTCCAACATCGCGTTGATGAAATTGTATAACAGATGTACAAAAAGATGACTGAATGCAAGACCTCTGAGCGGTACGCCGTCATGTTGTCTTTTCATTGTCTACATCACATTATCGCATACATTGCTCTAAGTGGTTGGCAACAGGAAACTCATCTGTTACTATGCTAAATCATTGAAGCTTGTTTACTTGCTAATCCTAGGTGTGTTTCTATATGAAGCGTGGATAGTAACTGATTTCAGAGCAGTGAAAGCAGACCAGCAGCAGCTTGCCTCGCACTCTGGTTTTATCCACAATGCTGCCTGCCTCTCAGCTTGCCCAGCTCCAGCCAGTGCTGAAGATGGACACGCCCGCATTACGGAGAGAGCTAGTCTTCAATGAAATAATTGCAGCAGTCAACCACAAGATAGCAGTAATTTAAAGGCTGTATATACATATTGACAGGTGAGGAGCTTTATGGCAGTGCTGTGTGAGATAAAAAGAGACAGATTGCTTTACTTTTGTATGTTTTAAATGATTTCTGCTTTTAGATTTCACAAGTCAAGCACTGCTTTTATCAGGGTGGAACATCACTGGTTAACACATAGTTGTTAAACAGCCCTGTTTCATGCTAATTCTGTTGCCTAATAATGAAATAGAAACTCATGTCCAGGAAAACAGATTTATTGGAAATGTAGTTGTAGTAAAATGGAGTATACTTTAACTGGACACTGTTAGGTACTCCGTGCTGGTACCAGGCTCAATCGCCTTTTGTTTTAAGAAATAGCCTTTCTTTTGTGACATAGATTCATCAAGGTGCTGGAGACATTCCTCACAGATTTTGATTTACATGATAACCTCAAACAAATGTTGCAGATTTGTACGTCATGCACATCCGTGATGTACACGTCTCATTCCACCACATCCCAGAGGTACTCTGTTGGATTACAATGTGGTGACTCTGCAGGCCATCTGAGCACAGTGAAATCACCGTTGTGTTCAAGAAACCAGTTTGAGGTTATTCGATCTATGTGACATGTGATGTAATGCTGCTGGAAGCCAACAGAAAATAGGTTGTCTCAAGAATCTCAACTACATTTACATGCCTAAATGCACTGAGTTGCTGTCATGTGATTGGCTGATTAGGGAAGACCTGTTGAAGACAACAAAGTGTTACGACTCCGCTGGCTGCTAACTGGGGATGCAGGCCTGACAGATGGTTCTCTGTCAGGGGAAATTGAAGAGAAGAAAAGGAAGCTGAAAAGTAAATGGATGACAGCCATGTTAATTGGCTTAACATGCCAATTACATGTTACAAGCATCTGTATGAAGAATAAACTGGAGAATAATAACCATTTTTTCTGTACTCTGGCATAGAAGAAAACAAGGCTGCTGCTGCCGCTAGTAGCGGATTGTGTGTGAACACAACGCTATATGCATTCCTTTAAGAAAAGAAGTAACATGTAAAATATAAGTAAATGTTTAATTAAAGAGAGTTTCATATAGCTAGTTTCATAATTCTCTTAAAATATCCACACAGTATTTATATTTCTGTCCATTAAATTGTGCTGGGTTTTCTGAATGTGTTTTAGAATAGAAGACTGGTCTATTTTTGTCTCTGTTTTGTAGAACTGGTAAATTATTTTAAAGGCAACCCTTTACTGATTATATCAGAAATATGCTAATTAGCGGCTGCACTACAGCAGCTTTGAGAAGACAAAGGGAATCCTTTGTGCTTTACTTTGCTCACAGTGGCATTTACTCTTTTGCAAAAAGGTTTTAGAGATATATCCCATCCATCCATTCTCTTCTGCTTATCACAGTTGTGGAGGCTAGAGCCTATCCCAGCTATCAAAGGTTGAGAGGCCGGGTAGACGTTGGATAGATTGCCAGCAGATTATGCAGAGCTAAACGCAGAGGGACAGACAACCATTCACACTCACATTCACACCTATAGGCAATTTAGTATAATAAATTACCCCTCAAAAAACCGCATGTCTATGGATGGTGGGAGAGAACCTACACAGCAAATTCAACAGTGTTAATTTGGACATGCTGGATTTGCTGTGTACACAAACACAGGAAGAATATGCACACTCCACACAGAAAGACTGTGGCCAGGTGGTGGAGGTGAACTTGGGACCTTCTTCCTGTGAGGCAACAGTGCTAACCGCCGTATTGCTATTTTCTATCACCTGCCGCTGGATCAGAGACTTTCTCTCAGACCGTGTACAGCAGGGGTGTTCAACTCCAGGCCTCAAGGGCCATTGTCCTGCAAGTTTTAGATATCACCCTGGGTCAACAAGTCATTAGTTCATTACCAGGCCTCTGGAGAACTTCAAGACATGTCGAGGAGGTAATTTATTCATTTAACACCTCTGGTGTACAGAGAGTTAGAGTGGGGCCTCATCTTTCCTCAGCCTTAACACCGGCTCTTCACAAGGCTGTTCTACTATCAGTGCCCTACTATACACTCTGTACACACATGACTGTGTCAGTACCCACACAGACAACGCAGTCATTAAGTTCACAGAGGATACCACCGTGGTGGGGCTCATCTCTGGGGGAGACGAGACAGGATATAGAGCTGAGCTTCAGAGGCTGTCGGATTGATGTGCGGACACCAACCTGGACCTCAAGAACACCACGACAAAAGAACTGGCAGTCAACTTCAGAAGGAGGAAGTCTGAGCTGCAGCCTGTCAGCATCAACAGGGAGTGCGTGGAAAGGGTGTCCAGTTTCAAGTTCCTGGGTGTGCACATAGACAAGCTCAAACACCTCGGTGGTTTTAAAGAAGGCCCAACAGCGTCTCCATTTTCTGAGAATCCTCAGAAAAATGGACCTGCAGAAGGAGCTGCTGATTGTGTTCTACCGCTGCTCCACTGAAAGTGTGCTGACTGCATCTCTGTGCGGTTCTCCAGCTGCACCATGGCACACAAAAAGACACTTCAGAGGGTCATTAATATGGCCCAAAAATCATTGGACATCCTCTTCCCTCCGTGAAGGACCTGTACAGCACTCGCTGTCTCAGGAGGGAACGCAGCATCCTACAGGACTCTGTAGTGCAGATGTGGGACAGTTTCCAATTTTGTTGTGCTGTTGTTCTAGATATGACTGTGCAACGACTACAAAGAGTTATCTGTCCTGTTATGTATGTATATTTACTATGAAAAAGTATTTTCCCTCTTCCTGATCTCTTAGTTTTTGCATAGTTTTTGCATATTTGTCAGCCGTGGCAGCAAGATCTGCAAGTTTTCGAAAACTGGCAGTGAGCCCTGACAACGAGCCCTCTTTGCCTAATTATTTATTTTCAGCCACACTGGAGAGTATTAAGGTTTGTTTGAAAGGATATCAAAGGAATTAAACCTTATTTATTTATTTATAAATGTTATTCAGAGGTGGACTTGCTGGTGTGTTTCAGATCATTGTTTTCCTGCATGTCCCGAGAGAGCTTCAGCTTCAGGGACGTGATGGCCAGGTGAAATGCTCCTTTAGGGTTTTCTGGTAGAGAGCAGGACTCACGGTTCCATTGCTTGGGACAAGTCATCCAGGTCCTGAAGCAGCAAAGCAGCCTGATGTTCTTTTTATGAACATCAAACTAACTTACAACAAGTAAAATGGGACTTAAACCTCCCAGAAAGTTCAGATTTTGTCTCATCAGTCAGCCCACAGAATTTTCCCAGAATTCTTGGGGATCATCTATTTGTTGATCTGGTCTTGAAATAATTTCAGTTGGGTGGCTACTCATGCTAAAGTAATTTTTAAGTTTACCCCATTTTTGAATAGTGGCTCTCTCTGTGGTTCACTTGAGTGTCCAAACCCTTTTCCAGACAATCAGATGTGAAGGGCTTTAGTTTTCCGTTTTCTGTTGTTTGTGGCACGACCGATTGCTTTTTGACATCTTTTTCATGTTGGCAGGTTTTATTTAGGAGATTTCTTGATGCCGCAGGTCTGGCAGTAATCAGGCCTGAGTGCGGCTGGTGAAATTTAACTCAGCTTCCCGAAACATGTGGTTAGTCCCAGTTCATGATTTGACAAGGAGAGCAAATCATTTTTCACATAAAGCCTGGCAGATTTGGCAATCCTCTTTCCTTTAAAAATAAAATAATTCAACAATCATATAAAAACTGCATTTTGTATTTACTGTGGTTATCTTTATCTAATATCAAAAATGATTTTAAGACAAATTAATAGTCAGAAAAGAGGCAAATGCTTTTTTACTGCCCTGTATACAATCTATTCACAATCATTTTTACCCTTCAGCCATACAAGGCTGATGGGGTATTGTTGTCACTGGTAGTTGCTTTGGATCTTTGGATATGGAAACAAAATCACAATATAAATCAAATCACTTGTAGTAAAATCCAGAACAGCTGCAGAAGGAGTGTGATTACAGATATATATGTCTGTGTGTGTCTGCATACGCACGCACGCATGCACACACACACGCACCATCAGAAACATCAAATCGCCAACCAACAGATTGTCAGGGACAGGAGGGGAGCATAAAAATGAATGTGTCATTAGCACCACCACAACGCAAGGGGGCAGTGAAATTTTCTTTAACAATAGTACTACAGGATCAAACAGAAAACTGTCACTCGAAGCAGGAAATCCAACTACTCTGATAACAGTACGTGGTACCAAAATCTGTCAGACAATCAATGTCTTTGCCACTAATATTCAAAGTATAATTGGGGAAAGCTTTATAAGCTTTATGTGAGTATTTTACATAAGTACAAGTCAAAGAATCATTCTTCTGCTCTAAAGGCTTAATTGCTGTCTGTATTGGTGTAGGTAGGTGTATCAAGGTTACCCATATGGAAAAGAAATAGTAAAAACTTATATGTGATTTACTCATGAAAGTGGCCACTTTCTCATTACTTTCATATATTGTTTTAGTAAGTATCCAAAACATACAAGCTTCATTATATAATTTTTCAAGGGATCTTATATCTGTTTTATCTCTTATATGCTTTTCATACAAGTTTCAGACAAGACAGATACAAACTTTATAAGATTTATATATATATCTTTTCCATATGGGTAGTAGCAAGTACTTCTTCATTGCAGGAGCGTGTGTGTGTTATATGCAGCTGTGGCTTCCCCCTCTGGAACACCTTGCTTGGTCCGTTGGTCCATTAACACTTCTAGCCCCTCTTCATGGGGCAGTCACAGGCCCAGCATGTCTTTTTTGTTTGCAGTAAGAACAGGTGTCAGAGTGGTTGTCATCTGCCTCAGGTACGCCCTCTGTTTCAGCCATGGAATCCTCTTCCACCATCCTGTGAACCGGGGTGGGCATCTGAAGGAGAGTGACTGTATCATGGAGAAGGTCTTGTTGTCGTTTCTCTATCTTAGAGTGTTTCTTTAAGGTCCGGTGTTATAGGGCATTATGTGGCAATGCAATGTTCCTTGAACCCGGCTTCATTATTGAGTTCAATTCCATTTTATTTATATACCACCAAATCACAACAGCAGCTCCCTCAAGCTGCTTTAAACTGTCAGGTAAAGGCTGTACAATTATAGAGACAAAATAGGAAAAAAACCCTAAAAATCAGATGACCCCCTATGAGCAAATACTTGGTGACAATGGGAAAATCTCCCTTTTAACAGGAAGAAACCTCTAACAGAACAGACTTAGGAAGAGAAGGCCCTCCCATTCCACTTCTAAATACTCCAGGAACAACAAATACACCAGCAGTCTGAAAGTGAAGTGCTCTATTGGGGTGATACGATACTGTAAAGTCTTTAAAATAAGATGAGGCTTGATTATTCAAGACCTTGTATGTGGTGAGAAGGATTTTAAATTGGATTCTGGATTTAACAGGGAGCTAGTGTGGGTGAAATATGCTGTCAGTACTCTTGCTGCAACATTTTGGTTTAACTGAAGTTTTTAGGGAGTTTTGACAATAATGAATTGGTGTTCTAGCCAAGAAGGAATAATTGCACAAACTAGTTTTTCAGCTTGCTCTCAGACAGGATGCTTCTAATTGGAAAAAAAAAACAGTATTATATATTTGTTTACAAGGCACATTAGACTTACGTTACTCAAAAATGACTCCAACATTCCTCACTGTTACTGGAGGCTATGGTAATGCCACCCAGAGTAAGATTAGACTCCATATTTTTAAGGCTACGTTCACACTGCAGGCGAAAGCGCATCAAATCCGACTTTTTTGACCCTATGCGACCCATATCCGATCTTGGTATGACAGTGTGAACGGCACAAATCCGATATTTTCAAATCCGACCTGGGTCACTTTCGTATGTGGTCCTGAATCCGATATATATCTGATATTTTAGAAAGCGACTGCTGTTTGAACGGTCATAATAATAATAATGGATTGGATTTATATAGCGCTTTTCAAGGCACCCAAAGCGCTTTACAATACCACTATTCATTCACTCTCACATTCACACACTGGTGGAGGCAGCTACGGTTGTAGCCACAGCTGCCCTGGGGCAGACTGACAGAAGCAAGGCTGCCATATCGTGCCATCGGCCCCTCTGGCCATCACCAGTAGGCAAGTAGGGTAAAGTGTCTTGCCCAAGGACACAACGACCAGGACAGAGAGCCCGGGGATCGAACCGGCGACCTTCCGGTTACAGATGCGATTCCCAACCCCCTGAGCCACGGTCGCTCATGTCGCATTAAGTCCATCTTTTACGTCATTGACACAAGACAGATGCCAATTAACAGCACCGGAGAAGCGCCCGAGAAGACATCGTGAACGCTTCCTGGCCATCCAGTGTAGATGTTAGTGAAACTGTTGGGAAGACAACATTGGAGAAACGTAGAGCTGGGCGATATGAGATTTTTTCATATCACGATATGTTTTTTTCATTTCAGGCGATAACGATATCTATCACGATATAAGCCAAATAACTATATTTGTAAGATTTAAATGTGCCGTTGCTCACAAGTAAAATGTGAAATAATCAGCAGCTTGTTTTTATTTAAATATTTATTTCCCATAATAAGTTCAACAGGGTAGATGTACTTAAGGAACATGAGACTTTTTCAGATAAATAAAGGCAAATATTGCAAACTACACAAAAGGCAGCCGCTAAAGCGTTTAAGTTTCAAAATAGAACAAACGAAACAGACTAATTTGTCAATTCCACTTAGAAACAAAATATTAATTCTAAAAATAAATCTTAGTTTGTTTTACAGAAGAACAGACAAAACTGACTAACTTTTGTCAATATCAAATAAACTGAGAACTAAAAGGAAATTCTCAATCTCTCCTTGTTGTATAGCTTAGCTTTTCAAACAGTTTTAACAGTTACTTTAGTCTGACAAAAGCCGAATGACGAATTAGCGCTTCCAGTCAGAGACTGAGGCTACGTCCACACGTACACGGGTATTTTTGAAAACGGAGATTTTCCGTTTTCGTTTTAAAAATAATCCCGTCCACACATAAAGGCAGAAATGAAGGAAAACGCTGCTATGAACATGCCAAAGCAGCAGGTGGCGCTAGATTCCTAACCGTGCAGAAATGCTGGCCAATCAGAAGTCTAGAAGCCTCGGTGGGAAAAAGTAAACAAAGCTGGGGCATAGAAGCAGAACCGAGTCGTATGTGTGGACGGACAGTAACTGTGTGTATATGTAAGCATTTAAACACTGCAGAGAGTAGAATTAACAGTAACAGTATTGTAGAAATTCATTTCACCGAAACAATAACGTGGCGCACAGTGTGACGCATGCACCAGTTTATTGTATTTCCAGACTTGCTTTCGGCACAATTTACAGTGCACGCTACTCTGTTTTTGTCAGACTTGAAATAGCCGAAATACCTTCACACTACGGAACTTCTGCGGCTCTTCCGTTCGACAATCTCTCCGGCATTGGAACCATCATCTGTTTTCTCTTCGGTCACGCTCGGTTGATTTTTCTAGTCGGCACACTCATTTCCTCCATTACGCGCTGGCTCCATTACCCGCTGGCTGCTTCCCAAACAAACACACGTGCGGCTTGGCACTTGTGCTGTACGTAACAAGTCATGCGACGTGACGCTGCGGCTGTGATTGGTTCGGCTCTGCGCTACTTAATTTGGATTGGCTGACCTTTTTTTTTTTTTTTTTAAAGAGGACAAGAGCGGCGAGGTCTATCGCGATAGCTTAATTTCTCTATCGAGTAAAAGTTATATCGCGATACATATCGTTATCGTTCTATCGCCCAGCTCTAATATATATATATATATATATATATACAGAAAGTCAGCAGGTGAATATTGTGCAATATGGAGGGCATAAAATATTGTAGTTTTGAGGGAGCCTGCGACGAGGCTGCCATACTCGGCGACATCTTAGTCAAAAAATGCAGCAGTTCAAAAAGATGTTGATCTAGCTGAGAGCAGTCTTTGATATGTGTTTCTCCATAAATGTAACTTTTCTTCACAACTTCTGACATCATCAGCAACATTAATGCCACGACACCTTTAAAAAAATCCTCAAAGAAGTATCTGTCACATTGTGTCTTAGCAGGAACAGGCTCCAATACTTCGACTTAAGACTGTCAGCAGTCTCAGTGGGACATGGGCCATTGCAATTGGTCATAATTCACCTATGACCTAATAAATATGTTTTTTACCAAAAGAAAACCTGTTTTGTTTTTTTTAATATTTATTTTGATAACTTGATATAAATCCTACAAATCCCTCATGGGCTGTTAAGGATGGGCTTGTTGTTAAAGCTCCAGTAGGTGTGAACATTTTGGTTCTGCTTATGTAAGGAGCAGGAAATGAAATATCATAGCCTTTATGTCTACTTCTTTATCGCTTTATCCCACACCACCTCGACTCCTCATCTGTCCTTGTCCAATACCCTCTTCCTATTTAATCCTCGGAAGTGTTGCCAGTGTGCTCAGTGGTCTCCCAGCAACGGAGAGCAGTGATTTTATAAAGACAAATGGTTGGGGAGAAGAAATGCAATCTATGCAAGTTGACCTTTTTAAGGGGAGGGAGAGGAGCTTTTAGCAATGCCAGGGTTATAGCCTCTATTCTGTGTTTTAAAGGTTGAGTTGTTGCAATAGAGATTTCAGAAAATCAAAGTTATTCAAACTAATTAACTATATTTTTAATGCTTTCCATGTGCATTTTATCTAGCTAGAATGAAAGCCTTTTACATTTAATTAGTCCATAATTTACTGTTTATTTAACCTGTAATGCACAATGCATCATGGGTTTAATAAAGAGCTTGGGTTGGACGTTATCATTTCTCCGGGAAACTTCTATAGAGATTGAACTTACTTTCCTGCACCAGCCACAGTCTGAGTTTTCATTTGGAGGTTTGATACTCACATAAGGCTGAAGCTGTATGGTCACACTACTAACTCAGTCAAACCAGTGCCTCTCTGTAAGTGGGACCTGAAGCTAACAGGTCCTACTCAAATTCTGAAATTCACACATCCACAAAAACAAAACTGTAACACCATTTCAGCAATCACATCACTCAGATTAGGTTATTGTACTTGGCCCTAAAAATCTTTGAAACATGATGTCTAACCAGATACTTAATCTGTGTAGCATTACCTTGGGCTGTTGTTTTTTGTTTTTTGTTTTACTTTATTGTGCTTATTAAACAAACTACTACTTTCTTACAGTTGTGCAATATCTCTAAAATTAGAAACATTGTGTCACCCCTGATGTTAAGAAAAACTTTTTTATGAATGTATTTTGGATGTATTTTATTATTGTCGGACTGTCTCAAAAATTCTAATAAGACTTCACGCCCCTCTTCTGTGGAACCAGCTCCCAGCTTGATTTTGGGAATTTTGTCTCCATTAGTACAGGGTTTTTACCTCATATAAATATAAAGTGCTTTGCAATGACTGCTGTTGTGATTTCGTACTATATAAATAAAACTGAATTGAACTCTTAAAGAAAGCCTTGCCGAGACTTGTGCAGCTATAGTTATGCGAGGTACTATGTGTGCCCCTTGTGTATGAGAAAGAAAAGAGAGAAAGAAATGGTACACCAGTTGTCAGAGTGAATCCTTGTCAGATGAAGCGGAACAGGCCAGTTAAATAAAGATCCAGAGCGGAGATAGTGGGATTAATTGGCCATAATTGGTTAATGTGGTGGTGCTCTAGAATCCATTATTGTAAATGTAAAGTTCAACAACAACGTTGAACGAGATCCAAAGTGTAATTAAAGTGGTGGGTGGGCTCTTTTATAACTTTAGAGAAGCCAATTGAGTCTAATAATAGATTAAATGCTCGGTTGATTCTGTCACTTTCAGCATCTATATGTATATTAAAATCACACACAATAGTTATTTGATCTGAAGTGAGTACTAAATCAGAAAAAAAGTCAGTGGGTTTTTGAGTTTTCCAATTAGGATGGACAAGGCTAAGAGTTAGACTTTCAAATTAAAACTCCATCTGGGTCTATGGTTAAATTTACAATTTACAATAATGGATTACACAGCAGTTGGGAATAGATTTCACCACAGTAGATGTCTTTCTAAGTGTTAGAACTAATTTAAAGATATAATTAATCGTCTTTTGTCATCTTCAATGCCATGTACAAACAGTGTGGAGCAGTTACCTGAACTCTGCTCCATTCAAGGTCGATTATCGTGTTGATAATTTTACATCTTCACGGTATCTGACCCTGGACACTGTAGTTCCTCTGAAAAAGAAAGTCTTAAATCAGAAGTACTTGACTCCTTGGTATAACTCTCAAATGTGCACCTTAAAGTAGAATTAATAATTCGCAAGCTGCAGAGGAAATGGCATCCACTAATTTAGAAGATGGTAAATGGCCTGTATTTGTATAGCGCTTTACTAGTCCCTAAGAACCCCAAAGCACTTTACACATTCAGTCATCCACCCATTCACACACTGGTGATGGCAAGCTACATTGTAGCCACAGCTGCCCTGGGGCGCACTGACAGAGGCGAGGCTGCCGAACACTGGCGCCACCGGGCCCTCTGAAAATTCTAGAAAGAGTAGTCGTCAAACAGCTAACTGATCGTCTGCAGAGAAATGTGTCAAGGTGAGCTGTGTGGCAGGCAGGGGTTGGACCCAAACGCTAGACTCAAAGATGGTAAACTTAGCTTAAAGTGTCCCAAAAAGTTGATTCTGTTCATCTGGACATAGCTTTTTTTAGTGGGAGAAACTTTTCGTCACTCATCAAAGTGACTTCTTCAGTGTCAGCTGACTGCTGGTTTTCCCAACCTTATAAGCAGTACATTTGCACAATAACTGAGACTAGCCCACTGAATGAACAGTGGGCTGTGAGGTCAGTTCTTTGATCATTTAACTTAAAGTGTCAGCTTTACTGCTGGAAAAAACGAACTAAAACTAAGTACATACGTACAACAAGAAACAAACGAAAGATAAACTGGAACTAAGGATCTTGAACTTGGAGCACATGACATGACAATACATTACAAATGTAAGTTTGAGTAGTGAAAATGTCCATACTGAGCACCATACTGGGCAGTGGGCACCTTGACTGGTCTGCAGCTTTGCAGACGCATATGCACTGCACAATTCTCACACCAGTTTGCACTTGCCTAATTTTCCTGCTTCTAATACATCAGCTTTGAAGACAAAATTGTTGCAGGTTTTTTTAATATACATATATAATATAAAATGCAGGCATAGGTCGTGTCCAAATTCATGGGCTGCATCCTCCTGAGGACCCGGCCTTCGCGGTCTACGTGGGCCGGGTCCTCAGAAGGTCGGGTAGGCCGGAAGTAAACGGCTGTGAAATTGGACGGTCTAGCCTTCTGATTTGCGTCACCGCTGTGTCGGTGGAGTTTAATAAACTCGGCTGTCTGCTCCTTGCTATCTAAAATATAACAGGACACTGGCGTAAATTCTCGACCATCTCACACTTCTGTTTAATCAGTTTTCTGTTTGACGTTTAGTCAGCTGTGTGAAAACCAAGGAGGAACCCACCCGGGGGATTAATAAAGTTTTATTTTATCTAATCTAATAACTTTAATCTCAGCCAAACAGATTTACTCACGAACAAATAAAACACTGAAAAAAGCCCAACAATAACATTTTTAGTTTTTCTAAGTGACTTATATATTACGTTTAACCCGAGCAGCGAAAGTCCGCGGTGATCTGAAAATGATGTGCCGGGAGTTGTGCCGTTCTCGGCGGCTTTAGTGACCCTCGAGCTCCCGGCTAGCTATCGAGCTGGTGGGTAACAGACGTCTCTGAAAACGTCGAAACACTTTTGGAAATATGCGATATTTTGATAAACCGAGCAGATATTTGAAGTTTACACACCCACATTCTCGCCTGAAAATATGTTAAAAGTTTATTTTGTGACCCAGAAAGATTAATAAGAGTAATTTTAAAACTTATTAGCGGCCGCCATTATTGGAAACTGGAGTTTGGCTGGGCCACGCTATGAATTCTGGGATATGGTGGGCCACGAAGGACACACCCGACCCATCCTTCAAATTCGGGGAAAAGGAGGACGCATTTGTCGGCTGCATTCGGAGGAGTCTACGAATTTGTACAGCCTTCGGCGCGTCGCTGTGACGTAATCGGTGTACAAATGCGTCCTCAGGAGGATGCAGCCCATGAATTTGGACACGACCATAGTCAGAAGATGTTCTGAACATGTAATTTGTTATGCTGGCCTCCCAAAGTGCACAAAAGGACTATTTATTTTAAAAAAAACAAATAAAAGAAAACATGGTAGATGGTAAAGCAGTCCCTGTCTACTTAGAGACAGAGACTCATTTTGCATGCACTGGATGACTTTTGCTTTTGTACAGAGTGCAATTTTACTTTGCTTTGGTGGCCATGTTTGCCTTGTTGTCTTCTGCAGTTACTTGTGGAGGCAGGAAAATAGCTGCCGCTGGGTTTTAGTGGGCACCTGGATTCGAATGAAACACACCTCTCCCTTGTGCCATCACAACACTTTGTTAGCTGTGAAGACAGCGTGGAAGTTGCTGTAGATCGAAAGTTCTCTGGTGTCCATCCAACCATTACACTGGTTGGATGGACGGCTTCTTTATCCACAGGTCTAAAAGTCAAAACCAGAGCCAGAATTAGTGTGTACTCTGAATTGTGAGCTAGTGCAATTGAATTAGTGATGTTGTGGTATGTGAGTACTTCAAAATATCCAGCTTGGAAACATCTTTGGGCTTTAAAGAGAGATGCAACTGAATGTCGCCTTCATAGCAGCGAGAATTGTCACTGAGATTTCCTTAAAAGTGCTTAAAATGTGCTGAAGAGGAAGAAATCATAACAGAAACAATAAAGGCCCAAAACAGAACTTTATAGTAGGAGAAGTCGAAGAGAACCAGAACTTAAAAACAGCCACAGACAAGAAACATTGAGACAGATATCATCCAATACTAGACATTAGTATCTCAGCCTATTGATCAAAATGTTCAACGGTATCAGTAAGGCAGAGGTCAAGGCAGAACAAAACTTCGCCTGCATCAGTATGCAAAATGTCACTGCAGACGCTAAGAAGGGCTGTCTCTTTGGAACAGTTATAAGATGTAAACTGGTAAGTTTCAAATCTTAGCAGTAAACTGTAATTTTCAAATTGGTCTTTAAATTCTTTAAAGAAGAGAAGGGTCAAGATTTTTTCAAAAAAGAGGGTGGATGACAACATTTTTTATTTAGTTTTTTTAAACCTGTCCTGTCCGGCAGTTTTAGCAAACAGATTCAGTTCAGTTTTATTTATTTAGCACCAAATTACTATAACAGTTGTCTCAACGTGTTTTATGTTGTAAAATAAAGAGCCTACAATGATACAGAGAAAAAAGAGAAAACCAATTAGATGAGCCCCTGTAAGAAGTGCTTTGGCGACAGAGGGGAGTGGGAAAAAATCTCTTTTAACAGGAAGAACCCTCCAGCAGAACCAGGCTCAGGGAGAGGTGGCAATCTGCCACCACTGTTTGGCAGTAAAGGGAGGAAGATAGGACAAAAGACATGCTGTGGACAGGAGCCAGATATTAATATGAACTAATGATTAAATGCATTTCATTAAAATGGGATTCCTCCAGAAGCCTAGATCTACTGCAGCATAGCTAATTGAGGATTCCAGGTCACCTGACCCTGCCCTAACTATATGCTTTATCAAAATGGAAAGTTTGAATTCTAATCCTAAAAGTAGAAAGTATGTCTGCTGCCCAAATCCAAACTGGTTGCACAAGGCTGAAGCCTCTTAACCCCCATTCCACTTTAAATACCCTTGGAAACACAAGTAAGCTCCCAGTCTGAGAGTGACGTGCTCTAATGGGGTGGTGCAGTACTTTGTTTTTAAATTCAATTTTGGATTTAACCAGGGAGCCAATAAAAGGAAATATGTTCTCGCTTTCTAGTCCCTGTCAGCGTTCTGCTGCATCATTTTGGATCAGCTTTTCAAGGAGTTCGGGGAAACATCCTGATAATAATGAATTGCAGTAGACCAGCCTAGAGGTAATAAATGCATAAACTAGTTTTTATGTCTTTAAGACATTTCTGCAGGTTAACTAATTGGGGTGTGTTACCTGGCTTCAGAGATAGATAAAGTTGGGTATCATCTGC
Organism: Maylandia zebra; assembly: GCF_041146795.1. Classification (NCBI taxonomy): domain Eukaryota; kingdom Metazoa; phylum Chordata; class Actinopteri; order Cichliformes; family Cichlidae; genus Maylandia; species Maylandia zebra. The sequence goes on from NC_135183.1 coordinate 15,900,441, forward strand.
ATAGCAGTAAAGATGTATGCTATGTTTTCTAAAGACACTGTCTGCATAGACAGAACTGGTCCTACCATGGAACCCTGTAGAACTCCGTTATTAACCTTAGTTGACTACAAATTTAATTCTTGGTCACATTAATCTGGAGAGAATATCTGCCTCAATAAAAAAAACAGTTGGATGAATTTGTTTTAGGGGGAGCTCGGCTTTAGTCTCATCTACCTATGTGCCTTACAGGTGGCCAGGGTTGGTCTTTGGATCTCTGGCGACTTTTCAGGGAGCTGGAAAGCTGGGGCTGCTGTTTCTGGGTATCTGTGTGTCTGCCTTGATTGGTGGTGGTGGGGAGCATGAGTGATTACTGCCTTGCTGTCCTGGGATGTTAGGTCTGGGATCCTTGTAGTCATTGGTGCTTGCACTGGGCTGGGTGGCTTGCCTCTTCTGCGTGGGTTGGGTATGGATCTGTGGCCCTGGCACTCAAACATGTAGGGTGGGTTCTCCTTAGTCTCCTTCAGAATGTCTGATTTACGCCTCTGGGGTCCTTGGTTGTCTGCAGGTCCTTTCTGGGGGGGTCTTTGGCTATTTGCCTCTCAAGTTTATCTGCACCTTAGACATTGAGGGTTTTAGGAGGGAGGTGTGGATGGGCTCTGTTGACCAGCTAGTTAGGCTGGCAGATGGAGTATGTAGCCACTGTAATTCTATCATTTTGCAATCTGCCCCTACAGGTTGGAGTGGGTGGAAATCATTGAGCCACGGACACGGGAGCATATGTATGCCAATCTGCTAACGGGTGAGTGCGTGTGGGACCCACCACAGGGTGTTTGCATCAAGCGTACCGGTGAGAACCAGTGGTGGGAGCTGTTTGACCCCAATACTTCACGCTTCTACTACTATAACGCCTCCACCCAACGCACAGTGTGGCATCGGCCTCAGGGATGTGACATCATACCCTTGGCCAAGCTGCAGACTCTGAAGCAGCACACAGATGCCACCATCACTCGTCCTCCAGGTGGCGGGCGGCGAGCATCTGCTGACAACAGCCCAGGACGGAACAGCGAAGTCAGCCGAGAAGGAAGCACCTCGTCCTCCCTTGACCAGGAGCTGTCTGAAAAACAAGGCAACAGAGAGGAGGCAGATAGGTAAGACTGAGTTAGTTACAGGTATACAGCACACTAGAACAATGCTTAGGGTAATGTTCAGCCTTTAGAATGGCACTGTGCAACCTCTATGATGCACCCCCCCCCCCCCTCCCCCAGTCTACCCAAAAAAAACCCACTTAGTTATGTGAATATGAGACAAGAACACATGTATTTCTCACTTTCAACACAGATTTTTTTAACGGCATGACAGTAAGTCATACAATAGTGGTACTTTACTTCAGATCTACAAGTCTGTTATGCCATATCATTTTTATCTGCACGTTGAAGCTTTATCATGGAAAGAAGAAGCCATATGTGAATATGATGTAGAAACACCCATCTTCTCTGGGCAAAAACCCATGTCAAAATGACTGAAACAAAAACGAAAACTGTTCTGTGGCCAGAGAAATAAAAACATTCTCATGAAATCATTTTTTTAAAAGCATGTGTGCAACATCCTCTAAGCTTTAGAGGAGAAAGACCATCCAGCTTGTTATCATTTCTCAGTTCCAAATTCTGCGACAGTGCCTATATAACTGGTAGGTTGTACGTATTGAAGGTTTTAGATCAAAATATGCTTCCATCCATCCAGTGTCTTTTTTGTAGATGTTTAAGCATTTCCACATACTGAAAAGATGCTGCTGATGCACGCTCTGATCTAGTCTGTTCCCTGAACTCAAACTCTAATTTTAAAATTATTTTCAAACCTTGCTGAATTTTTCGAATCCAGTTGCTGTTTGTCTTTTGGTCTTTCTGCCTTTTACTTTTGTTTCTGTAACTGAAAAGAATGCTCTGTTGTGATTGAGTGACTGGCTCACAGAAATATAACTTCCTTTCAGAAACCCTTTGGTTGCGTTTGCAGTATGCCTTGGGACGTTACCCACTGGTATTTTAAACTGCTGTCCAATCACGTTTGCCGCATTTGGTCAAATCTGAGCAGAGTTTAGTCCTGCGCAGTTCAGATTATATTCTACTACTACTATCAGCAGTGACATCATCATTAAATGGTAGTGATCCCGTTCTGTTGCAGGCATATTACTTCATATCATGAGCTTTTGCTCTCTTTCTGCATGCTTTTCTCTTCCCATCATTTAGGAACAAGTTAATCTTGGTTTTATTACCTTATAATAACAATCACTTTCAGATAAATGTGATTATGAGGTATTTTCTAATAATTACAAGATTAATTGTAACAGCGTAACTGGAACAGGAATTGATAAGTTCAAAATGAACTTTAATATCCTCTAACTGCATCTATTCTTTTCTTTTTCAAAATGTCTCTCCTCTCTTTTTTTCTGCTCTCTTCTACCAGGACCTCTCCCTTCAGGTGGAATACTGGTACAAAAGAGCGAATGCTGATCAAGGTGACAGACAGAGAGCCCAGCTTCTTGGCCCATCAGGGAAATGGTTACTCTCCCTGTGACCCCTCCAGCCCTAGCACTCCTTCTGGAGGGGGCACCACCTCACGAGCTCGCTGTCCCTCTGGAGGAAACCCTTCTTCAGAACCTGACAGCTCCCCAGTTCTTTATGCCGACCGCCGTCAGTCTCCTTTTCTTAAGCGGGCAGAGCTGGGTGGCTCAAACACCCATCGACTCACTTCAGCTGACTCCCAGCCTCCTTCACCCCGCTACACCTATGAGCCCCCACTATATGAGGAGCCGCCAACAGACTTTCAGCCCCCACCCATCTATGAAGAGCCTCCCACTGACATGCACCTCTCTGATTCTTCTTCCTTCTACAGCACTGGCAAGTCACCTGCTCGAAAATCTTCAGTCCCCCTTTACCACTCCCCCAAGCAGGGACAGTCACCCTATGGCCAGCTGGTTCTGACCAGGCAGAAGTGTCCCGAAAAGACTCAGAGTTTGGAGTACAGTCCTGTGGGCAAGGAATATGTTAAGCAGCTGGTGTACGTGGAGCAGTCTTCTTCCAGTCCTCGATTCAAGACAGCAGACCGTCTTCTGCGTTACGGCACAACCGGTGGCTATGGAAGTTCATATGGGGGGTCCTACACTCTGCAACACAGCCAATCTCTGATCAGAGACCCCCGCTTCCTGCTGGACTACAGTGGAGAGGGTGGAGAGGGAAGCCAGAGGTTAGTTTATGAGGACTCCATATCCTGGACGTCCAGCCAGACACATTCCCTCTCTTCTTCTTCTACAGCCAGGCCTGGGGCTTTCTCTCCCTCTGGCAACCGCAAACGCAAAAGCCGCAAGCCATCCCTCCCACAGGAACTGACTCGGTATGGGGAGGTGGAGCTTACTGGGACAGCATCTGAAGCCATGCTGGCTCAGGCCAGACTTGCTTGGGAGGCTCAGCAGGTGATGAAACAGAGGTGCAGTTGGGATTCTGGGCAGGGAGGTGGTGCTTCCCAAGCTGGCAGCTCTAAAGATGGCTATGAGAGCGACGGAGCAGTGCCTCTGCCATTACCGGGACCAGTGGTGAGGGCGTTCAGTGAGGACGAGGCACTAGCACAGAGCGATGGCCACCACTGGAAACGAAGTACCTTTGAGCGGCTGGGGTTCCCTCAGGCCCTCCTGGAGAAAAGCCTCTCTGTTCAGACCAACCTGGCCTCCCCTGAACCTTACCTTCATCCCTCACAGGTACTGCTGCATGCTAGAATTTTCTAGCCATATTTAGAAGGATAGGATAATTCCATTATTATTGCTTTTGTAGTTCAGTTACCATTGCTAATCTATAACAGCTTTACTTAATGGGGGATTTATTGTGTGTGTGTGTATGAATAAATGTGTAAGAGATGGATAACGTGGCGCCACTTCCTTTGTACAAGAGTAAAGACAGAATTTCCCACTTATGGGGGCTGCCATCTTAATTTTTGGAGTCTGTAAGTCGTTGTGTCAAACTCCCATACACACGCCCCCCCTTGCACTTTCATTTCATTCAATCTGGTGGTGTATTTATTGGAACTGACGGCTCATTAAATTAAGGTAAATACAACCACATGCTGATATTTTAAAAGGCACCCAACATAGCATACTATAGGTCTATGCTACATCATTTTGTAGCCAATAGTTTAAAGCATTAGCTAGCTTAGCAGTAGCTAACACTGTCTCTTTCTCAAAACGAGTCCTTGTGTGTATTTTTGTGTAACTGTAAAATGTTGTCAGTCGCAGCTTAAGTACTGTTAAAGTTCAGCGTATGTATCAAGTCAACTATGCTCAAAATGCACGGACATCTTTCTCCGCCCATTTTATGAAGGATGCATCGGTGTGGACTTGCATGTGCTTGGTACAGCCAATTATTCCAGAATGTATTTTGTTTGAAACTCAAAAGCAACAATGGCAGATGAGAGTGGCCACAAAACTTTAAGTGACATTTAAAATATAACTTTCTGTGACACAAATAAATATTGCTGGGCATCGATTTTGATTTCTCTGATTTGATTCCAATTCACAAGGTCCTGATTTGATTCGATTCGGTTTCGAAATATTATAATTCTGATCATTTATCAGTACATATCCATATATAAAAACAAAGCTGACACTTGTAAGACTTCATCAGTAAGCATCACAGCAGATGAATTTGTGTCGAAGTAACTGAGGATAAAATGCAGAAAAACATGAAGGAGATTTTGCTGGTCTAGCTTTTTATAGCAGACAACCGCCTTAAAAATATTCTGCAGTAGATCAGAAATGGAAGAAAACTATGAATCAGCATATGAACATTACCTGATGCTGCTGAAGTGAAGCAGAGCAAAGTTACAGAGGTTTTATTAGAGACACAACTGAGAGTTTTGTAATTTGGAATCATTTGTTAAAGTTTACATTTCTTTGTATTGGACAGCAGAAATGAGGCTAAATTATATATTTCAAATACGTATTATCCCCTCTGGTTACCCTGGTATAAATGCCACTTAATTGCAGTACCTCAGAGCTGAAATAAAGGTGATCTTTCTCCTCTCTGACAGACTACAAGTTCTGAAGTTCCGCTCTTACGCTTTTTGTACACCTCTGCTGACACCTGAAATGTGAACTGTTTAAAAAAAAACCTTTATATACTAACAGATTATCTATTACTGTAAAAACCAACAATAACCTTTGACTCAGTGGTGGTTCTTAAATGGAGAGCTGCAACGATGAGATAATAGTGCCGTTCTGAGGGGTATACATTGAATGAAATTCAACACAGTCTGGCTTGCTTTGCATTAGCTGACTCTATAATACCTAAAACCTTAGTTGGAAATAGGGCTGCCACAAACGATTATTTTCATAGTCGACTAGTCACCGATTATTTTTGCGATTAGTCGACTAATCAGATCATCATCCATTGGACGTAAAACGTATAGCTTATTGCACCAGCAGCATCTGCTCTTATATAACTATCATTAGCTTACAGCTTTAAGTGTTTAAGGTATGTGCTAACAAAAAAAAAAGACAAGATGATAGCTTATTAAATTTTAATGAAATTTGCAGATTGTTTCGGTGAAGTTTAATAAACTCAGCCCTCTGCTCCTTGCTATCTAAAATATAACAGGACACCGGAGTATATTCTTGAGCATCTCACACTTCTGATAATCAGTTGTCTGCTTGAAGTTTATTCAGCTGTGCAAAAAACTATAACTTTAATCTCAGCCAAACCGATTTACTCAGGAACAAATAAAATACTAAAAAAAAAGGCAAACAATAACATTTTAAAGTTATCTAAGTGACTTATATATCATGTTTAACCTGAGTAGCAAAAGACGGCGGTGGGTTTGAAAACGATTTGCCGGGAGTCCGGTGCTCTCACAGGCTCTAGTGAGCCTTGCCCCACTATCGAGCTAGTGGGTAACAGACGTCTCCGAAAATGTCGGAGCGCTTTTGAAAATATGCGGTGTCTTGATAAACTGAGCAGATATTTGAGGTTTACACAGCTACATTCTCGCCTGAAAATATGTTAAACGTTTATTTTGTGACCCAGAAAGAATAATAAGAGTAACATTAAAACTAACTAGCTGCCGCCATTGTTGGAAACTGAGCTGGGCTGCGCTATGAATTCTGGGACACCGCTTCTTCTTCTTCGGGGTTTAACGGCAGCTGGCATCCTTGTACATGCAGTGCTGCCATCTTCTGTTTCAGTCCGTTATTACACTCTTAAATCCTGCTATTATTCCTGCGTCTTTTGTGATCTTACAAAGCTTCAAACGACGCGTCGACTATTAAATTAGTCGTCGACGATTTTGATAGTCGACGTAATCGTGACTAGTCGACTAATCGTGGCAGCCCTAGTTGGAAATAGTGGGTATCACAATGGTGGTTATGAAGTTTTTCCACTAAGCCAAGCTTTCTGCTTCAAGCTTTCAGTGTACTTGGATAAAAATTGGTGTTTTGTAGATCTCTGTGGAAGAAGCCAAGCTGTTCCTTACTAAAACACAAAACGATCCCCACTTCAGTCAAAGATGTTACCAGATGATTAAAAAAATTATGATGATGCACTGCACACTACATGCTTAAAATAAAAGAATCGGTGAAAATGTGGCGCTTCCAGATGATTTTTAAACTAAAAGTAAACACAAACCACCCCCGACCAGGTTAAGGGCTCAGCACAAGTTACCAGTAAAAAGATCCACACGGAAAACTGACTTTCAGCTAGGGTGTGCTGGCTTTGTAGTACACCCTAGTTCAGTCGTGATGAATCATGGTCACTGACAGGAAAACAGCAAAACATATAGAGACACATGCTAGTCACATTTCTTTATTAATCATGTTACTTTTATTTGGTGGACATCAGCAGTGTTATCACCAAACTGAGGTATTAGCAAAATACTGGACTGATACTACAGGCAGCTGATGATGAGCTTGAGCTTAAGAAGAGAAGCCTGTTAAAGTATAATGCCCATAATAAAAGCACAGTAAGGATAACACTAGTTCGTGACCAGGCAGGCCCAATGACTTTTCTGTTTCTCATATAAAAAAGAGGTTTTAGTGCCTCATTTTCAGTCCCCTGCTGCAGGTCTTAACATTCTTCCAGAAAGGATGTGCTCTAAGCCTTTGTCAGAGCAGTGATTGAATGAACATATGCAGAGGCTCAGACATGATTGCAGACGCGCTGAGAGAAGATGGAAGAAGGATGAGCTGTATGTTTCCTTACATACTTAGGGACTGTCTCTCTGTTTACCAAGAGGCTGTACAGACTGCAAAGACTGTTTATCTCAAACCTAATGTCTACAAATAGACACAAGCCTCAGGTACCATCTTGTAAACCTTTCAACCTTCACTCTTGCTGCTATCCTTTTGCCACAAATAACTCCTGACACTTGTCTCCAGCAACTCTACCCTGGCCCCCTCTCTTTTCCACCTCTTGTGTCCTGTCAATTGCTTTGGAAATATTACTGATTAACTGAGGAAAAATAAAGTTATTTTGCTTGTTTAAAAATGAGGCAAAAACAAGTTGTGACAAAAATAAATAAATAAAATCTAGATAGTGATTCCTGGACTCCAGTTCAGAAAGGTCTACAGAATCAGAATCAGAATGGGGTTTATTGCCAAATGTTGAGCAGGTTTACAACATTAGGAAATTGCTGCGGTGCTTCAGTGCAAACATGCTGTCATAAATAGCACTTAAATAGACATGGAAAAAAATAAAAGTAGGGATAAGAATTAAAAGTGCTACGTGGAAAGATATGTGCATGAGATATACATGAGATATATACATGAGAATAAGAATTAAGAGTGCTACGTTGAAAGATATATACATGAGTGCAGGTGGTGATCAGTGCCAAACAGAATGATGCAGTGACACAGCGTAGGGTCATGTGTTAGTACAGAGGGTTTCTCCACACGAAAACTCTACAATTCATCCAGAAATCTCGTGCAGAGGTGAGTCGAGGTCATTAAATCAAAAGCACATGAACATTTAGGTAATTGCCATTAGCTTAGTGACCAGGTGTAGAATGAAGGTCTTCCTCAATCTTTACGAGTAAGCAGCAAATCATATGATTGGAATTTTATAGATTGTATTCATATTGGCCAGATGTGTATAATTATCAACCAGGGAGTCATCAGGCAGCCCTTCTTATACAAAAGATGCATGACACCTTGATAAAAGGTGAGTCTAGAAGCCTTTTTGCAGACTTTGTTATGTGTGGAAGTGAGCGGGTTAATTACACAGTGCAATTGTGGCAAGAGGTAGAGGCGTTACTGAGCTCAGGTGGAATAAAAGTAAACTTCTTTCTAGTGTCCAAAACAGCACTGTCTGTTCCTACGATCAGCATCACAACCTTTACTTTGTAAAACAAATGGCTGCTGATAGGAGCAGCTTTTTCCCCTCATGTTGGAGTTTGTTAAAGATGTGATTTGACCTTTACGTTTTCCAGGTGAAAAATCTACAGAAAGTCAGGAGCTGTTTCTCAATACCCAAGAACACAAGTTAGTACTTGTTCTTGCTTGTGTGGACTTCCTGAGAACAGAGAATCCAGCACAATCATTCTACAAATGGAGGCAGTGCAGTTGATAAAATCACATCTCAGCTCAAGTGTGTTTTTACTGTCATTCCCTCCCAATTTCATTGATTAATATTTACAACAGAAATTACTCAATTTCCTTAGAATTAAACTAGATTATTTGTGTTTTTAAGCATTTTGACAAAATGTTTGGCTATAACAGGATCATTGATGTAAAATTGATTAAAAAAGATGCAGTAAAAACTGGACTGATTTATTCATTACATGCATACACGCGCCATATAAACTACATTATCTAGAGATGCTGATTACTACTATATAAATCCTTTTTTTTAGATGTACAGAACATCTGCTCGCCTTTCGTGTTCATGGCCGTGGTCTTCTAACATTCAGAGATTTACTGATCTGCTTCATAGTGTCTAAGCTGACAAATGAGTATTAGGGCCATATTAAGAAAAAAAATGTATTGATCATTTTGAGAGTAAAGTTAAAATACTATTTTAAGAAAAAAGTTTAAATGTGGAGGTTACCATTGTTTCAAGGCAGTCTTTCTTGGAACAACCATATACCCCCTTTAAAATGCCTTGTGTAGATAAGTTAGTAAAATCGTACTTTTCGTTGCAAGAAAGGAAATTATTTCCTTTTTTTAGCAAACACAGTGTGGTGATAAGTATAAGGATGTTGAAAGGATGGTGCAGAAAGCTGCGTCAGGTCAGAAGCAAAAAGCACAAAAATGTAAGAGTTGGCCTGATTTGTATAAAATGAAGTTGCTGGCAGTGGACAGATGCAGGGATACCGATGGTTACACTTTTTAAATGAAAAGGATGTATGTTTTATCACAAGACAGTAAGATGGCTGATCAATTTCTTCCACTAACTCATCTACATAAGGCATTTTCTAGAGCAGCCTACACATAACGTCCATATTTTGACTTTTTTCTTGAAACCGAATGTTAACTTCGAATTATTCCATCTATGCTTGACAATATCCTTAGTCGAAGTCAGCAGCAAGTCACCCGCACTATACACAGTGTAGGTAGAGCACTGTTTTCCCGTCCTGAGTCGCCTGACAGTATGCCAGAATTTCTTTGAGGCAGTCCAAAAGTCTTTTTCCGTGGGCTCTCCAAAAGAATAAAATTGCAGAAACAAGCAGCAGAAATAAGCTTTCTCCAAAGGGTGTCTGACCTCTCCCTTAAGAAATAGGGTGAGGAGTTTGGTCATCCGGGAGGGGCTCAGAGTAGAGCCACTACTCCTTCACATTGAAAGGAGCTGAATGAGGTGGGTCGGGGATCTGACAAGGATGCCTCCGGGCACAGTCATTACATCACTGAAACACAAACTTCATCTCTCTTAATAAAAACATTAGACATGCACAGTTCAGTCTGCATATTGAACAGAAACAAACATGTCAGATGTTAGAACTGTCTTGTTAATACCATAATATTTCAAACCTTACAGTTTCAGCCGTCATCTGTCATTGCCGCTTTTGATTTTGGATGAAATGCATTCTGAAAAACTTGGCTGCACCAAGCACACAAAGGTCACCCCCAGTGCATGCTCAGCAGAATGGGCAAAGTGAGAACATCTGGATGTTTTAAGCCTGCATGACTTGAATTGAATTGGAGTAGTACTTGGGCTGCAACTGATGACATTTCACAAGTCCACAAGAATACAGGTATACACAAGTATGTATATTGAGAAACAACCAAGATCTTGAAGGATTGCACAGGAGCGCGCCTCAGGTAGGTGAAAATCCCTCTCGCCCCTCTGTCCGACTTAAGTGGATAAGGACAGACACACATACATTTTAAAGAAATTTAATGGCAGCTGGAGCTGCGTGATCATTTCCTGTAAAAAGTGCAATTAACTTTACTGTAAACACTTTTTACATCCTCGTAATTTGATTTACAATAAAATTGCTGTTACTGGATTTTACTGCAGTTTGCTATAATTTTTATTTACAGTAAAGCTACAGTAAATTTTATTAACAGTAAATTTACTGTAAATTTAATTGGTAATTATAGCAACCACTGTGAATTTAAATTAGCTTTGCTGTAAATTCAACAGCAAATTCCTGGCAGCAGGACGTTATTTTAGAATTTACAATAACCAATTTGCTATATTGTCTATATTTTACAGTTACTGTATTTTTTTTAAACTATCTGTATTTAGATCATTTGTAGCGTATCTTTATTTAAAGTAGGTCTTTATTTACTGTATCTTTATTGATAAAATTCTTAGTGTTCTCCAGTTTAATTTATACTATTGCAGGACTAAGATAGTAAAGCACTATAAACTACATCTGACTCCTGTTCCTTCAAAAGGCAGTTGATCATGAATATTTCTCCTTAAAACATGCTTTTTAATTGTTGAAAGTACAGTTTACAAATGTGTAAGAAAAAACTGACGTGTTTATAGTAGAAACTGAAAACACTGTCGTTTAATTGTTTGTTGCTTAATTACTTTGGAATTTAGAATTGGCTTCAAACGCCATTCAGAGGCACTTTGTATATAACTTAAAATATGTAATATTCAATACTGAACTTTGATACAGTACTGTATATTTTATTTAATTCTTTGCATTTTTTTTGAAGAAAAGTTTATTTCAATGTTTTTACATTTCAGAGAACATAATATTAGATTCAGCGATTAGTTTTAGTTGGATAACCTTATCAATTTCCTGCTTTAATTCTAATGCCACACCCATATAATTTTTTTTAATTGATATACAAACAAACATAATCATAGTGGTTCTTACACCTATGATGCCTTTGAATATCTTTCTTTTGTTCAAAGCTGTTATTTCTAAAGAATGACTGGACTTTGTTGCTCTGAAATAACCTTGCCAATATTGACAAATTAAAATGTCAGTCTTGAATTTGCTACCTGAGTGTTAGTAAGTGCTAAAGAAACTTTATAAATGTTTTGCGGCACAAGATTAATTGTCTGTTTCCTCACTCCCTCTCTGTTTGTCCAACTTTAAGTCAGAGGACCTCGGAGCTTGTGCCCAATTTGAAGCCAGTCGAAATGCAAGGAATATGATGCCTAGCGCCAGCTGTGGCATTTTCCCAGAGTTCACCCTGAGGAAGCCGTCCTCGGAGACCGACATTGAGAACTGGGCATCCAAGCACTTCAATAAACACACACAGGTATTCACAAAAATATAAAACACAAGCCTGTTTCCTTTTAGTGATTCTGAACCTGATATCTCTACTGTATAAAAACGCTTTATGTATCCTATACTTTATTCTAATGGTCTGTTTTCAAGATCTCTAAAGGAAGTTTCATGCTTTTTAATTAATTAATTTCTATGCATGTGAAACAAATAAATTAACAGTCAATTAACATTATAGTAAGACTGTAATAACAGCATTGCATTAATAACACTGTTGATTTAAATGATTCTGTTGATGGTGTCACATACTGACAGTAAAAAGGTTTTATTATAATAAATAGACAGTAATTATCTACCCAAAGCGTAGACACACCTTTGGATCTTCAGGTTGGGGGTGTCTGTATTCAGAAAGGGTCCCTAGGCTACACCCCCTATGCTAATAAATCATACTTCACATACAAACGAAGACATACCGACTCGGACTTGCCTGGTTTCAAAAGGTTAGGTCAGGTGTTGACGAACCAGGACACACTAATGAGAAGTGTGCTGCTGGAACATGAAGGCACAAGTGGGCAAGAGATAAACACAAGACATTGTTGGAATGCTACTACACAAGTAACCCCAGCAGAAGGGGTTACTTGAAGAGGATGTGCAACCTATGGATTTTTTGATACCCGAGCAAGGCACAGAAAGGAATTGGGAGGAATACCAAAGGAGTGAAGGAGTACTGGTAAACAGAGCAGTGGCCTGAGACTGCAAGGCTAGGCTGACCCTCAGAGCCTTCATCAGGAACTTGTGACATACAACACTAGAAGCCATCTTCAAGCCCATAGCACGAGTTGCCATCAAATGCTGGATCTACCAAGGAAATGCACTGTCCCCACTCCTATTCTGTATAAGCCTGAGCCCTCTCAGTGAGATCATTGACAAGACTGGCTACGGACTTGTTCACTGGTTTTATTACTACGGAACGGAGCAATCTCCTGCAGAGGATCAGGCAAGTTCTAAGAAGTCAGCTGAACAGTAAGAACAAGATCCTATCTGTAGGTAAGAACGCCTATGCCCAGGCAGCAGAAACCCAAGAAAGAAGAGGAGGAACCAACATGAAAAGATAGACCCCTGCATGGTATGTACCACCAGCAGATAGAGGAAGTAGCTGACATCCAGAAATCCTACCAGTGGTTGCAAAAAGCTGGACTGAAAGACAGCACAGAGGCACTAATCATGGCAGCACAGGAACAAGCTCTGAGCACAAGATCCATAGAGGCTATCACACAAGTGCAGGCTGTGTAAAGATGCCCCTGAGACAATCCAGCACTTAACAGCAGGATGCAAGATGCTAGCAGGGCATACATGGAACGCCATGACCAAGTGGCCGGCATAGTGTACTGAAACATCTGTGCCGAGTATGGCCTGGAAGTCCCGAGGTCAAAATTGGAGGTGGTGGAGAATGACCGAGCTAAGATCCTGTGGGACTTCCAGATACAGACAAAATGGTGGTGGCTCACCAGCCAGACATAGTGGTGGATTAACAAGCAGAAGAAGACGACCGTAGTGATAGATGTAGCGATACTGAATGACAACAACATCAGGAAGAAAGAACGCAAAAAGCTTGAGAAGTACCAAGGGCTCAGAGAAGAACTGGAGAAGATGTGGAGGGTGGAGGTAACAGTGGTACCTGTACCTACAAGTGGTAATTGGAGCGCTAGGTGCGGTGACTCCCAAGCTAGGCGAGTGGCTCCAGCAGATCCCAGGAACAACATCAGAGATCCTTGTCCAGAAGAGCGCAGTCCTAGGAACAGCAAAGGACCTTTGTTGTCTTGATGTCAGCAGCTTGTGTCTCCTCCTTTGACCAGCTTGTTATCCCACTTTGTTACTATCAACTGCACTTCTCCAGTCTGAATGACATTCCAATGTCACTGCTGCAGATCCCAGTGGTGTGGGTCAGTGAATCGATGTCTCAATAACTCCTGGCATTTAGCTTGATGTTGTTGGTATTAGAAGCCAGTCTTGTTTAATCGTCTCACTGAAGGGGTTCAGGCCTATGCAGAACAGCAGTGGGTACAGGGCAGATCCTCAGTATATCCTGCATTTGATGGTGACTTGTGTATTTGGGTTGAATTTGACCTCAAGTGTTTTTTGCCACATCCCCATCGAATTCCTGATGAAGGCTCTTGAGGTCATGTTGATGTCGAAGGCATTCCAGCATCCATGTGTAAGCCACTGAGTTATATGTTTTTGGGCGGTGCACTGGTTGGTCAGTCTGGTCTTACAGTCTTGAGTGACAACTCAAGACTACCAGGGGCTGGGACCCTCTGGTGTTTCTGCCGGTTCCTTCCTGAGCCCCGCTTTTGCTAAATTCTTATACCTAATAATGAATGCAATCTATAAGTTGCTACAGTGGACAATGAAACAGACAGTAACAACAATCCCCCTGCAGTTTCTCCAGAAACGGTCATTTTGATTTCAATCTGTTTCTGTTTTAACCATCTGTTCCCCCGATGGTTAAAGCTTGCTTCCAGGTTGTTAATTAGAAGGTCTAACCCAGATGGATTTAATGTGTTTGTGAATGGTAGCAATATCTTGATGAAACGCCTGTAGTCATGTAAAGTACATGCTAATTTCTCCAAGGTCAACCTTTCTTGCTATATTCAGTAGAGGCATATTCAGCTTTGCACTGTCAGTAGTTTATACACTTGGTGCAACTGTTGCTAAAATTTAGTGAAAGAGTGATGACCTCATATCATATCCAAACTGATAATCTTTACCTTTCACTTAACTTAAAAAATATCTCAAAGCCTTTTAGGGCTATGAATATGTAATATTTTCAACAAAAAAGGGAAAATGTACAACTATAATTAAATTAAATAAAAATTTAATTTATACAATGTCAGTTCATAGCAACGGGTTCTTCAATGGCTATATACTGTAAAAAAAAGACCTTAATGAATTTAAGATGATCCCCATTAACAAGTATTTGGTGACAGTAGTGCAGAAGAAATCCTTTTAACAAGAAGAGACTTCAGGAAGATGCTCAGGGAATGGCAGCCATAATTCTCTGCTGAGACAAGGTTAATTAAATGTCAGTTACTCTCTTAGCATCTGTTTCTGTGTCACTTAAACAACTTTATATTTCTCTCAATCCCTGATTTCTTTCCTCAGGGTCTTTTTAGAAGAAAGGTCTCTATTGCCAACATGTTGGCCTGGAGCAGTGAGCCTATCAAGAAGCCCATGATTGTGACTTCAGACCGCAGCGTGAAAAAGGAGGCAGTCGAGATCTTTAAACTCATCCAGACCTACATGGGAGACCGTCGCTCCAAGGCCGACCCCCTTTCTGTGGCTCTGGAGGTGAGTTTTTCCTAACTTTCTCATTATGTCCTTATAAATAATTTTATTTCAGCACCTTCACTAGAAAACTGACACTGAGTCCAGAAGTTTGGTACAGTGTGTACACAGCCACTGTGCTGTTTAAAAAATGAGTAAACTGGCCAAATATAGGCCACAAGAAGAACTGGAAGGCCAACAACCCTATTTACACTAAAGAAGGATAATATGAAAAAAATATCCAGTGACCTGAAACATTCAGACTTTTAATGGAATAAAGGATCATTTTTATTTCTAATCATCATCAGAATCATAGAATAGAACAAGTCAGCCAAAGAAAGAATAGCTGTGGGAAGTTTTACACGAAAACCGAGAACTTGTCTTGAAGACTGCTTAAAGAAATTACAAGAAAGCTTCCTCAAGACAGTTCAGGCTGTACTGAACAATAAAGGCGGTCATGCCAAATATTGACTTTCAAGCTCATTTCAAGTTTAGAAACTCTGTTCGTACCCTTTACCTTATACTGTATTATATGTTTTATAGAGTTCAATAGAGCACTGTTCCATTTCCCATTTTCCTACCAACATAAAAAGAAATGAGGGGTGGATCGTGACTTTTGCACAGTATTTTAGCAAATGTTTAAAGTGAGACATTTTACTATTTCATTAAAATATTAGCTAATTTGGTTAATTGTCAACAGGTCAGTAACACGACTTGGTTTATAAAGACTATAAAAAGAGGCACAATAATGTTCCTTAATGTAAAATTTAGTTTAAAAAAAACTTGAATATTTCGTTATCTACAGAACAAAATATCATCAAAAGATTCAGAAAATATGAAGTCGAAAAACCAGTATTGGGTCCCTGTGTTATTTAGGCCCTGTGGTGGCACTATATTGAAAACAGTCATTATTCTCTCATGGAAATGACTGCAGGCTCGGAAACACTTTGAGAAATCTTTGTGAACATCCCTGTGATATTCACAAATGCAGGTTAAAGGTTTATTATGCAAAGATGTGATGCGACGTTCTCTGGGCTAAGGGTCCTTTTAAAATGGACTGGGCTAAGTAGAAGACTGTTCTGTGGTCAGACGAATCAACCTTTGAAATTCTTAAAAACAAAGATACCGCATCCTCTGCATTAAATAGGAGAGAGACCATCTGGCCTGTTATTAACATTCAGTTCAAAATCCTGCACCCTGCCTATGGAACACTCACATCCAGACAACATATTTGCCAAGAAAAGCCTTGTATATTTCAGCAAGACAATGATAAACTGCATACTGGATTTGTTTCACTAACTGAAAACATCTGGCGCAACAAAGTTTTAAACATGGCTCTGTACCAACTTTTTTGAGACATGTTGCTGCCACCTAATACAAAATGACCTTATTTTTTCTTACAATGGTGCATCTTCTGATTTCCGATACTTGATATGTCTTTGTTCTATTGTGCATAAAATATTTATGACAGCTGCAAATCATTGCATTGTGTTTTCATATACATTTTACGCACCATTCCAATTTTTGCAGAATTGAGGTAAATCAGTTGGACAGAAAAGTTCAAATGACCTCAAATTTTTTAATGTTACATGGTCCTCTGCCTGTCTGTCAGGTTGTGGTGCGTGGGTGGAGTAATCAGGGTTTGCGTGATGAGCTCTACATCCAGCTGTGTCGTCAAACTACAGAGAACTTCCGCTACGACAGCCTAGAGCGAGGCTGGGAATTGATGGCCATCTGTCTAGCTTTCTTTCCCCCAACACCCCGTTTCCACACTTACCTGGAGGGCTATATTTATCGACACATGGACCCTCTGAATGACACCAAAGGTGAGGGTCCAACACACATCTCTGCTATTTAGTACCAGTGACACATGATCTGTCTGGAACCAAGTCACTTGGATGGTATTTTACTGAGGTGGCTTTTGATGGAAAGACTTGGATAAATTACACTCTTTACTCGTATTTAGCCAAATGCTTAAAGATTGACGGGACAGCACTTCATGGTGCAAATGGATATTGACAAAGCATTTTGTAAAAGTAACACAGGAATTTTTCATTGAAAAGAAATTGACACAGCATTCGTCTTTCCTTGTCTTTTTGATTTTTACAAACTTCTCTTATTCCGTACATTTTTCATTTATATCCCCTCAACATACAGGCACAAGACACAAACACATATATTCACACATGCACAAACATTTTTTTTTCTACTCTACTTTATAAATTTGCAATCTCTCATAATGACATTGCCAAGTTTTGTAACTTAGAATATCTGTGGTGTTGGAACACAGGCAGAGACTCAAAGCATCTGCCACATAAATAAACTTAAAGCTTACATTGTTTACATTTATTGTAAACTGACTCTCAGATATAAAAAAAAAACCTTTAACCACATCTTCTCTGCTCATTTTAATTCTAGACAAAGAGGGATAGTTATTTCGCTACACAAATCAATTGCTTTTACTCATACTCTTATGCCTTTTCGTTGCGTCGTCCTGCAAAGCACTGATCACTTCCACTTGTTAAGAACTGGCATTGGCCTCAACCTCAGTCTGGACTTTAGATTGGAATGAAAGTCTCCCACCTGAGATTGCAAGACCATCGGGTGTTTCGTGGGTTGTTGTCAGGAACAGCAAGCGAGAAGATAAAATAAAAGTGGGGATGCAGAGCTGGCTGTCGCATCCAGCTGCAAAAACAACCAATGCATCTCTCAAAAACACAATGGAGGAGCTATAATCAGAGATTTAATACAACTGCTTTGTCCAGGAGTGTTGTCCGCTGATTGTAACTGAATCCAGTGCCTCAGTGGAGTTACCGGGCCGGAATCTACACCCCCAGGACTGGAGTGAATCTGGTAAGGGAAGGGGCGGAGCGTTCTGACCTTATGTACTTCATAACTGATGCCAACAGTAGAATTATAGACAGTCACTCCTAACCGTACTTAGAGGCCATGTCCAGTCAGTGCAGACGCTTCTATCTACCTCGCAAGCTAATGGTGTCACGATCACTGGCGTGTGTTTTAAGGGAGGACCAGATGCAGACAGCGCAGGCAGAACTGAATTTAACAAAAGGGAGCTGGTTTATGGGGCAGATGGAAAAACATTAAAAAAGGCAATGTTGTTGCAGGGGACGTTAATAAGACATATTTAAAATCAGTACTCCCCAAATTCCACCAACATGTTAAGTGTACATGAGCAGAGGGGACAGGACAGTGGACCATGTGTAGAATAACATCAAGTGGGCCTAAAATCCGACACCCCTCCTCCACCTAGGACAATCTGACCATCTCTCTTCCCTGTCTCCACCTCCCTTAGGAAACAAACCTCTCCAAGCACCCAGGTCACTGAACCACCTAGGTTTTTCCTAACCAAAAATCTTGGATCACGAGTGAAGTACATGCTCTGATCTCGTAACTCAGCCTTCATGCTGAGGGACCGTTCTCTGTACAGCACTGCCAGGGACAACCTGAGGAGGAGGAGCATCAAACGGGCCAAAGAAGGCCTGCAGGAGGAGTATAGAGGGCTTCCTCACTGACAACAACTCCCGCCAGGTGTGAAGAGGCATTCAAGCCCTCACCAGTGTTTGAGGCGGATAGTCTCTCAGCACATGCTGCCTACTGCCTTATCTCGATCTCTACCAGTTTGTTTACAGACCAAATCAGTCTACGGAGGATGACAGGAAGAATTAAGTGAGGATGCTCTTCATGGACTACAGCTCGGCATTCAACACCATCATCCCAGACATCCTTACCAACAAACTGGACCACCTCAACATCCCCCCTGCCACCTGCTCCTGGATCACAGGATTTCCTAACCAACTGGAGTTGAGACAGCGTACAGGGCGGAGCGAGAGAATTTGTCCCACTGGTGCTCAGAAAACAACCTGAAGCTCAATGTCCTTAAAACAAAAGAACTCATAATGGACTTCAGGAGGCAGTGACAGGTCCACTCCCCTGTCATTGTAAATGGAGAACAGGTGGAATCTGTCTCCACCTTCAGGTGTTATTTATTCCTGCTTTTATATTTTATTCTAGCACACTTGGTGTGAAGCACTCACAATTTCTTGTACATGTACAATGACAATAAATGACTATTCTATTCTATTGTTATTGGAGGAGATTCTATCACCAGACAGTTCCAACAGACATCTACATAACTCACAATCCAAAGAAATAATTAAATTCTATAGAATCATTTTATTTTTGGTGAAGATATTTGACTAAAACAAGTACCAAGTGGTGATTTAATACCTTTCTGCTGACTTTGACATATACATTAAAAAGGAGTCATCCACGTCATCTACAAAAAGCAGAGATGAGATTCTGTGGCCGCTACTTGGTTATACCTAGAAATACTGTCCATAAATGTTGTGAACAAAAGTGACAAAGAGCAGTCTCCCACTGTAAATTAGTCTAACAGATTGCTGGCAATAAGGGATCAAGCTTTCGCTGCGGTTGTACATGGACATGGAATGGCTCATAAGAACAGGCCAGACACCCCATACTCCTACAGCGCCCTCCACAAGCATACAAAGCACACGTAGATTGGTTGGACAAACTTCCACATATATTCACGCTGAAACATCCTTGAGAGGATAAAGAGCTGGCCCATGGTTCCACTACTAGGATGGAAACTGCATTGTTGTCCTGGATCTGGGGTTGTTCTAACAGACATATTGTCCTTTCCAATACCCTGGCCTAGTTGAAGCACATCCTCCAATCCGCTTTCTTAAAGATGGCATTCACCATCCCAGTCTGAAAATCCTGAGACACCACTCCAGATCTCCACACAATGTTACAGAGGAGTGTCAAACATGACATTCCTACAACATCCAGAGCCTTCGGGAGTCAAGCCTTTCTCAAGGAGGCTTGTTCCAAGACATTCAATGAGGTGAGCCTGACTACATCTACCCGGTATCTCTCAACCTCATGCACTAGCTCAGGGTCCATCCCCACCAGAGAGGTGGCGTTCCATGTCTCGATTACCAGCCTCAATAGGAGGGGATTGGTCCGCCAAGGCCTCCACTCTTGGCTGCCGCTATGATGCCCCCTGTGAGTGACAGGCCTACGGGATGTTGGGCCCATGTCGTCTCTTTGGGATGCGTCCAGCTGGGTCCCATGAACAGTATAGAGTAACTTGGGCCAACTGTTTTTGATTTAGAGTTACAGAAATAAAATTGAGTTGAATTAAGTAGTCATTGTGTTTTTACATGTCTATATCCACAAATGGTTTCCATAATGTTTACCAAATATCCAAGGAAATACAGTGTACAAGCCTAAAACTGAATATGTAAAATTCTATGTAGTATGAAAGTGAATCATTTGGTATAACCACTTTTATTCTGCAACACAACATGAACTCATTTGGTCAAGCATTCTTCTAATCTCTATTAGTAGTCCTCATAAATTGTTCTGCACGATTCTTTAAGGATATTCTAAAGTTCCTCTTTGGATGTAGACTGCCTTTTGTTTTGTTCTCCGTCCAGATGATTCAACAGTGCTTCAATAATGTTGTCCAAGCTCTGGTTGCAACTTTTGTCAAAGAGCTAGTGAGATCTAGCCTCTGCATGAGTTCAACACTATTGTGAGGGATATACCATAATGTCCCATCATCAAGTGCCAATTTGTCTACAGCCACTTGCTATGCAAACCCTTTGAATCCTTTTATCTCCAAGTCCGTGTGCTATGGTCGGAATAAAGGATCTTTCTTAACCTTCCTCTTTTGTCTGATCATTTCCTAAAAATGTTTAAATGTACAATAATGAATTACACAGAGGTGGTGTGGGAGCCAAGTTAATATAGTACATATATTTCAGTATTTATATTTACTGTCAAACTTATTTTGTGTAATTAGTTATTTAATAAGTAAATTCATGGGTAATGAAAGTTATTTTATTGCATTCGTGTTGGCTTGGTTAAGTAAAACTGTGAATACCTTTGGTTTAAAAGTCCCGTGGAAATTTTTTCCTCTTCAGATGAACGTAGACGAGTGAAGCAATAGCTTTACATTTTCACTACATGCGACTCTGGATACCTTTGGAAAAATATTCATAACCATCTCACAGACAAACATTATGTACTTTCAATTTGTTAATATGTTTTACTCTTTTTTTAAACTCAGTGGTTCCAGTGCCTTTGGTACATTTACCCCTAACAGTGACTCAATCTCTGACTCGATTTCTAGAAGGGGAATGTGTCTTAAATGAAGCCAAATATCCTTCTGATGTGGAATGTTTTCCTTATTTACAGGCATGGTTCCAGGTTTTCTCCACTGGTGTATAATGGCTGTCACCGTGGCTCACTGGAGCATCACAGCTTTAGAAATGGCTTTATAACCTTTTCCAGACTTGTTTCTCAGGTGTTTCTTTAGATTGTGGCGTGATGTCTGGCTTTTTGAGATCTTTCAGTCTGCCGCACTTTGTCAGACAGGATCTATTTAGGTGTTTTCTTGATTTAACAGCTCTGCCAGTAATCAGGTGTGTTTAGTGAAACTGAACTCAATTACTATTTTTACACAGGACCAGTCAGGTTTGCAGAACTTTTCTCCTTTAATCAATGAAATCATCATTTAAACACTGCATTTTGTATTTACTTGGGTTATAATCTGAAACATGTAAGTGTGACAAATATGCAAAACACTAGGAAATCAGGAAGGGGCAAACATTTTTTGGCACCATAGTAGGAATCAGTTCTTTTAACATTTACCGTTTCTCTAAGAAGTAAACTGTAGTCCTGAAGTACCTTAACGTCCTCTGATTTAACGAGCTCGGTTTCATTGACGATCCATTTCCAAAATGTTCCTGTAACAAAGCCTTAGCTTGAGTATAACTTCTTGTGCTATTTCCCTTGGGTGACCTCTTGTAAATTGCAACAAAATACAGACAGTCACTATGGCTGTCAGATTTACTTTCAGCACTATTTTTAAAGTCTCTCATAAACAACTGATGCTCCATCTCTCTTTTAGTCAGAGATTACAATTACTGTTGTTGTACTAAGTTTTTATTTCATTTTGCTTTTTCAAAACACAGTAATAGTTGCTGCCATTGCCTAAGCAATTATTGAAATTAGAAGTGGTTCTCCGAAGCAAATTATCATTGATGTACATATATTGAGCGCTGGCTTGAGCATTGAAGCCTTATTCACCAGCTCCACCTTGTCATCCACATATGGACACTTCCTACTTCAAATCTCAGATGGCAACAGCCAAAGCGCCATAATCAAATCTACAAAATGGTAATCCAACACCAGTGATTGACATCGTGAGATACAGAATCTCCACAGATTGGAAGAATGTTTGAGTTGTTGTCGTGCTAATGAATCAATTTAAGACAACTAAAACAGTCTCCTAATGTTGTTAATATGTTGTCTTTTTCTGTTGCTCAAGGTGTGGCCATTAGCAGTTATGCTAAATACTGCTACAGGAAACTGACAAAAGCTGCACTCACTGGAGCCAAGAAGGTACGGAGCGCCGTCTGTCCACATGTTTTTACTTCCCCTTTTCAACCTAGTCTTTATTGACACAAATGTTCATTTCAGTGATGCAGCCTGCAAAAGAAGAACATATAGACATGATATTTATGAGTATAAATATATTCATAAATATGTAGTATGTAGTTTAGTGTATTTAAATCTGTAAGCCTAGGAGAAACAATACCTGACTATTAATGAGGAAGAAATGGAAGGAGCAATTGGAAGAACTGTACATTTCAGCCAGTTTATTTAATAATCTAAAGCTCTTAAGAAGGTTTATTACACATTTTATACCCTTGATCGCTATATTCTAATGTCTAATAATTTTGGAAGGGCTATGTTATCAAGAAACAGATCAGTTTTGTGTTTAGATGAGCTCATCTGTGGTGAATATATATTTGTTTTCTGATGAGATGAGAATGAACTTATTTTTCCTCTCATCACAGCTTTTCCTGCCTCCCAGAGACCACATACTGATGTTCCAGGCAGGTCATTATAGTCTAAATATAAAGCCCACTCTTTTTTAAAATATTTAATAATATCTTCATTTATAAGCAATAATGTGTTAAATTTCCAGTTTTTACTTGGCTGAATGACCTACTTATGTATTAGAATTAAAGACAAGGGAGCATGATCCTTGACAGGTATAAGGTGTATTTCAGTGTCTGAAATGTCACTCAACAGTGAGCTGCTGACTAGGAAATAATCCAGACGAGAGTTAGAAAGTAAACTCATGCGAGAAGAAAGTATGTTCCCATGGTTGACGTGTAGAGATCGCCAAAATCCATAATCGCTCAAGTACTGTTTAACTATATTTGTGGATTTTTTTCACTGACATCTTAATACTTGATACTTTTGAATGTTCCTTTAGTACTCAAAATGCTCTCAGCTCTGCCTCAGCTGCCCTGCAGTAACTTATCTGTGTGTGTCTGTGTGTGCGTTTCTGTCACACTTTTTCAGGGTGTGCAGAAACCCTGCATAGAGGAAATCAAGCATGCCAGGAACGCCATCTTCAACCCTTCCATGTTTGGGTCCTCCCTTGAGGAGGTCATGGCACTCCAGAAGGAGCGATATCCAGACCGCCAATTGCCATGGGTACAGACTCGCCTCTCTGAAGAGGTTCTGTGTCTCAATGGAGACCAAACAGAAGGCATTTTCAGGTGAGTGAGGAAGGGAGCTAATGGGACCAAATAGATGATAGAAGACTGCACAGTATGAAAACAGATGTGAGGGGAAAAAAATGAAACAAAATAAAATTAATGCTTTACAGACATTAAATTCTGTGAAGCATTTAATGACTATTTAATGTGTCATTAGTTAGTGGAACCATGCAAAATCTTACTATAAATAATTTCTTGGTCACATGCTCTTAAAGTACATAAGTCTTGGTCAAAATGTGGAGCTTGTCATGTTGCATCATGTTGCAACCACGTTTGCAACCAGGTTAAGTTTTAAGGGCTGACAAACAGTCAGTTTAAAACTCAAAGGAAAGAAGTGCAAAGTTGGGCAAGTTAATGACATATAATCTTTTAATACATACATTTGGATATCAGATTTCTCTTCTAGCCACAATTATGTGTCAGTTTTCAACATATTTTTAATGCATTTCAAAAATGATGAAGAAACATTTGTGTTTTTATAAGAGTTGCTACAAGTCTTTGTGAGCAGTTATGTGGTCAGCAGGTTGTGTGTGTTGTATCTGCTTTCTGCATGTCTGAGATGAAGCTCTTGTACATCCTTGTGTTTCTGGTTCTCACACTCTTTATGCAAAACAACTATGTAGCATAAGAAGAGGGCCGGAAGTGTAAATATCCTGTGATATTTGATCTCCAGAGTACCAGGGGACATAGATGAAGTCAATGCCCTCAAGCTGCAAGTGGATCAATGGAAAATCCCTACAGGACTGGAAGACCCACACATTCCTGGTACACATACACACTGTTGAATAGTGCTACTGAACACTGTGTCTCTGCAGCCCAGATATGATCCGCCTGCAGTAGTATGAGATGTTCAAATGACTTTCATTCCTGAATAAGTGCTTTCTTAGAAGTCTCACTTGGTGTCCTCTTCTGTATCTGCAGCCTCTCTGCTGAAACTTTGGTACAGGGAGCTCGAAGAACCGCTTATCCCTCACGAGTTTTATGAGGAGTGTATCACTCACTATGACAACCCAGAAGCAGCTGTCGGTGTGGTGCTGGGCCTGCCACATATCAACAAACTGGTGCTCTGCTATCTCATTCGATTCCTACAGGTAACACAAATATGCACAGGTTAGCACAGCTTGTCTAAGGAGCTGGAAAGAAAGCGAGTGGACTTTTTAACATTTCTTGAACACATTCCACCTCTCATCGAAGAGGCTTCTTAATTTCTAAAACCAAATGGTGGAAAATCCCAGGGATTTAAACCTAGTGGGGACTGTCCCTTAACCTGACTTACTATTAATCATGCACATCTGCCAGTGTGTGAAAAAAGGTATGGGTCATTACACTGGTTTCAGGTGAAACCAGTGTGAGACTTTGCCTCACCCTGTCATGTGACCTGTTGAGATCACCTCATGCAACATGAGTTTAGGCACCTGGGAAGGGATCTCGAGACTGAATTGTAGGGGGCTGACAGCTGATGGCATAAACCACCCACTCTGTTCAAAGGTGGTCATTCACAGTGGACATATATGGCCTATTTTTCTTCTATGTCAAAACATCAGTCTTCTCCATCCAAAATTTGAACCTTTGCATCATCCCAAGACTGACCTTTTTACTTAGAGCAGGTCATCTGCTAATTGTAAAGTTGGTGGTTCGATCCCAGGCTGCTCCAGTCAAAGTGCCAAATATGCTTGGGTAAGATACTAACCCCAAGTTCTTCTCTGATGCATACATCAGAGTATGAATGTGTGTAAATAGTAGATAGAAAACACTTAGATAGAACAAGCATAGCAAAAAGTGCTTGTATGAATGGGTGAATGAGGCAAGTTGTGTAACAACCAGTCCGTTTACCGTTTACCATTTTCCAGATGTACAGCTGAAGTGGGATTTATAGTCCTGTCCGTCCCGTACACGTTTCGTTCTGGCAGATAGAAGAGAAAGGTGTTTTAAAAGGGTTACAAATATGTACAGTATGGTCCACAAACATAAATGAAGATTTATGAACGCGTGCAGTGATTTGTGTTTAACTTTTGAAGACTCACAAGCATGTGCTTCAATTCAGACTCAAATACAAAGCAATTTGACCACATATGAAACCATTTTAAAAATATGTATGCCCAAACCTGAATAAATACTGGTCATTTATACACAACTTGCCTCAAAAGGGTTGCAAATGTGTACGATATGATCCACAAGCGTAAACTAAGATTTACAAATGGTTATCTGCACAGACATTTGTGCGCACAGAAAGGTTTTTGGATGGTAAAATTATCAGATTTGTAAAGCTGAGCTTGATAAGTTGTGCTTGACGTACCTGGCTGTCTTTGGTTGTGAAGTCTTTCCGTTTTAGTCTGGGCATTAATTGAAAGTAGTAAGTTTTGGTTTGGAGTGTTGGAATTTCTGGAGTTGTCTTTCTTTCTCTTTCGTGTGTTGTGCCAACTGTGCCTTGTCCACAAACCTCTTATGAAATGGGAGAAGGTAGAAGTTTTGTGAGTTCCTGCAGGGTCAGGTTGATCTCACTTTGGAGTGCTCTTCATACTTACTTACTTTGCTCTCTATAAGATCTGCCTCAGCTCTTGTCCCTTGACTGTAGACTCAAGGTGCAATCTCTTGGGAAGCAGTCCGGATTGCATCTCAAGTTAAAGCATGGGTGGTTTCTGTAGTCCGTATATTTGAACCCTAACTAGGATTTAAATACCTGGGACTTTATAACTGAAGCGTGAGAGGTGAAACGTCTTCAAGTAATTTAAAGAAGTTGCTTTCTTTCCAAGCTCCTTAGACTCCTTAGACTACTATGACCTGAATAGAGACATGTTAGCACAACTTATACTTCAACCCCACATCCACAAAGGTTTGGATGCTGTGTGAAATAAATAAAAACAGAATGCAATGATTTGCAAATTTTATAAACCCATATTTTATTCACAATAGAACATATAAAATATATCAAATGTTCAAACTTAGACACGTTTTTCACTTTTAATAAAGATATTAGCTAATTGTGAATGTAATGGCAGCAACACACCTCAAGAAGGTTGGCACAGGGGTAACAAAAGGTTTAAAAAGTATGTTATACTAGAAAGGATGAACATTTGCAAGTAATCAAGTTAATCATCAGTATTATGACTGGGTATAAAAAGTACCTTAGAGAGAGAGTGTTTCTTAGAAGTAAAGATGGGAGAACTACTGCCTCTGTTGTTGGATCAGCCTTTATTTGTCCTTTCTTCACAATGAAACCAAGCAATGACAAAAGTTCTGCGTGGAACTCGCACTTCTCACCTTTAACGTAGAACTTGTTCCCAAGAAGTTGTTGAAGCACTTGTCAGACAAGGCTTTCATGTTCCTGGACTGACTCTGAGAAGATCAAGATGTCACTGAGATAGGTGAAGGTGAAGTAGTTAAGGAAATCTCACAGAATGCTGTTAACAAGAGCCCCTAAACACAGAAGGGACGCTGCATTACCAGATACTTTTGGAGAAGATTGTTCTCCAAAACCATCAAGCCAACCATCTGGTTCAGAAGACGACAAATGAAACTGGTATTTGTTTTTAAATTGTGATTTTTCTCAGACCAGTGAAATAAATACAGGGATGGAGAGTTTTGTATTTCTTTTCAACCAAAAAGAAACACCAAATGGTGAAGAAGAGGGACGGATGATTGCAGGTGCGAGAGAGTCAGAGATATAAAATTTTAAACATTAAATAAAAAAATATTCATAACCATCTTACTGATGTAACATTATGTCCAGCTACTTTCGGTACCATTGATATGTATTTAGACTCTTTCTCCTCTTGATCTTTCTGAATTAACTTCAGTCATTACTTCCTCCTAACCATCAATGAGTCTTTTAGACCTCATTCCCACAAGACTGCTCAAAGAAGTCCTACCATTAATTATTGTTTCAGTCTTAAATATGATCATATACACTACTGGTAAAAGGTTTCCAGGTTTCTAGGTTTTAATTAAAAAATTATGGAGTTTAATGTCTCATTGCACTCTGAAATGAAAGCATTGTACAAATAAGCAGTTGGAGTTAAAAAAGAAATCAATTTATAAACCAAAATGTTTTTTAAACTTCTGACTCATCAAAGTTGCCACCTTTGGCAGATGTAACAGCTAAAAACACCCGTGGCGTTCTGTCTACAATAGAAATCAAATATTCTTCGGAAGCTTCTTCCCTATCTGTTGTAGAAGTTCCCATAAATGTTGGCAGTTGTAGCGTGCTTTGCTTTCACTCTTCTGTCCAGTTCATCCCAAATCATCTTGATGGGGTTTAAGTCTGGAGGCTGTGCTGGCTGCTCCATGTTTTCAAGCTTACCATCTTGTTCTTTTTTGCTGAGGTAGTTCTGGACTTATGTTCTGGGTTGTCTAAGGAGCTTGGAAAGAAAAGCGTCTGAACTTCTTTAAGTTTCTTGAAGACGTTTCACCTCTCTCATCCGAGAAACTTCTTCACTTCTAACATCTGTGACCTGGAAGTCCCAAGGTCAAAATGGGACACGCCCTCCTTCACAACATCTGTCATCCTACCACCTACCATCCCCACCGTACATGCCCCTCCCTAGTCCTGGTTATGAATAAATAAAGCACCGTGAGGCAACTGTTGTTGTGATTTGCTGCCAAATAAATAAAGTTGAATTGAACTGAACGTGACTGGATATTAAAACAGCATCTGAGAGCGGGTGAGTTATAAAGAAGAATGTATGTAGAGCAGATAAAAGACTGATAATGTTAATGATTCTTAGTGTAAACCTGCAAAGAACTTTGCTATTTCATCATCTACTTTTGAGTATTTGTGTTGCAACAGGTATAATCCAGAAACGGTGTGTTCTGCCTGGGCCCAAGCTTATTTGAGATGGACTGAGTGGAAAACTGTTCTCTAACAACTGTTCTGTGATTGTGGAAATCACTGAGACAAGAACAACCATTTATAAAGAGTGCACATTTCAAGTTTTTCTGAATGATATATAATGATGTATAACAGTTTTGAGTAACATATCTGATATTTGGTTATCTTAATACCAATCCACACTAAACTGATCTATTACCACTGAAAATGTGTTGTGAATTTTGGCAGAAACTACAACAAAGGAGACTATGGAAAACTATGAATACTATGACATTTTATTTAAAGAATCTGAAAACATTTGGCTTTTAAAATTACAGCAGTTGGTCTCAACAGTTCTGAAAAGCTGAGAACTGTTGTTAAAACAAAAAAGCTGCAGCACAATGGGAGTCACATTTACATAGTGTTGCCAAATTAAATGACCATGATCAGATATGAGCTTTAGAGAAACACAAAACATAATCTTTTTCCAGCACTGTAATATTATGCCTGCCAGATCATCACAGTATGCTTAAGACCTTGAAATGTTATTGCATTTATTAGATAGAGATCTTTCCTTGTGTTTGTCTAGGTATTTGCCCAGCCTGCTAATGTGGCCATCACCAAAATGGATGTGAACAACCTGGCCATGGTTATGGCTCCCAACTGTCTGCGCTGCCAGTCTGATGATCCTAGGGTCATCTTTGAAAATACTCGCAAGGAGATGTCCTTTATCCGGGTGCTCATCCAGCGGCTAGACACCAGTTTCATGGATGGAATCCTATAACCCCCAGCTGCACACAGTCATCCTCCATACTCACTCACTCCTGCTTCCTCCGCACTCCCTTTAACTTGCTCCATCACATTTCAGTACTGTCCAGCACAAGAACATCGAAATACACATTTTATTGCTGCTGGATGCTTAATCTCCAATGTGTTTACTTTCCTAAAAGCATCAGAA
The DNA here is from genome assembly GCF_041146795.1 of Maylandia zebra. Taxonomy (NCBI): domain Eukaryota; kingdom Metazoa; phylum Chordata; class Actinopteri; order Cichliformes; family Cichlidae; genus Maylandia; species Maylandia zebra. Next base: position 15,929,797 of record NC_135183.1, read on the forward strand.
AACTGCCTTGATTTGAATATGTCCATTCAGCATTTTCAGATGAAACTGCTATTTTTCTGTTTCTCCAGGCGTAGTTAACACTTGTGTTTTATATTAGCGTTACAAGGTTTTCACATGACAATACAGTGTGTGCCTTCACATACATTTCTACAGTATACACTTAGGGTAGAGGAATAGGAGGGATTTAGGAAAGATCTCAATTCATTAGATTCAAAGGTTCATTTTAGTTCTTGGAGTTCTGACCTCAAAGGTTGACTCCTTGTTGCTTATTACATAATGTTCCTTTGTGTTTTCCTACTTCAGCGTACACCAGTGTCCCAGAGGATTCCACTTTCTGCAATCTTCAGTACTGTCCAAACAGTTATAGAGCAGTAAAAATCATCGGCACAGGGATCGGGTCAAGTTATGGCAGCTGAAAACATTTTGAATTTTTGTTTGCTGCCAGTGAGAACAAAGCTGCTGTTCAAACACACTGCGTGCTGCATTGTGTGTGACTGCAACAATCAAACACAGATCAATTTCATTTTATTTATGTAGCACCAAATCACAACAATAGTCGCCTCAAGGCACTGTATACTGTCAGGTAAAGACCCTACAATGATAGACAGAAATTCCCAACAATCAGGCTACCCCCTAAGAGCAAGCACTTAATGACAGTGGGAAGAAAAATCTCTTTGAGGAGGAAGAACCCTCTGGTAGAAGGAACAGCCATCTGTAGCTGGTTGGGAGTAAAGGGAAAAAACAGAGCTGAGTGAGCGATAACAAAAGACGCTGTGGAAGAAAGACAGGGTTTAATAACAAGTAATAATTAAACATGATTTAAACACCTGTCGTTTTAAAGAAAAAGATAATGTGACAACCTTTCTGACTAATTAGACAATTTGTGAAGAGAGCATGAACACTAGCTCACAGACTCCTTGTTTTTTTGGATGTGACTGCTCTGATCACTATAATTGTTAGTACGTGCTACACATGAGGTCTGAATTGAACAAAACATTTTGTATGCCGCATTATGAAAAAAAGTTGGCTGTTTATGTGGCTCACTGTTGAGAAATGTTAACATAACAAGTTACTTCCAACATGCAGATCTTGAAAAGTCTGGAATTAAAGAACTAAAGGTCAGACCAGGTAAGATGAGTGACAGTACAGGAGAATACTTTTTCAGGAGACAACTATTTCATCTTCTGCAATACTTTATCACAAACTAGACTCTGAATGACGCATAGAAAGCCCTGAATCTGTTTAAAAAGGGTTATTAAAGTGGAGTTTCCACATTTGAACAAAGTGAAAATGGTTAAAAGAAATCTTGCACACTAAAAGCTCAATCTCCTCATATACAGTCCTCTAAAAAAATTAAAGGGATGCTTTTGAATCAGAGTATAGCATCAAGTCAACCAACTTCTGTGACAGTGAGCTGGTCAGATTAAGTAGCAGAGAAGGTTGTATCAATTGTTTTGATGTTACTTCAATTAACATTTCATTAAATCTAGGTGCACTAGAGGAGCGTCTGTGAGAAAAAACCCAAAACAGGAATGGTAAATGGTAAATGGCCTGCATTTGTATAGCGCTTTTCTAGTCCATAGGACCCCAAAGCGCTTTACACTACATTCAGTCATCCACCCATTCACACACACATTCACACACTGGCGATAGCAAGCTACATTGTAGCCACAGCTGCCCTGGGGCGCACTGACAGAGGCGAGGCTGCCGGACACAGGCGCCACCGGGCCCTCTGACCACCCTCTGTCATTCACCTGGCTTTGCAGGTGAATGACATTTTTTCCCCTCCTTGTCTTTTCTGACTGTTTATATCCACTAGTTTTGCATTTGGTTAAGGTCATTGTCACTATTGGTGACAATGGCAATGCCTGCATCTTTTAGAGGCTGCACAGGTAGTCCAACTCCACCAACATGGCACATCAATACGTGCCATTGCCAGAAAATTTGCCATGTCTGGAGGTTCCAGGAGACAAGTACTTACTTCAGGAGATCCACCAGTAGGACAACTCAAAGCCCTACAAAATGACCTCTAGCAGGCCACTGGTGGGAATGTCTCTGACCAAACAGTCAGAAATAGATTTCATGAGGATGGCTGACGTCCTCTAGTGGGCCCTATGGTCACTGCCTGGCACCAGGGAGTCCGATTGGCATTTGCCATTGAATACCAGAATTTGCAAGTCCACCACTAGCACATGTTACAGATATGAAAGGGTCTGGAGAAGCCATGGAGAACCTGTAATATTGTTCATCATGACCAGTTTGGTGGTGAGTGGTGACTGTCTGCAAATGCATATCCTTGGACGGACACAGGGACCTCTACAGGCTAGGCAACAGAACCCTGACTGCCATTAGGTATCGGGAGGAAAGCCTTGGAACGATTGTCAGACCCTACGCTGGTGGAGTGGGTCCTGGTTTCCTCCCCAGTTGTTGGTGGGTGAAGGATAGAACGCCTCTGGGACATTATGTTTCAGTCCACACAAAACAGGAGCCCATTGATGCTCTGGTCCAGATCTGGACGGAGATCCTCCAGGACACTATCGGTCTTCTCTTTAGGAGCATGCCTCAATGGTGTTAAGGGGGCCATGGGGCCATACAAACTATTAAAATACTGCAGCATTTTGAGTTGCGGCAATGAAATTTCTGCGAAATGGACTAACCTGCTGCATCATTTTTTAAACTCTGATTTCGGGGCATCTTTGAATTCGGCCTTCTATATGTTGACAATTTTTATTTCCCTCAAATGATGTGGCATTCTTCAATTCCTACCATTACCAAGTCCATATTAAAATAAATACCCAACATGACTTTTTTTCCCCACTGAGTTGACTTGATGTGGTTTCAAAGTGTACCTTTAATTTTTTTAAGCAGTGTATGGATCACTGTATATTACAGACACTAGGTTCAGTGTCACTACTGATAGCATGAGGCGATTCCACCCTGAGCACACATAAGCTCGACTTCTGGTCTGGTCAGTACATGGATGAGAGCCCACCTGGGACAGCTTGTAGTTGTGGCAGCTGTGTGTCAGGTAGTAGAGTTGTGTCTATCTGAAAGATTGGTGGATACATCTCTGGCTCCTCCTGTGCATGTCTCAAATAATATTGAACACTGAGTTGCCCGGTATCTGACTGAGAGAACTCACATTTGAGAAATTCTGCATTGTGAAACATTTGCATAAATGTCCAGTGCAGAAAAATAAATCTAAATGTGTATATCTTTTTGTATTCTTTCCACTATTCTGAAAGAAGACATACTATGAAACCAAAATAACACAAAAACACTAACGGTAGTGTCTCGCCTTAAGCAGGTATTTGTGTAACTGGGAGAATATTTTAATTCTTCCTGTATCAACGATGGCTATGTTATCACCATACAATTACAGTAAAACTTGTACACAGTTATAGTGCGAGCAAAATAGTAACCTTCAGTGGTTTCTGGTGTGGAAAAAATGTAAATGACCTTGCACTCTGGAAATTTTGATGAAACGCTCATGTCCTTTCACTCTGCCATAGAATTTGGTGCTGTTCAGTTAGTCCCGAGCCATCTATGAGCAACACATCCAGGAAAGCAGCTGATAGCAGCACTGCCAATAATGCTGTCAAACACAGCACTGCAGCCCATACCTCTTGACCGGGAAGTGAGAAGTGACAGCTCTTCCATAATACTCCCATCCCAGAGAAAAAGTCCTCATCCACCACCACCTTAGGTCCACTAGTCCTTTCTACACACTGATGACATGTGGATGTGTCTGTCTCCATGCATGTTTGTCCTTCTGTCCATAATTGTTTACAGATTGTAGCCATCTGTACTCTTTGTGCTCTTTGTCTATGAGCAAGTACTGTTGTTACTTGTGTTTGCGATTTGTTTTAATATGTAACAGAATTTCTTTTTTTATTTTTTAACACATTCTTTTATATGATTTAATTTATTTTGTATTTATTTAAGGATATTTGCTTAATGCCTCCCGAAGATGAGCGCTTGTGTTATTGCACAAGTGTGTCTGCGTATCTTTTCACACATGGTGATGTTTGACTGTGAATCTCAATTTGGATGTGTTTCTTTCCATAATACAGCTGAAAGTCATAGTGTGTCTATACAGCTCACTGACTCAGAAATACACACTCCACATAGATCAAATGTACACTGTCACTGTACATACTATGTAAAAAGAAGTATGTACAGAAAAACAGATAAAAAGGCACCATATGTAATAGAGATTGTTGTGAAAGGACCAGGGTGGGTGAGATTTTTTCAGTTTTATTTAAGTCTAATTAAAGTGTACCTTTTGTTACATTAATCAAAGTGGCAATTTTAACTCATTTCCTCTAACATCCACAGGTTTCTACCTACCACCTGTTAAAAAACAGAAAGTGTTTTAAAGCCCAGAGAAGTAATTTGTCTAGAGAAGGATATTAACTTTTAAGACAGCGGCTGGTGCCTATCCTGGCTCTCACAGGGTGAGAGGCACACCATGGACAGGTCACCATTTGCAGGGCTAGCTGCACAATTTCTAAGTAAAGCTTACTTAAATGTACTGTCAGTCAACTATTAATTCAAGCTAAACATGTTTTGTTTTGTTTTGTTTTTTTAAATAAAAATTCATTTCCCCTTCTTCCAAATAAGGAAGCTTGAGGCATGAGCATGATTGGGGAAACTACCTCTGAATTATGGAAAATATACAGTCACAATAAAAAGACAGTATACCCTCCTTAAATTATAAGGTTTTACATGTCAGGGCATAATAAAAGATTCTGGTCCTTAGCATTTCTTAATTAGTAAAGGGCATCCGAGGGTGTCTAATTCGTTAGATCATTACAATATATGAAATGCATCATAATTTCTGTACGCGCTGTTTTCCATTTTGGCTTATTTTCTGTAAGGTAATAATAATAATAATAACTTTATTTATAAAGCGCTTTCAAACAAAGTGCTGTACAACTATTTGAAACTAAAAAGATAAAAAATAAATAAAAACAATACATAGCAATACAGGTAAAAGACACAATACAAGTTAAAAACAGTAAAAATTTTAAACTGAAAGCCATAGAATTAAGACTTGTAAGATAGGGTGAACAAATGTGTCTTCAGCTTAGTTTTAAAAACCGGAAACAGAGCATGCCTGCCTAATATCTTGAGGGAGGGTATTCCACAGAAACGGGGCACCAAAAGAAAAAGCACACTCTCCAATAGTCTTTTTTCTGGCTCTAGGAACCTTTAGAAGGCCAGAGTCCTGAGATCGGAGAGCACGGGATGGAACGTAAAGATGTAAAAGGTCGGAGAGGTATGAAGGTGCCAGTCTGTTTAAAGCCTTGTAGGTGAGCAGCAGGACCTTAAAATCTGCTCGAACCTGACAAGGTAGCCAATGAAGAGAGTTCAGTACAGGGCTAATGTGCTCAAATTTCCCAGTTCTTGTTAAAATGCGAGCAGCTGCATTTTGCACCATCTGTAGACCTCTAAAACTTTTCTTTGGTAGCCCAGAAAGAAGAGCATTACAATAATCAATGCGTGAGGACACAAATGCATGGACAAGAACCTCTGCAGTGTCGCTTGACAAAACTTGTCTGATTCTGGCGATGTTCCTCAAATGATAAAAGGCGGTCTTTGTTATCTCTTTTACATGAGACTCGAAAGAGAGCACCATGTCGAACCACACGCCCAAGCTTTTTACCTTGTCCCTACAAAAAAAACAACAACTTGGTAGCAGCTCATCAGCACATTTGACCAACCCTATAAAAGTCTTGGCATTGTGTTAACACAATTGAAAGGAGGAAAGTAATCAGCAATTATCTTAAAGCAACTGGTTGACTGCTGAAGCATCACTGGGCAAGATGGTGAACCCCAAGATGACCAGGATACATCCACCACAGTGTGTGTGAATGTTTGAAAGTGCTTAGGCATGATTTGTCGTAGAAAGTGCTTTGAATGTATTTAAAAAACACTAAGTACCAGCCCATTTGCTCTCTCTCAAAATAACATGGCAGCATTGACTAGCTTTTAAAAACCGTATCTGAATGCACAGTGCCACACATGGAGACACAACAAACACCAAGGGGTGATCATTGGGTTTGTTGAGCAGTCACTGAGTCTACCATGAACACCTTTATATACCAACTATTTCTTGAGTGAAATGTGAGGTTAAATCTGTCCAACAGCTAAAACTTAGTCAGACTTCAGTTATGCAACAATGAAAATGACCCCAAGCACACCAGTAGGTCAACAACAGACTTTGAAATGCTACAGCATGAAGATGAGAGTTGAATGCCCACAAAGCGCAATGAACGGGGAAAAAATTAACTGACAAAATGTAAAAATTGTGGAGGAATTTTTACTCCACTCTAGTCATACAGAAAATGATTACTTCAAATTATTGCTGATAAAAGCTCTAAAATTATGCAGTCTACCTAATTTTTCTACTCACCGCGTCTGCAGTTTATTTTTTGGGGGGTGAATATATAATTACACAGTGAATGTGTTGTTCATCTGATGTTGCATTTAACTAATTTTAAGAAAACCAGGTAAGAACTACCTGATGTTTTATTCTGTCTTGATATGTAAACCTAAGAACTGACAGAGGGTGTGCTTTATTAATCAGGACTTGTAAACAGGAGTTGACTCAAAGTGCTGTGGTATGTTTGAAATGAAGTGTCTTTGGATCTAGGAAAAAATAGTTTGAAGTATTACAAGACTTTATGTATTATTATTATTATTATTATTATATTACAAAGAATTTCCGAATTTTTCTGTTTCCCAGTAAAGAATTCTCTCATTAATTATGCAACAATATCCAACAGATAAAGTACAGCGAAGTTTTTCAGTCTGAAATAAGACGTGGTGTGTAAACAAACAAACCAAAATCTCAAAATGCACTAATTCATTAAAAACACATTTGTGGTTTGTAATCTACTTGTATGTTTTTTGTCATTGAGAAATGAAAGCATAAGAAACCAGCTTAGCTGAAGTTGTTTCTTGATGACACAGTGAGATGAAGTTCCTCATTCGAGCTCTAAAGACTCCTAACTTATAACAAAACTCAGCTAAACCTTTGAGGGGAAAAAAAACAATTAAAATAGACAGTAAAAGTAGTGAGCTAGTGCTCCCCATCCAGGTCAGATGTCACAACACTGACACTTCTCACATGTGACCAGTGAACTCTTAAATGTTTTTAAGAGTTAAAGTTGTCAGACGTTGAAATCATAGACAAAACTTAAACTTGTTTCCCACGACAGCTATTTTTTGTGTGTATGTATGAACACAACCAAATGTTTGATTTCTTTTGAGACCACTTAGTAGGTGAAAATCCTCACGGAGGACCAGACTCATGTTGTGTGTTTGTATTAAATGGAAAAGATGGTTGTAGATCGACCCAGTAAATCAACCAGTGAGCATGCAGAAGTAGGGTCTTAACTGTCTTGAATTTACAAGACATTAGAATAACAAGCTGAATTACATTAAATACATGTTTTAGTATTTAGATCTAAAAATCCAATAATAAGAGGAAGCTCGTTTTAATCCATTTTTTCTGACTGCTTTCAGAAAACTGTTTTCTAACAGTTCCTACTAATGAATTTGTGGTCAGTGTAGATGATATAAAACAAAGATGAACAGAAGACTGCTCTCCACTTCAGCTCTCCAGGTTTTCATTTGTATCTAATTGTCCACTGTCACTCACACTCTGTCTTAAAGGAGACTCTGGAAGTGTAACAGATGCTGGTTTAATAAACAATTCATATGGCAAACTAATATGTTGTTGCACAACTCATTATAAAGCAGAACACTCAGTGTTCTATAACCATGCGTCTTTTGAAACGCCCAGAGCAGAGACTGATTTTGGTTCAGACTGTTAGGATCACTGCTTCATATAATCTCTAGCTGAGAGGGACTCATGCTGTATGCTGTCATATGGCTTTTTGGGGATTCATACCAAGTTAGTGACCACAGTCACCCTGCACTGGCAAAAAGAAAAGAACTTTCTAGAAAGTTCTGACTTTATACGTGCATGAAATATTTTATTCTTTCCTAGCTGTCTTCACGTGTTGCTCACGTAGTCTACCATGATGGATTTCCATTCTTCAACTAGCACAACACAGAAAAGGATTCGGATTTAACTTTATTGTCATTACACATCATGAGTACAGGGCAACGGAATAACGAAAAAATACGTAGAACATCTTTAGTGCGATGCATCCTAAATCTCACAGCAACAGGCTGAATGAAGTGTGAGCTGCACAAAGTCAGAGCAGAAAAAGAATGCTATAAGAATGATACAAAGTATCAAAAAATTCCTATTATACCTGTAATACCCACGAAATATTACTTGTCCAAATGTAAAAGATAAAAGTTCCTAATGGTATAGAGTAACTGAGTCTAAATGTTAGATTGGCTTTTATCGTTAATTATACTATATTACAACTCTAGCACTCAAAGTCTTAACTACTCTCGGTGGAGCTTGGTAGTTACAAATACAACAATATATTTTTTAAATATAAAATGTTGAATTTTCACAGTGAAAAACTGATGGTGACATGATGGCAGAGCTGGTTGGACTATATCCATTTATCTGTAGAGGGTGTTTCAAGGAGGACCAAGTGCTTTTAAATAAACACATGATGAAAACTGACAAGATTGGATATATCAACATTTTCCCATTAATATATCCTTAATAATGTGTTCAAGGTTGTCCAAAACACTGAAGATCCTCTAAAATTTCCTTTCCCAACTGTTTGTTCTGTCTTTATGCTAGACAGTATACAGTTTTTGTAAAGGATGATTCACTGAATAAAGTGAATCTTCAGCTCTCCTTATACTAGATGTTATCTAACTCTGACCATGAACACCACACCTACTTGCACCAGTCCAACACAATGCATTATTGTAAATTCAAAACAGTATAAAAAGGTAACCAGTTTATCCTGGATGACACTGCCTTTTGATTGGAATAATACAAAGTTAGTTACCTCAGTTTGTTTTGCAGGAGGTTTTACAACATAAACAAAACACAACTTTATCTTTATCTTTACATTTAAGCTCTTTTCTTCCTCTCCTGTCTTTCTTCCATCTTTCTCTGAGTGAAGTTATCTCACAATCTTCTTTCCCTGAGAAATACAGCATTACATTAGCTAGCATGAACAGTATTCAAGTATTCAACAAACTGCACATAAATGAGTGTATTTGCTGTTATTTGATGAGCTGACAAAAAGTGCTGCATTTGAAAAACAAATGTTACTGCTTTTAATGCTTGCTACTCTGTAGTGCTAGGTAGATGCTGAAGTACCGCAACAACAATTTGTGACCATCTGCAGTCGTTCTATCCCACTTTAACCCCTGAGCACAGTGCTATAAATGATGCATAAATTGTGTTTTTGCCTCTTTCACTTGTTTGTATGCAATAAGCCCTGGTGACAGATACATGAATAGGATTGCCTTTTCTGTGTAATTATTCCCTCCATTTCAGCTCAAATCGGTTTATTGGTTGACGGTGTGCAGCGACGTAAAATAAAAACTTCCCTCGGATGGATTAAACATAAATTAAGGAGTCAGTTTTTAAATTATAAGGAGTAGAAAGTATATATGTTTGTGTAAAAATGTGGGAAGAAGAAAACGGTCAGAAAATAAATACTCTGATGGAGGCATCGAAGAGCAATTTGGGATTATTGTCTTGCCCAAAGATATTTACATACACTGGAGGAGATGAGGATCAAACCACCAACCTGATGAGGTGACCTGCTCTACCACCTACAGCGACAGCCACCACATTGCCTTTTGTCTTTTCTGTGCAGTTTGTTACAAAACAGCTGCCTGCACAGCTGGGGAAGATGAGAGATTTTTGTGCAAGTGCTCAGTAAATGACTTTTATAAAATGGAAATTTAAAGCTCAAGAGAGTGTTTACATGTAATCCCCTAATCTATGTTACAGCTTTTGAATCATCATTCAAAGTTGGATTGGATCTCATTTAAATATGGAGGGCCACAAGCACTGAAAACTGAATAAATACATCACCAGTTAGTTCATTAATGTGTCATTAATTAATAAACATGGGAAATAATTAATATTTAAGTAATTAAATATCAGTTTATTTCCTTATAATTCATTTATTCATTTCCTATGTTTTTTAACTGACGAACTATTAATTATTTCACAATTTAATTCATTATTTCACTGTTCTTGCGCTGCAGTGATCATGAAGTAATTTTATCTGTCAACCTCTCCCATCAAAGTCAGGTGGTGCTGATGCTGAGTGAGTACAAACCATTGTCTGGTGCAGGGGCATAATTTCCAGGGGGGTTAGGGGGGTTATGACAACCCCCAATAATCAGACCCTACCAATATAACCCCCCTCCCAATAAAATTATGAATTATCTTGCATAAGTAGGCTGCTGATTTTCTTTACTCACCAGCAAAAGAGTTGCAGGTTTAAACGTCTGGGAATTTACCCAGATTTATTTATTTGGACAGAGATATTGACCCCCCCCCCCCCCCCCCCCCCCCCCCAATGTTCAGCACAAAGTTACGCCGATGTGTCCAATTTTTTGTGGGCATTTCTCAATAGGGCTACACACAGACCATATAGACTTGTGTGGATCCAAACTACATGTAAAGTTTTAAAATACTCTGTTTCTGTGTCACCAAATAAACTTTTAGATCATGTTAAATTACAACATAAAAAGCACAACATGTAATAAAGTGTTTTTCCATTTTTAAACTCTTTTAATTATATGTGAAAAGTCTGAATCGAGTGATTTGATGGGGAGAAGAACAGGATTTAAAACTGTATAAAAACAATTACGTTTTATTTCCTCAGGATTTCGTCAAAGTGAGCATAAGAGTCGAAGACCCTGAAATATGCACTGGATTTTACAGAGGATTTAGCTTCTCTTTTTCAATCCACTGTAGAGTATAAATTTGATTTAGTATTTTGGGGATTTGCTCTACTCATCGCTCCTATATTGGACTGGAACTTGGAGGAAGTTTGGGAACTTTTTTGGCGTTCTCCATCCTCAAAGGGATTTCATTCTGCGTGGCTAGGGAAAGAATTAATCTGCGGTTCTGCGGTGGGTATATTTAGCAGCAGTTTAGAATTGATCGTTTCAGGGTTTTTTGTGTTTGTTTGGTTTTTTTGGGTTTTTTTTTGTTTGTTTGTTTTTTGTTTTTACAATTTTTCCTTTTCTTTAAAATTAAATAAATTGCCCTTGATAAAATTGGTTACATAAAATATCCTGTAAAATATCCTAGAACTATCCTGCAATTAAAGTTCAGTTTGTCAACATTGCCTTTTTTGTTTTTTGTTTTTTATAGTAAAGGTACAACTTGTGTATGACTTTTTACATCTGATTAAAGTTCTTAAAGATTCCAAAAGGTTGATTCTGTTCATCTGGATGTAGCGTTTTCAGTGGGGAAAATGTTTCGTCACTCATCCTAGGAACTCTTCTGTCTCAGCTGACTGCAGGTTTCCCCAACCTTATAAAGAAGGCCCTGAGTAAATGTGGTTATCCCAGCTGGACATTTGTCAAAGCTGGGAAGGCACCTAAAGAAAGCCCCAGCCAATCCAGGAGAGAAGGACAACTGCTGCAAAAGCGAAAACCCTTAGTGATCCCATATATGTCAGAAGTATTGAAACAGTTGAGATGCATTTTCTCTGTGGTTTTTAAACCCCCCAAAACATGCTGTCCCCTGATACAAACAGAGTAATATAGTGCACGTTGTTGAGTGCCATGATTTATATGTTGGGGAAACCAAACAACCTCTGGCGAAGGAGATGCCACAACACAGAAGAGCTACCTCGTCAGGCCAGGACTCTTCAGTCTATTCACACCAACAGGCCAGTGGACACTCTTTCAATGATGAGGATGTAACATCCTGGACAGGGAGGAACGCTGGTCTGAGTGCAGAGTCAAGGAGGCCATTTACGTGAAAAGGGAAAGACCCTCTCTGAATCAATGAGGGGGCCTAAGGGTACATCTGTCACCATCTTATGATGTTGTTATTGCAGGCGTTCCCCAACTCTCTTTGAATAATGCTCATGATGACCACTGATCAATGGTTGTTGATCAATTGCCATGACAATTTGCATAATAATAATGAAGAAACTGACATCACAGCCCGTGTTTGTCAGTGGTGCTAGTTTCAGTTACTGTGCAAAAGTACTTTTCATAAGGTTGGGGAAACCTGCAGTAGCTGAGACTGAAGAAGTGACTTGGATGAGTGACAAAATGTTTCTCTCATTGAAAACACTACGTCCAGACAAACACAATCAACTTTTTGGGATAAATACATTGAATGTGGCTCAAAGTTGTTTCTTACATCTTATGGCAAGGGAGGAAAAGTTATTTGTGTAAATAAACACAGTACATGTAAGTACAATTAGTTCATTACAAGTTTGGGTCTTTAATTATCTAGAAATCCAATCTACATGAGCCTTTGAATGCTTAAAGCAGTTTTGTTCAGCAAACACTTTCCTCACATAGAGGAGAACATTTTGTTATTTTCAGTGTAATTTCAAACTGCTCATTCAAACTTGTGAACTGTCATGTTGTTTGCCAAATTACCTGACAAAGTGGTGAGAAACCAGCTTTGAGAGAAGCCTGTGGGTAACTTATCTCAGCCACATGAAGGGAGATGAAATATGGAGACTGTTTCAGCAAAAGTATCATGAAGTGCAGATCTGTCTGGAGTTCAGCTGTCAGTTTGTCCATGGGGAGCTCTGCTGAGAGAGGGTTAGGAAAAGGAGACATTAACTTGAAACTTAATATTAAAAAAATATTTTCTTAGTATTCATTTATGCACTTCAGTGAAATATGAAGAGAGAAACCTCAACATTATTAATTTACAAAAACAAAGCCACAATCTTAAAAACTGTGAAGTAAATAGGGCAAGGTCGAGGCTTCTATTAGCCATTTGCCGATCTATTGGTATGAGCATTTATAACATGTTGATCTTGCATAATTTTTCCACTAGAGGGCTCTCTGCAACTTTCATGTTGGCAAGAGAGATGTTTGGACATCCACAATAACAACCTTGTAATAATATGATAGTCAAGTTTATTTTTAAATTTCACACTCATATTATTTGCCATAAATACATATAATCCTTTATATAAAATCTGATTTTCAAATCATCAAATATCATTATCGGCTCTTCATTCCTGCCATCACCGAGCTTGCTGACAGGGAATCACGTTTGATGGTTAGGGATCCTTTTCTAAAGCTGACGGGTGATGAGATGATGGTTGCCAACAGCGGCTGCTGTGAACTGAAGTCAAAGTCCAAAACTGGTGGTTAGTATCGTAAAGAACAACAGGTGGACCAAAGACATGTTCAAAGCTCACTGAATGGAAGTGAAGGCTCAGTAATTAAATGATTTGAATTAAAATGAAAATTGCTCGGTAATTGAATTATACAGACTCAAAGTAGTGGCATTTATTCATGAGCTGATTATTATTAAACAACAACAACAATAACAAACATTTAGGAGATTGGAATACAAAAGTTTGTTTGTATAATTTCCTCTACTTGTTACAGCATTAAGAACCTTTAGTTTGTAGTTTATAAGCTGTTCTGTTTGTAAGTTTTAATCCTTGTTACTTGATTGGACCTCAGGCTGAAGTGTTTTTTAAAAGACTGTGTGATTTTAAATGAAGAAAAAAAAGTATTATTATATAATATTTTTACATCTGTTTGTGAGAAGATGGCAATATTTGTCATTAGGGTAAAAAAAAGTCAGGATTTTTATGGATACGTTGGATTTTACATTCTTTTGATAGCTTTCATTCTTAAATATTTTCAGCTGTTAAAATGTAAAAACGTAAAATAGATGGATGAAACTCTTCCCAGTTCGAGACTCGCCTCTCTGGGAACATCTCAGGCCCTCCCAGGTATGGGGGCCTATCTACCCCACCACACTCCCTGCTGGTGGCTGATGCCCTCAGGCGTTGGTGCTTTGCTTGTTCTCGATGCCCGGGGCTGGGTGCTCAGGTATGTACAGGCTCACTCCCGGTGGCTGCTTGGCGGGGCTGGGTGCCCGTGGCTCAGTCAGAAGTTTTCTGGGGGCTGGGGGGGCCCTTGGACCTCGGGCCTCTGGGCCTGGTGCTCGGTCCACTCTGGCATGGCTGCCTACTGGCAGAGCCCACGGGCACATCACTGCATTGTATTGCTCTCTTTTTGCTTGTTTCCTCTTTTTTTCTCTCAACAGGTGGTCCAGGTGATTTTTTTTCTTTTTTTTAAGTGTTGTCTCGCACTGTCCCTCTTCCCTTTTGTTTTTCTTTCCCTTTCTTTCTTTCTTTCTTTCTTTCTTTCTTTCTTTCTTTCTTTCTTTCTTTCTTTCTTTCTTTCTTTCTTTCTTTCTTTCTTTCTTTCTTTCTTTCTTTCCTCTCCCCCAGTCATGTCTGTGCAGTCTGTAATAAAATAAAATAAAATAAAATAACAAAGGTCAATCTAATGGACCAATATGTTCCCAACAATTCTGATGGCTAAAGACACCCCCCCCCCCCCCCAAAAAAAACAACCCAAAAAACCCTTACCTTTTCATTTAGTTTCTTGTTCTTGTTTGATGGATTGTTAGTTGTTCAGACTTCTGTTAGAATTATGAGCATGACCTACATTTTTTCTGTAATAGATTAATCCTCTAAATTTCTTTAAACTTAAAAGTCTTGAGTCATCATTCATCCATCATTTCTCTAAATTTTGCATAAGAGAGGCCAGACTTTCAACTACTGTAATTTTTTTTAAAGTTCTCTCCAGGTTTTCAAAGACCATTGTTAATGGTCTAATACATTATATATATGTTCTAATAAATGTTAACACATGTATACATGTGGCTAATATTGTAGGGTCTGCCTTACAGTATAAAGAGAATAGAGGCGACTTTTGGTGTGATTTGGCGTTGTATAAACAAAATAAAATTGAATGTTATAGATGTGGGCGGGTGTGTAACTCTTATCAGCTGTTTGGAGTGAGGGCTGGGGTGATTTCTTTGAAGATCTGTGACAGGAGACACTCGCAAAACAACCTCATTGACGCCGGCGGCAATTTCTCCTGAGAAGAGAACATGCTCTTACAATTATCCTAAGATAAAAAGAGTGATATTCTGATGTCACAGTTTTTCCTGGTGTTAAGCTACTTTAAAGACATCATAGAGGCCCTGTTGCACCCCCTGCAGTTTGGTTACGGGCAAAAAGGTTGGCTGAGTAATTGAATAATTCAAAATAGTCATTGGTTTATATTCATAGTCTAAATAAATCAACATTATGTGGTGTTAATTTCTAAACTTATTGATCTATCAACACGTTTTAAAAAATTGGGGGAAAAAAACCTTTTCATCGGGACAATCAACCACACCTTTTGTTACAAAGTGCCATGGTGTCATTGATATTACTTTTTGTTACTTTTTGCTCAATTTCAAGACTGAAAAGCATGACTGAGCTTCCTGTCAATGACGGAATGGTTACTGAAGGGTGTTTGCAATGTCACCAATAACAGCAACAAATTAGCTGTCACAGATACAATTTTCAAGTACAAAGCTATTATGAAGTCTCTCATATCGCTCCCCCGTTCTTATTTACCCTTCATATTTTTTTTTGTACTGCTAATTGTTACTCTTATTTGCCTGGTATGTCTACTGTACAAACTGAACTGGAATGACTGACTGTTCACTTTATAATTTCAAATAAAGAAATGTCACTAATAACAGAGTGAACTCAACAGGTACTCTGCTTCATTGAACAGGACGAATAAAGATCGAGCCTACAACAGTTTGTTGTCCTTCCGGCTTTCCGTAGTGTTGTACAACAATTAGCGCCAAGTTGAAACGAGGAGGAAAGTGCGCCGTATACTTTATGTATACTGACGTTATCGTGATTTTGCTATTAACTATATACACCTAGTAGTGCGTTTCACGTTAACGCTGGGAACACGTATTTGTTAAACGAGTGTTTATAGTACCGGAGGAGTACACCGGCACAGACAAGAAGCAGACAGCGGTAACTACGAACAAACGCTAGCAACACGGTGAGGCGAGACGTCTCAGCATTACTACAGCCACATAGAATAGACGTGGAAATGGTAAGTAATAAGCCGTATTCGTAGTTATTTCATTTGGCCTACACACTACATTAGGGTGTTGATTAAGAAATTGTAATGCCAATATATGAACCTCCGTCCCAGCGGAGGAGTCTCGCTCCCAGTCAGATTGCCAAACGCAAGCAGGAGGGAGACTACTGTGAAGATGAGTGGACACATAAACCTGTAAGTACAGGACCGCTGCTGTATATCTGGAGCTAAGGTGTTAATGTTGGAGTGCTTCTTGACCTGTGTCACACCTTTTTAAACCTGCCTTTAGACATCGTTTCAAATAGGAAAGTAAGCGTGCACTTTAGCCTTTAGGCATCCTAGGAGAATAGGATGTTTTAAATTTTAGGTGTTACATCCCAAGTTGATTTCTTAGATTAAGGGTTTTCCTATTAAAACTTTCAATTCAATTCAGGTTCATTTGTATACAGTGGTCCATCGCTATAACGCGGTTCAGCTTTCGCGGCCTCACTGTTTCGCGGATTTTTTTGTGCAATTTTACATGTTTGTTTTTTGTTTTTTATAGCACATCGTGTTCTGCGACCTGATTGGCTGTAGACCATTGTCAATCAATCTCCTCCGTACCGCATCTCCTGCACAGCACAGAATGCGTCCAGCACGTCAAATTTACATTCGCTAGCAGTGTGACTCTGAAGTGCTGTACTGTATGTTCATGGGCCTAACTTTGTGCTGAACATTGGGGGTGTCAAGATCTCTGTCAAAATAAATAAATAAATCTGGGTAAATTTCCAGATGATTAAACATGCAACTATTTTGCTGGTAATAATTGAAATGAGTAAAGAAAATCAACAGCCTATTTATGCAAGATAATTCATAATTTTATTGGGGGGATTATATTGATAGCGTCTGATTACTGGGGTGGTCATAACCCCCCTGGAAATTATGCCCCTGCTGTGTGTATGTTTGTAAGTTCTCCCCCCAAAACACAACAATGTCAACCATAAATTTTGCACCATCAAATGCACCTGTGGGTGCCTTTGGTTTCATTCTATAATACTGGACTTATTTTTCTACGAAGGTTTGGACTTTGAGAGTGTTTAAACAGGAGAAGAAAATCTGAAAATGTTCGTGCCTGTCTGAGAAAAGTGTATAAAGAGTGTAGTGAGGGGTTTTACAGCCTTGAAACATCTATAATGATTGTAAAATATAAAGTTGGCTATTTCCTATCGCGGCTTATTTTTAGAACGGTGGTCCCGCGATAAACGAGGGACCACTGTAGCGCCAAATCACAACAACAGTCGCCTCAAGACGCTTAATATTGTAAGGTAAAGATGCGACAGTAATTTTATGTTTAATTATAGAAATATGAGTTATACACATCTAGCCAGCCATCATTTTTTTGCCACTTGTGTATGTTATTAAAAGACTGTTAACAGCTTCCTCATTAGTGTTTTTGTTTTTAAAAGACACACACACACAAATGCAATGTGCTTACTTTTTTCAGGAGTTATGAATTACAAAACAAACATTCAGAAATGTCAGTATATGAACAGGGATTCAAGATATATATATATATATATATATATATATATATATATATATATTAGTAGAAAATTAGAGCAGTGGATAACCTGCTGAATTTTGTTTTTGTTTTTTTTTTTTTTTTAAAGAGCCATGGCAGAAAGTGAGGGGCCTAATTTATGGTGTATGCCATTTACAGATATTTAAAAAACATTTTCATTATTTATTTATATTTTTTATGCAGGAGAAAAGAAGAAAAGGCGATAATGAAATGAGAGAAAACCACATTTCTATCCATAGAAAGCCTCTGACGCAGATCAACAACCGTCCTGCATGTATGGATGGTGAAAAACATGTAAGCATTGTTTAAAGCTGTCAGATAAATATCTTTGTATAGATTTTGTGTGTGAATAAAGTTTAATGATTTAACGAGGCTTACCTGTTAAAAATCTTTTCTGCAGGAGGCATTTATTCAAAGTATCCTGTCCAAACCGTTTAAAATTCCTATTCCAAATTATGCAGGTAACATTTTTCTCTCACCATGGCTCTTTTAATTTTAGTACAGCAGGCATATTACTTCACTGCTGTGTTAATGAAATACCTACAGGATCACTGGGAATCAGGGCACTTGGTTTAAAGCGTGCAGGAGTGAGAAGACCACTCCATGATCCTTTTGCCGAAGATGCTCTGATTCTTTACGAGCCTCCAGCTCTGAGTGCCCATGACCTGATCAAAGCTGACAAGTAGGTCAAAAACACAACTCCTTCTTCAATACATCATCTTTTACTCAATACTTTCTTGTCAGAGTGCTGTTCATGTTTGTGATTTAAAAAATACTTGTGTGACACAAGCTATCTTTGCTCTTTTCAGAGAAAAACTACCCGTTCATGTGGTTGTGGATCCAGTGTTAGGCAAAGTGCTCAGACCCCATCAGAGACAGGTAAACACAAGATATCTTTACACATAAACTACTCTATGCTACTGTATTGCACATATCATACAACAGTATCATAGTATTAAACATATACTGTGGAATGTTTCATGCTTGACTCTAGATTTACAAAAACAAATCATCTTATAAATTATTATAAGAGAATAAATGTTAGTTTAACCAAGAATATTAAAAAACTGTAACGTAAAACTTCTTGTCTTTAAATACTTCTGTTTAAATTACCCAAGACTGCCAAGTCTTGGGTAATGTTTAGAGGCATTGCTAAATTTGTTTGTAAAATATGAATGAAAATGTTAATGAATCACAGATTTGTGCCTGTGCACAGTTAGTTATTCTTAATGTCTTCAACGGTTTTGGATGTTGTCACGGTTTAATTTAACATTGTATTTTACCTCATGGCTCAGCTAGCCACAAATTCAGCTTGTTACAGTCCTCCAAAAGTAGTTTGCAAGCTGCTTCTGAAACTTTGATATCTTATGCCAACTAGTAAGAAGAGAGTGAAGTGTGACTCAGCTCCAAAAAAGCAGTGTAGTTCACCTTAAGTGATGTTTTTTTTTTCTTTGAAATTCACATTGAATGTCTTTAATTTCTTAAGGGTGTAAAGTTCATGTGGGAGTGTGTGACGGGCCGACGCATACCAGGATCTTATGGCTGCATCATGGCTGATGAGATGGGGTTGGGAAAGACCTTGCAGTGCATCACCCTCATGTGGACCCTGCTACGCCAAAGCCCTGATACTAAGCCAGAGATAGACAAGGCCATTGTGGTGTCACCTTCAAGCTTGGTTCATAACTGGTATAATGAAGTCAGAAAGTGGCTGGGAACACGTATCACACCATTGGCCATTGATGGAGGATCAAAGGAAGGCATTAATAGACAACTAGGTATCTAACTTTAATTTCTCTCTCATTATAAATATCCACAGAAAGGTTGTTGGAAAAGCCTTGTAATGGACCAAAGTTATAGTCTTAGCTCCTGTCTCTTTGAGCCCGCCCTGTTAAAAAGCTTAGTCTCTGATTGGTCAGCTGGCCAAGAAAAAACAAAAAGAAGTGTATCCCCAGATTGTCTGAGTATAATAATCTTTGATCTCAGCATTATATCTTTTGCTAGCTTAAGGAAGACCTTTCAGTGATTGTCAGTGAAAAGTTTTTTTTCAGTAGAATAAAAATATTCTAAACATTGTCATAGAGTGTAAAATGGCCTGTATTTATATAGCGCTTTACTAGTCCCTAAGGACCCCAAAGCGCTTTACATATCCAGTCATCCACCCATTCACACACACATTCGCACACTGGTGATGGCAAGCTATTGTAGCCACAGCCACCCTGGGGCGCACTGACAGAGGCGAGGCTGCCGGACACTGGCGCCACCAGGCCCTCTGACCACCACCAGTAGGCAACGGGTGAAGTGTCTCGCCCAAGGACACAACGACCGAGACTGTCCAAGCCGGGGCTCGAACCGGCAACCTTCCGATTACAAGGCGAACTCCTAACTCTTGAGCCACGATCGCCCCAGTGTACATGATTGAAATTGTTGCCCAAGCAGACTTAAGTTTAAGAGAAGATGGTTTTACTTGAGAGCTATTGCTAATATTGTTTAAATAGTAAGAAGTTTGTTAGATGAGCTTCCCTAAAGGGTCATTTGTTTGTTTTCTGTTCTTTCAGAGAGTTTCATTTCGCAGCGCAGCTTGAGAGCACACACACCCATCCTCATCATTTCATATGAGACATTTCGACTGCACGCTGAGGTTCTGCACAGGGGAAAAGTTGGACTTATCATCTGTGACGAAGTATTTCACTTTATCCATACAATTCAGAGCTATCAAGAACTCTCGAAGTTAGGATGTAACAGTACTATTGTATTCTTCAGGGCCATCGGCTTAAGAACTCTGATAACCAGACATATCAGGCCCTGAACACCATGAGTGCCCAGAGGAGAGTGCTGATATCAGGCACACCCATACAGAATGACCTTCTGGAGTACTTCAGCCTGGTCCACTTTGTTAATGCTGGTATTCTTGGTAAGCAGCATTACAAATACAGAAATAGGTAAAAAGCTCTTTTCTGATCAGATTTGTTTAACGTTTCATCTGGATTGCAGGCACATCCCAGGAATTTAAAAAGCGATTCGAACTTCCCATCCTTAAGGGACGGGATGCAGATGCCAGTGATAAAGAAAGACTGAGTGGGGAAGAAAAACTGAAGGAGCTAATCAGCATAGTCAACAGGTAAGTTCATGCAACAGAACACTAAAGTACTTTACCTTATAATATAAACTGCCTTCAGGCAGGTGCTGGTGCTATTTTCTAAGTAAATATATTTTCAAGAGTGCTATTGACACAAAATTCTCACCGGATGTCGGTAACAATCCACTCATGTAAAGAACCCATAGCTGTTCATAAATTAAGTTATGTGTAATAATGAGAAATGATACAGGAAAAAAGTATTTCACACTTACTGAAATTGATTTCATACTTCATACAAAAGCCTTTGTTGGCAATGACAGCTTCAACATTTCCTGTATGGAGAACCTAGTTGCATGCATTTCTCAGGTTGTGAAGGCTCTGTGGGCCACTTCTATGAACTCTGAGCTTTAGTTCTTCGCACAGATTTTCATTTCGATTCAGGTCAGGTGATTGGCTGGGTAATTGTAGCAGCTCTGAAACCAGTTGAAAGTTTCCTCGGCTGCATGTTTGGCATCATTGTCTTGCAGAAATGTCCACACTTGTTTCATTTTGTTCCAAAAGCAGCACAGGGGGTTCTGAATGGCTCCCCCTCCCCCCAGACAACATAGCCCCTGGGATCCTTGGGACACACACAGAGGGGATGAAACTTTATTTAATCTTATGACCTGTTCCTGTTAATTTCTAGGCTTTTAGCTTTTATTTTGATTTCTTTTAAGATATAATTTTGTAATTGAATGCAGCATGTTTTTGTTTCATTATCTGATTTTCATAGATTAGATTTAGAATGAGATTATGCAGCATAATCTCTGATACATTTGGAGAAACAACTATTTTAATTGTGTTAATTAAATTATATTAATTCCTGCTCCTTTGTTTTGTCTTTGTTAGACAGAGTCAAGTAAACATAAGCATCCTAAAAATAAATATTTATTTATATGTTTTGCGTTTAGACGAATGTCTTCAACAAACTGAACTCTCTTTTATTCTGCTTCGGTTGTAATGACCATATTCTGTATCAACAGGTGTTTGATAAGGAGGACATCTGATATCTTGTCCAAGTATCTTCCTATGAAAATTGAGCAGATTGTGTGCTGCAGGTAGGTAGATTGGTGTTCAACATGAAGAACCCTCTTTTTTTTAAGCAGAGATAACTTCTTTAATATTTTAATTTTTATAAATTGTCCTCACTCTGCTGGCTGGGTGGGTGCTGGGCACCATGGACACCCAACTTTGTGAACACAATAACTTGAGAACGAGGTGACGCAGGTTTTTTTTTTTTTTTTTTTCCAGATCTATTAAAAATCTCAAAGTTAAAATCTTGGTGACTTTGACCTCAAGGTTATTGTTCAAGTTGTCTGAAAATCTTGTGAAAGACGATAAATCACCTAAGATGAAAATGAGGGTTTTCAAATTGAAACCATACATGGCTCTGATACGAGATTTTTAGTAGATGCAAGTTTTGAAAACACAATAGCTCAAGAAAGCAGTATTGTAGGATTTAAAAAAAATTTAAGTTAAAAATTAATAAATGAAAAAACCCATGCCATATATGTAGTACTCAGGAAGGATATCATATAGGTTTCTCATACCAATAGCAAAGCTGCATCTGCGGAGCGTCTGGGACACTTTGATACAATTTGTTTTTGTTTGTTTTTTAATCAGTGGCACGATATAATATACCAGCATCATTGTTTCAGTCTTTTGACAAAATGATTTTCAAAGCATTTTCTCAATAACTATTGTTTTACAGTGAGTTTTTATAATGATTAAATTAAACCTTATGCTGTCAGATTGCTGTAACTGTATGGATTTTAAGGCCAGGGTACAATTTGATATAAGTGTTAAAAGATATTACATGCTTATTGTTTCATTTATAATTGTTTTATTTTGTGTAAACCTGACGTGGAATGATCTGTCAGTATTGCTACAGTTTGTAGTGAGAATGATACTGAGGTTCAACAGACTGACTTAGTGCATAGATTAAAGCGTACCATTTCTTTCATTATTTGTTACCAGTTACAAATAAGGCTCGTTGATTTGTTTAAGTAGACCTTAGAGAAATAACTGCATCTGCTATTATAGGTGCATAATATCCTCTCCAAGGAGGCTGTGTAGCACTGCCAGCCACCAGTGTTTTTTACATTTTACACTGCATTTGTTGCTGTTGCAAAATTTTTAAGTGATTATAAAGCTTGCTTAGTTTTAGCAGTAAAAAATTATCAACATCTGTCTAAAACTTAGCTAGCAGAATCGCTAGAGTGAAAGCCTCGTAAAATAGCTCATGTGTCATTTTCTTATGGTGTTGGAAGGACATATTTTTATGTTCTTGCATGCTCTAATTAACACATTGGTTACAATTAGCAGTATTGTTAAAATATTGAACACCTGGTGCAAGATATGAAAAAATACAGTAACCCAAGGGTAGGGTTAGTAGGATTAGTGACTTGCTAATTAAATCTTCTAGAACCGGGACTTTTCAGAGGAAACGTACAGAGGAAAATTCTCCTGCAAGGAGGCTGAGGGGTAGTATTGGGGCTACCATAATTTATTTATTTTTCTGATAAATTATGATACTTTTGATATATCCCTTACTTGAGGTTTACTCGAGCAGTTTTTGTCCCGATCATGGAAGACTGGACCAGGTCTTTACCCACTCGAGGATGCTCGAGGGAGCATGGGAGTTTGCCCAACCAGTCTACATTTGTCTTGTAGGCTTGGAGAAGGCATTCGAACGTGTCCCTCGGGGTGTCCTGTGGGAGGTGTTTTGGGAGTATGGAGTGTCCCAAAACAAAAATGTAAACAGGATTTAATTTACATGGAATTTAATTTGAATTTGTGTCTCTTTGTGATTCCTTGCAGGCTGACCCCTCTACAGACAGAGCTCTATAAACACTTTCTAAAGCAGGCCAAACCCATTGAGACATTACAAAAGGGCAAAATAAGTGTCTCCTCCCTGTCTTCCATCACATCACTCAAGAAACTGTGCAATCGTAAGTGAGAAAAATGTAACACAAAATGTTGCATTTGTGAACACTACAGTGATCATCAGAAAAATTGTCCTCTCATAATTGAGCTAAAATGTAAACTATTAATAGAAAACAAGATTGTCGTCTTACATCTAGAATTATCTTCTGCTTGGAAAAAATACAAATGAGTGCCATCTTTCTCAGATCCAGCTCTTATTTATGAGAAGTGTGTGGAACGGGAGGAGGGATTTGAAGGGGCATTAGAACTTTTCCCTCCAAACTACTCCACCAAAGATGTTGAACCTCAGCTCTCTGGTAAGAACGTGCACAGCATATCGTGGTGCAGCTCCTCTGATGGTCTTCCAGGTCATCCACACTTACTAGTTGGAAGAAGATTAGCATTAGATTAGTAGAATGTAAACAGAACATTAGGTCAGATAGATAAGTAAAAATGTGAACAGGGTTGTTTTCACAATTTAATAGCTTGTCTAATGTTTACATTTACATAATATTAAAGAAAATATTGTTTTATAAGAATTAACTTTTTTATTGCCTTCTTTTGTTAAGACTAATTTTCTGTAAATGTGCCTAATGTGTCTAAAGGGTGGTGCTATTTTAAAGTCATGCAGCCTCTCCTCTCTCTATTTATTGCTTTGTTTATTTCAGGGAAAATGCTGGTTCTCGACTACATTCTGGCAATGACAAAGACCACAACAAGAGACAAAGTGGTGCTTGTCTCCAACTACACACAGACTCTGGATCTCTTTGAAAAGCTCTGCAGATCTAGAAGGTATATTTGCAGAAATCACTATTTTAAGTGCGCTATTTAAATGATTTTAATTCCTCCTCCTTTGTGTCTTTGTCAGATACCTCTATGTTCGGCTGGATGGCACAATGTCCATCAAGAAAAGAGCCAAGATTGTGGAAAAGTTCAACAGCCCATCGGTGAGTTGGAAAATCAGTTTGAAGCAATATTTAGAGCTTTGAAAGACTTCTGAACAGCGTCTGAAGACATCTTTTTCTCAGAACCCAGAGTTCATCTTCATGCTGAGTAGCAAGGCTGGTGGATGTGGCCTCAATCTGATTGGTGCTAACCGCTTGGTGATGTTTGATCCCGACTGGAACCCAGCGAATGACGAGCAAGCAATGGCTCGGGTGTGGAGAGATGGTCAGAAGAAGACCTGCTACATCTACCGACTTCTCTCTGTCAGTTCAGTGCATTTTCAACAGTGTTTAGGACCTCACATTCAGTGTTTTAGTACAGCAGGTTACTTTTGAAATCTACACTGAGCTGGTTACAGATTTACCAGTTTTGACTTGTGCTTGTTTCCCGACAGACGGGAACAATTGAAGAGAAGATCCTGCAAAGGCAGGCCCATAAAAAAGCCCTGAGCAGCTGTGTGGTGGATGAAGAGCAGGATGTGGAGCGTCACTTCTCTCTGGGCGAACTCCGAGAACTCTTCACTCTCAACGAAGAGACCACTAGTGACACACACGACAAGTACAACACGTTACTCACACACGTTGTCTGTGCTGTTCAGTCTACTAATTGTCCAGAGAACTTAATTTACTCTAGAAATGGTAAATTAAAATTAAAGCCCAAATATCTTGTAGAAATTTTCTTGGCACAAGTGACGTAGCTGTAAAAGGTTATGTGTTCTTCTCTGAGTTGAGAGCTCATTGCAGCTGCAGTTAGATCTTTGCATCTATCATGTTCTGGGCAGCCTATCATGTGCTTTTAGGTTTTATGGGCTTTCGCACAAGAACTGACACCAAGTGAGGTTAATGTGAGTTTTCGAGATTAATAGTTATTTGAGCAAAACTGAGAGGGTTTGACACTGTCGTGAAAAGTGATTCGAAGTTGTTAGTTATGGCATTTTTATTGCTAGGTTGACGTGGATAGTAATGGTTTGAAGCCATTATTATGCTATGTATGGAATTATTTTTCTATCATAAGTTGCATTCAAGAAAAAAAACATAATCCAAGAAAAGAATTTAATTTCAACAGCACAATTAAATTCTTTGTGCTTAAATTTAACGACCCTCGCGTGTAAAACTCAAAAGCCACACAAAGAAGCTGTCGCACCTGCAGGAGTGTGTGCTTTGCGGCCACGGCTACAGTTTCTCGGTCTGTACTGATTTATCACTTGTAGCTGCACATCCCACCAAAGTGAACGTGTTTGCTGCTGACTGAGCAGCTTTTTGGTGGCATGGTTATATTTCTATTTTGGCTATAATTATAATTGATTGATTATGATGCACACTTCCTTGCCTCATCCTTGTTATTTTTAATTATAAAGGGCATGCAGATTAATGGGACAGCAGTGCAGAGGCTTCAGAACTTACCTTTGAATCTTCTGGTTTTAAAGATTTCTTCAGCAGTGATGTAATCCAGTGACTGTTGTCAGTATATATACTGCTACGCAGTAAATAACCAATGTAACTGTTTAACACAATCACCTGAACTGTTGATCAAAGGATCCTATGGGCATCCAGTCAAAAGTCAGTTGATTCGTGTTAGCAGGATTCCTCTGTAGGTGGAAAAAGCCTCCCGCGAGGGGGGGAAACTGTAGCTGCACAAAGCAGACACTGTGTTCATTGCTGCTAAGTTCTTCACACGTGAGAAATTTAATTGCTCCGCTGAAATGAAATTATTTTCTCACAGTTATGTCTTTTCTCTGCGCAACTTATGATAGAAAAATAATCTCACACTATGGATCATAATGTATGGCACGCTCTTAATCAGCCTCTCTTTCCCCTCCTGTATTAGGTTTCGCTGTCGCCGCTGTGTGAATGGCAGAGAAACAAGACAACCTGACAATGATGCTGACTGTAACAGTGACCTCTCCCATTGGAACCACTGTTCTGACAAGAAGGGCCTGAGGGACCAAGTGCTGAAAGAGTCTTGGGATGCTGCTGTGTCCTTTGTCTTCCACCAGCGCTCTCATGAGGACCAGATGGGTGTAGTATAGAAGAAAGAATGCAGAAGGCTGTGTTACACTACCACAGATGCTGTAAATATGGATATTTATGTGTTGTTGAGTTTTTCCATTTGTTTTAAACAGAAAAAATAAAGGTTGATAACCAGACAAGAAGGCAGTTATTTCTTCACATTTTTGCATTTATGGAAAATGTGCTATGATTTACAAGCTGTGATGCACGTTACTGTATAGATAAATTTTTTTGTCTGGTTTCAGTTAGTCATCACAGCCTTCTGTAATAAAAAAGAGGTGTGCACCTTCTGTAAGACAGGCATATTACATTAATATGTTATGTTAAGATGTGACTGAGCCCGGCCAGGCTGCACAGGCTAGCCTGACCACCAGGCACTTGTTGACAAGCCCCTCCCCTGGGCCTGGCTCCAAGCAATGTAACGTGGTCTATAGTTGTACTTTCTTTCCACTTGCTTGTGTTTTAATAAATAAACAATTATTGAGAATGGACATTTAATATGTGGTCTTTCACGATGTAAATTCTACCTTTGTTTATTGCTGGCTCTGTGAACAGATTCCACTTCAGAGACCTAACACTAGTGTCACCTCCTGCTGGTGATAATGGCACAATATAGATTCTCTGCTGGGGGTATGCATTTTATATGTGCAGCTTAACTCTGCACTGCAAAAGGAATGCAACAGTTTGCCTTACTTTTAAGTGAAGCAAACTGTTGCGTTGTCACAGGAATGTGCATGTAATAATTTGTTTATTTAGAAAATATATGAAATGTTTGTACTTATTTCTGATCTTGAGAGTTTAACTGTAGCTGTGAGAACACAGAACACACCAGCGATCAAATTAATTTCCCTTTGATCTGCTGAGGTTGCAGACAAACAGAGACAAAGGGAGTTCAATTCAGTTTTATTTATATAGTGCCAAATCACAACAACAGTTTCCTCAAGGGGCTTTATATCGTAAGGTAAACACCTTACAATAATACAAAGAAAATAGAAAAACCCTAACAATCCTATAACCCCCTTATAAGCAAGTGTTTTGGCAACAGTTGGAAGAAAAAAATCCCTTTTAACAGGAAGAAACCTCCAACAGAACTAGTCTCATGGATGGACGGCCATCACCATGTTGTGAGGGGAGGAAAACTGGACGAAAGACAGCCAGTGTCATTGTGGATATAGAGAAAGACTAGTGCAGAACATGTATGAGAACAGTGAAACACTGGTGAGGTGTGCAGTAGGAGTGACCGGTGGGTTTCAGGTCAGTTCAGGGTGGAGACTGGATTATATTGGTTTGAAGGACAAAGTTAGAGTGGCATGGCTGAGATAGTTTTAACAGAAGAGCAGAAAAAGTCCAGAAGTGCATAAAAGGCATGGTAGATATACTGGATAAATGAGAATATAAAAGAAGAAGACTGAAAATTAATACAGAATGTTCACTGCAAGGTGCAAGCCATTCATAAACCTCAAGAATAGAAAGGCGAGACTGGACTTTGCTAAAAAGAAACAACAACAACAAATCTAAAAAAAAAAGCCAGTTCGAGAAAAACATTCTTTGGACAGATGAAACCAAGATCAACGTCTACCAGAACAGTGGCAAAAAACCTACACTCACATACAGACTCTATACTCAGACCAAGTCCTTTGCACTACTTCCTAACTGTACCTGTCAGATGCACTTGTACTCATGTCATAATTTTGTTGTACATGAACAATCACAATAAAGGGCTATTTTATTTTTTCAAGTTGAGCAGATTGAGCTGTACATTGTTTGCTAACAAAGGCAGTTAATGAGCTAACTGGATGTCAATCTTATCTCTCTCGCCTGTATACAGTATACAGTATACAATAGAGAATAATTAGTTCATTGTTTCATATCTGAGAATCCTTTTTCTGTCCCACTTCTTTCCTGAATAGTTTAGAAAAGTAAAGTTATTAAGAAGAGTAAGAAGTAAGAAAAACAACAACATGTTCAAGATTTCATGACCACATTAAGCAAAGTATCCCCAGAGAAACACGTTAACAACCAGCAGTAGCAGGGCGTTAACATCGCAGACTATTCTCCAGAGTGACTTCTCCTGGAGGAAGTTTCGTTCACTGCTTTGAATCACTGGAGCTGCCGACTCGGAGCGTGAACTAGACAAACCACAAAGCCACAGAACAACTTTCTTCCAAGTGGATTCTTGCAATCGGTCAGACTCTGAGCTGAGGTTAGAGTCCACTTGGTCAGAGGTGATCTGAAGACTTGAGAGATCCATCCGCCGTTCAAGACTATGTCTGGACCACCAGGTCAGCCTATGCAGCTACACATGAAAAGAGACGACGAATGAAAAACAATTATTACAGATTACCAATGATCAAATACATGAATGATTTCAATTTAATTATACATAGTACAATTCAATTTGGTTTGGCTTTCTCTCTTAGGACAAAACAATACAAGTAAAAAACCAAAACAACTTAAACTTATTTAAATTTAAGAGATAAAAATAAAGTTAGTAGCAAACTTAAGCAGAATCAACAGAGAAGTAAAATAGCAGCATTATACACGACTGTATAAGGTTGTGTCGAGCCAATTATGTTTTGTTTGTACTGAAATGTCTGAGTATTTCTGTGCCATCTTTACAGTGGTAGTGTAGTGGAAGCTACCACTCTAGATGGAAACAATGAACTGTTTGCCAGATGGAAGCGGTTCAAACTGAGAATATCCCAGGAGTGTACTGTCTTTGCTGATACCGTCAGCCTCCTTGACTCCATCCCAGTAATGCACTTTGCTGTCTGCACCACTCTGTGCAGCTCTTTCGTTTCACCAGCAGAACAGCTGGCATACCACACTGTTGCATGAGTCATCAGTATATACTCCCGTAGAACTTCAGCACGAGCTTCTGGCCTCCTTCAACTTTCTAGGAAAGAAGATTCTCTTGTAAACCAAGTCAGCTGTGTAGAGAAGGTGACTCCCAGCTACTTACGGTTCTCCACAATGGCCACTATTTCACCAGAGATGTAGTTTCTTGACCCTCGACCTCCTGAAGTCAATCCCCTTGATTTTGATGTGTTCAAGATTAGATCATTTTCCTTACACCACTTAGTTGGCTACTCCCCAACCTCACTATATGCTCATGCTCACTACACATGAGCACTTTTTTCTATGCTCTTTCTACACGAGTGCTTTCTATTTAACATTCACACACACTGGAGAGCAACTTAGGGTTAATATCTTGTCCAAGGATATTTGACCAGCTGCTTTGTGGATGTTGATGCCTTTTAACACAGTCCTCATCTGATGCTGTTGAAGGACAAGTGTGTATTGTCTACTTGGCTAAATGACCAGTCATTCCCCTCCTCTCCTGGTGTCAAAACAGGGAAAGAACCTGTTCAAGATATCAAGCAGTGTAGCATCGTCATCATCTGGCAGCATTCTGATGGTCTTGTAGTCCACCAGTACCTTAAAGCTCTTCGACATACCGCTGGGATTGTCATTTTCTATGGTTTGCTTTGCTTCCCTGATGCTTCTCTGGAGTTTCTCCTGTGCTGTAGGTTCGTCTGTCCCCTGTCCTGAAGGCTGCATGCCTTTTTTTAAGTAGAGCCCTAAAATTACTGTTCAACCATGGCTTTTCAATGAGGAAATAGATTTATTGTTCTTTTTGTTGTATTGTTTTCAGTACAAAACTCTATGTACCCCTAAACTGAACAGACACAGTTTTCCACATAACTCTCACCTGCAAACAATTCCCAGTTTCTTTGATCAAAATAGTCTTGCGCTGTTTTGACTGCAGTTCTTTCAATGCGCACCCACAGTGTATACATTGGGATCAGAATGAGAGGGATATGATCTGATAGTCCGAGGTGCACAGGTGTATGCGCCTTATATACTGTCAGTGTATTTGTATAGACCTAATCAAGTATTTTTTTCAGGTCTGTATGTTTAAAGTAACCCATGATGATTCCAGTGATGAACAATAATAATAATGGATTGGATTTATATAGCGCTTTTCAAGGCACCCAAAGCGCTTTACAATGCCACTATTCATTCACTCTCACATTCACACACTGGTGGAGGCAAGCTACGGTTGTAGCCACAGCTGCCCTGGGGCAGACTGACAGAAGCGAGGCTGCTATATCACACCATCGGCCCCTCTGGCCAACACCAGTAGGCAGTAGGGTAAAGTGTCTTGCCCAAGGACACAACGACCAGGACAGAGAGCCCAGGGATCGAACCGGCGACCTTCCGGTTACAGATGCGATTCCCAACCCCCTGAGCCACGGTCGCCCCAGCCTTAAATGTATTAAAATCTCGCAACTTCAATTTCTGTAGATTAAGAATCCTCAAGGGTTCAATAGTTCATACAGATGAAAGCAAGATTATCTGTTTTGGTGACCCCTAAAGGAAGCAGTCAAAAGAAGGTTGAAATCCACATAATCAAAATGAATTTCTTAACTGCAACTTGGTTACACTTTCCCTTTGCATTTCTTTCTTTCGTTTGTTTTGCAACAGGAATCATATGTTATATGAACCCTGGATATTGTTCAGTAGACACCTTCTGATTACCACTCCAGAGATCAGAATATAAATATAATATCATAATATAAGGAATTTTCCTCACATTTTCTTTAGGTATTGGGGCAGTGGCCAGGCTTACAGCAACAATGATGAGGCATGTGAGAGCCAACAGGATGAGAGCAAAGTACAAGTAGTGGACATCAGCTAGGACTGCAGGCCGGTGATCAGGCTGACCACAGGAAGGAGGTGAATAGGAGAACTCCAGAACCATTCGGATCAGTCCTATCACTAGTCCAGCCATCAGACCCCAGAATGCACCCTGAGACAGAGGACATACACAACGCGTTAGATGCTGAATAATTTGGAACTGGCAAAGAAAAAAAAAAACCCCAAGTTATTAAGGTTTCTGCTTGTTTTTAAAATTGTGTTTACATATCTATTATTTTCTTTTAAATTCTCTGTCAAAGTGATTTCATACTGCTTTAGTAATGTTGAAGATTTGAGAGGCCCAGTCAACGACTGGTGGTGTTCTACTGTGTATTTTTCTATCCAGTATGTTTTCACTGTATTGGCTGTATTTTTGGGGTCATTGTCATGCTGAAAAATGAAGCTGCTGTTAATCAGATACTTTCAAAAATCTCGAACACCACTGGCTGAAATGCAGCTCCCAGCCATGGCCCGAACCTTGGTATCATCGTAACAGCGTCAGGAAACTTCAACAGTGACTGCACTAAAAAAACGAAAGAGCTCTAAATGAAATTAAGAGGAGACAGGACATATCTCTATATATCAACTTGCAAGAATCTCAAGACTAGGGAATGGCACACACACACACACACACACACACACACTGGAGAGTAGTCTGAGGATGGATTTGCACATGAAAGCCATCCTACACGTCCTCTTCCAATCACAAGATTAGGATAGATAAGATTAGAAAATGAGTACATCAAATGTTTAGCAGTTTGGAGACAAAGCTAGAGTTGAGATATGTAGAGTTGGAATAGTGGATATGTTGGATAAAGGATGCTGAATATGGAGCTGCCAGGCAGGAGGAAAAGAGGAAGACTTCAGAGGACATTTGTGAATGTAGTGAAGGTGTCAGTTGGTTTAACATAAGAGGATGCAAGGGATAGAATGACACAGGGACCAATACAATTGAATTGGATTGAATCTGAAGAGGCAGACATACCTGCTCGTTGGCTCGTGGCCAAAAGATAGCCATTAGGAATAGAGCAGTAATGGGAGGTGCTAAAAAGCTGGTCACTGACTGAATATAGTCAAACAGCTGTCCACTATTGGCTGTCTGGACAACAGGAATCCACAGCAGACTAAGACACACCAAGACGAGGATGAACACCCTGAAAACACACGCATTATTGTTATTATCCATCCATTTATTGTCTACTTCTTATCCTTATCAGGGTCATGGAGGGCTGGAGCCTATCCCAGCTACTATAGGACGAGCAGCGTGGTATACCTTGGACATATTGCCAGTCTGGTGCAGGGCTAACACAGAGAGACAAACAACCATTTGACTTCCATTCACACCAAAGGGCAACTTAAAATTTTCGATTAACCTAGCCCCACCAATGACTGTAGAAAAGATGGAAGATATAGATAAGATAGTCAAGATTTCCTGTTTGCAGGAGCTGCCATGCTGCACTTTTGGAGCCAGAGTCGGCGCAGTACACTTTTTTACATAGTCTGACTCCTTCAGCTCTGCTGCTAAAACTGTGACTGACAGTTCATTAAATCAACAGAAAATACAACCACATCACTATAATTAACAAGACACATCTTAACATCTTATAGTTCTATAGAACATCTAACGTCACTCTGTAATCCCTTTTGTTAATTCGTTGCTAGTTAAGTAGCGATGCTACGCACCTGTGTTACTTTTGGAGTCTATATGTTTAAATGATTCCTTAGTTTTCTTTTTTTAATCCTATTTTAGTCCGACTCCACAGGGGCCCAGAGTTACTATTAATAGCACAATTATCTAGAAATCAAATGTTGTCCTTTGAAATTTTAACTGATGATAATATAAAAATGAAGATTTAAACCGTTTCAGATCCATTGCATACTCAGAGCACTCTACAGCGGAAACATGAAAACTTAACTTAAACTCCTTAAAGATGAGGGAAGAGATGGGAACTGGAGAGGTCTCAGGGTCACCAGCTGATACAGTTGCCAAAGGTACAACGAGCGGTTTTGCAACATCTGAGGAAATGTCATCTCTGCTGTGGTACATGGGTTTGTTGCTTCCAGTCAGGGGTCTTTAACCTCATAATCAGGTTCACATGCCTTCTTTTTGACCACCTAAGGTCCTGAGAAACGAGCCTTCTTGCCAGGTGACATTAAGGACTAGGACACCGCTGCTAGGACACTGCTGTCTTATCATACCGATGTTACATTGAGGCCTGGGCAGATGATAGGGCCTGCAACTAAAAGGGCTGTGTGCAAGTGTTATCTAAACTTTGAAACATAATCCAGAACATCAGTTTTGATTATGCCCCCAGACTGTGTCCAAAAAGTGATTCCTGTATGGCAAACACAACCATTGGCACTTCCTCATCCAAGTATTTACTTGTGTTTAAGCAGTATTTCTGTAACTTTGATCCAAGGGTTTGGTGCCACTGCTCTAGAGCTCCTTGATACTGAGAATGATAAGCATTAGCCACTATATGTTTGATTCCTGAGCTCCAAAAGGTAGTAAAAAACTTTGTTAAGGTATTAATGACCAGAGGTGCGGAAATCCTCCTGAGTGGACCAGCTTCTGGGAAACGTGTAGCAGCACACTTTAACATTAGCAGAAATTGATGTCCAGTTTTGTCTTTAGGCAATGGGCCCACACAGTCCACGATCACACATTCAAATGGTTCACTCACAGCTGGGATCAGGTGAAGAAGAGCAGAAAAAACACAGTTTTTTGGTCTTCATACATGTGGAAGTGGGCGGAGTCTTGGTGATTGCACCACTTCCCTGAATGCACTCACGTAACAAACTTACCCAAAACAAATAGCATGCTTACTAAACAAAAGATCACGACCAGATGCCATCAACGAGAACATTACCCCAACATGCAAACTTCCCTAGATCCTACCTTATCCACATTTCACCTGTCTATGTCTATGTGCAGGATTACATAAAAAAGAATAAAGTAAAACAAAAAAGCAGCATGATTGGAATACCACATTTAATACTCTCTAGGTCATTTTGAAAATCTGGTGATGCTGTTTGGTCTTACTAATGCCCCTGCTGTCTTTCAGGCACTGGTGAATGATGTTCGCAGAGATTTTCTGAATATTTTCGTCTATCTTGATAACATACTCATATTCTCCAAATTCCTTCAGGAGCATCAAGTTCACATTCGTGCAGTCCTCCAACATCTCTTGGAAAACAGGATATATGTCAAGGCTGAGAAATGTGGATTTTACTAAACATCTGTTTCATTCCTCGGATACATTCTGGCAGGAGATGAAGACTGACCCAGCAAAGGTTCAATCAGTTAAGGAGTGGCCAACACCTACCTAACATAAATATCTTCAACAGTTTCTCGGCTTTTCCAACTTCTATCACCACTTCAACTGCAACTGTAGTCAGGTAGCAGCACCTCTTACACAGCTCACATCCACTGAAGTCCCGTTCATCTGGTCCCCTGAGGCTGAAGCCGCCTTCACCAAATTGAAGTATCTGTTTACATCAGCACCAGTCCTAATTCACCTAGACACTAAACCATTCATAGTTGAGGTTGACATCTCTGAGATTGCAACTATACTTCTGCCCACCTGTAAGATTGGTTACATTACCTGGGATGTGGAGGAGGCCATTAGCCAAGCTCTTGTGTCAGAGCCAGATCCAAGCTCGAGACCAGCTAATCATCGTTACATTGGGTGACTCTGGACTGTATTCACACCACCTGGTTTTCCTGTCCTGGAGAGGTACGACCACTTCATTACTTAAAAGACATTTCTGTTGGGAGATTTTAGATAAGGATGTCCGGGATTATTCGGCCGCATGCACCATCTTTGCACGGAACAAAAATAAAACTCAACGTCCTTCAGTTCGGCTTCAACCAATCGTCCATTCCCAGTCAGCCTTGATCCCACATTGCTTTAGGTTTTGTTAGCAGCCTGCCTGTTTCCTCCAGGAAGTCGACCATTTTGACTGTTGTTGACAGGTTCTCCAAATCCGAGCACTTCATCGCCCTAAAAAGACTTCCCACAGCATCCCAGACGGCTAACATCCTGGTGGATCATGTGTTTAGCCTGTACGACATCCTGACTGAGATCGTGTCAGACAGAGGACCACAGTTCACCTCCCAGGTTTCGAAAACATTCTGTTCAGCCCTTGGAGCCAAACCCAGTCTGGCTCTGGTTAATACTACTGTAATGGTCCAGGTGAGTCGTCTGGATTTTTCCATGGTGTCCCTGTGTGTCCTCCTCTGGGCAGAGCCATGGTGAGTACATCTGCTACTTGCACCTGTTGGAGATCCAGGCTAACCTAAGGCAGTATTTAAGACCAGCCCCGACATCTGGTCTTCGCCAGTTCGTAGACTAACCACATGTTAGTGGCAGGACGCCTTTATCTCTAGTGCTTAGTTCTTTGTAAACTTACCTTGTTCTCTTGTGCCCTTATAGCCTCTTGGATCACCTCTTCCATTGACTGCAGAACGCATACCCCCCTGGACGTTGGTCACCTTCTCTAGGACTCCACTCACAGCCTCTCTCACACAGACTCACTATTCACCACCTGCCTGCTCTCTTACATTCATAGCTCTGCATCTCTGGGTCATTCAGGTTGGACTCACTCCACTCCACTTTATCGGACACTCACCCAGCCAACACTACCTCCCCCACTGCCACTGCCACTCCACTAGTCAAGTAAGCCATAGACTCCATCTGTTTCACCATCCCCCACGTCTAGATTCCACACCAAACATTCATTCCCTGTGCCTTAGTTTTACACTCTGTCGCTCAATAAAATTTGTGAGAACATCTTACTTTTGCTTCCTGTATTTGAATCTGTTTGTAGGTCCACATACCAATTCTGACATCTGGGCTCTTCAACCTCATGTTACTAATTTGCTCAATTGAAAACTGTATTTAGGGTAAGTATAGCTTTGGTATTAATGTTGTAGAACATCTGAGTTTTGTATTGGTTTTCCAAAGCATATAAGGTATTCTTGTCAATCTTACCTTCCAACTATCATAAGTTCCAACTCAGAAGCTTTAGGCCTGGCTTTGTGGTAGAGGTCCAGTGTAAACAGAGTAGAGCTGCTATTAAAAATGGAAGTCAGGGATGACATAAGAGCAGCTAACATCACTGCCAACATCAGACCACGAAGTCCTGTGAAGAAGAAAAAAATGATGGCACATCCTTTTATAAAATCTGCTTATTGTCAGTTGTTGCCATGGAAGAAGAACATAGATTTTTATAAACTCTCTTAATGCATGTGTTTATCTCTGAGAACATCAAGGCATCAAGATCTGTTCTGGATTATCTCAGTAAAGAGCCATCAGCCATATTGTTCTGTAAACCTTGACTGCAAATCTGTAAAAGACTGTCTATTACTGACAGGGTGAGGAAACTGTCTTCCTGTTGTGCCATCTTCTTGGGATGTGGCCTGTAGCTGACATCGCCCGTTACATGAAACTTGGCCTTCAATTTAGAGATGGTTCTGGGGGCTCATTCCAAATAATGAAGAGCATGCAGGTGACTGCTGATGTGATTTGGTGCTATTTAAAAAGAATTGAAATAAATCGAATTGAACTTGGTTCTATGGAAGACCAGCTCCAGGTTGGTACGGTCCCTATTGAGATTAGTCAAATGTGGCATGCTTGGAGGAGGCACTAACTGAGTGCTGTAGCAGGGTCCCTGCTTACAGTTGCTTTTAATTAGGCACCAGTCGCACACCTGATTGTCAGCATCTTGGGTACCAGAAGCTCAAAAGAAGAGTCAATAGCAGAATAAGCTGTTTAGTATTGACAGAGAAGATTGGGTTTGATTCTACTGCTCAATCCATAAATACATTCTCCCTACAATTGTGGCACCATTTAAGGGGAAATAAACACAATTTCAACAGTTTAAGATTTCTTGCCAAGAGGCATTGTTAAAACACAGATATAACTGAGCAAACAAAAATGTTCTTACTTCTTGTGCCATACATGGATAGATAGGTGTGTGTGTGTGTGCGTGTGTGTGTGTTACTATACTTGTGGGGACCAACAGTCACTTGTGAGGAAAGTGCCTGTCCTCACGGTTTTGAAATTTTAAAATATGTTCTTAGTGTCAGGGTTACTATTAGGTTATGGTAAGGTTTAGGCTAAGGGTTAGGGTTAAGCATTCCTTTTTGATAGTTAGAGTTAGGGTAAGCAGGTAGGGAAAGCATTATGTCAGTTTGATTTTTAGATGTCTTCACTAAGATATCAAAATGAGTGTGTGTGTATGTGTGTGTCTTACCCACAGGCATTAGCTCTATTACTAGTTTAGGGTAAGCAATGTTAGAGCAACCAACTGAAGCACCACACACACTTTGACAGATATCTGGATCCACACAACCAACCTCATCTACAAATAAAGAAGAAAACAAAGGTGGGGCTGAAACAAATAACAATTTAGTTTATATTAAATGAGACAAAACACCACAGATGTGTTACCTACAATTACCCACTCCATTAACATGAATTGAAAGTGTCAACAAACGTAAAAATGTGATAATTTTTCCAACGTAAAGTTAAGTGGAGACCTGCTTAGAATGGTGTCATAGTGTAGGTTTGTTGAAAAAGGAGTTGCAAACAATCTCTTTAAACCAATAATAACAATAATAAGAGATGCATCATCTGTTATAATATATATAATAATATCAAGGTAATCAAAATGGTATTATATAAATATGCATATAAAACAATATTAAAAAACATGTCATATAACATTCCCACTTTGAGAGGTATACTACTGACTTGGGAATAGTGCTTGACTTATCATTCCTGGCATCACAACGAAGAACATAGGGAGCAGTTTGAGATAGCCACCCAACACGCTGCCTGCTTTAGCATGAGACAAAGATTTGGCTGACAGAGACCTTTGGACTATAACCTGAAGAAAAAACACACACCAGCATAAACATATAATCATTTTTATCCATCATTGCATTACACATTTTGTACTTTTGTAATGTTCAACTTTACATTTGCAAACCTTCTATATTATTTATACACAATAAGTAACACAAATATAAGTAATAGTAATAAATACTGTATTAAAATATGCAAGTGTGTGTGCACACAGATTCTAGTTTTAATGATAATAGTAGAGAACTAAACACTCAAAAATGTGATTACACTTCTACAGTCAGTGCGTGCAAACCTCACAAATGCATCAGGTCTCATAAAGCTGGTAACATTAGCAAGCTGTTGAAAAGTTTAGTGAAAGTCTATCACATTCAGAAGGGGAAATGTGATTTTCAGCTGCCTAGCTTGTGGGTTATCTGTCATTGCCCAGTTATATAAGGCTAGTAGAGAACACAGACATGATTATATGAATCAGTTCTCATTTTTATTAATGTTGGTTAATGATTAAGAGTAACTATTGGCAAGCTGGCCTTTACAGGTGTATGCATCCCTGTATCTTAACTGTAGTTCAGATAATGTACTTTTGTATATTCTTCTTGTGTTTTGTTTTTCGTTATAGCATTTTCTGAAATGTTGCTGTGGTTTCTGGTTTGTGAAGTGTCAACACTGTCTCAAAAATGACATTACAATACAGTTAAACACTGTTAATTGTATTGACCAATAATTCTTGTCATAGTCTTTGTAGATGATCTTTTTTCCCTGACATAAACAAAATGATAACTGAACAAAAACTAATGGACAATGACACTTGACACAATTGAGATGAAGATGTACTGGAGAGATTCTCATCTCTCCGATCAGAAGTAATTACGTTTTTTAGAAAAGCAGGATAGGTTTGGAAGTGATGCAATGAGAAGTAAAACAGCGTTATGCAGTAAGAATATTTCATCGCCAAATTACTGTGAGAATGATCAATAGAGGTGATAGTCTCAAAAAACGGATAACAAATAACTTTTTGAGTCTAAAAAATATGTTTGAATTCAAATAAGTAATGCAATTCACCGAAATTTTTAATGTTAAAAAAGGGAGGGGGTGTTTCATATTTAGTGTTGTAACACAGGGACAAAATGACTGTGATCCTCTCTCTCTCATTGTCTACATCAGCTCGTCAAAGTACTCCTTCTTCCTCAAAAAACTCTGTTCACTTGTTTCCATCTCTATCCTTAATTAATGAAACCGTTTACATGTCTGCTCCAGCTCAGTCTCTTTGGCTACCCAACGGATACAAGTCCTTTCCTTCTTCCTTAGTATCACATACAACTCCTTATAAGCATTTCTCTGTGCGGTATGCCGAATTTCCCAGTACTCATGTCTACTTTCTTCATCTGCCTATCCAACTTTTTC
Source organism: Maylandia zebra (assembly GCF_041146795.1). NCBI lineage: Eukaryota > Metazoa > Chordata > Actinopteri > Cichliformes > Cichlidae > Maylandia > Maylandia zebra. The sequence continues at coordinate 15,969,367 of NC_135183.1, forward strand.
TTTGGTAACTTCTTCCTTTGAATACTTTGCTTTACTTCCTCATTCCACCACCAAGTCTCCTTGTACTCTTTCCTCTGCCTACACCCCACTCAGTAAATAAACCCCTCAAAAGTTGTTAAAACATAACCAGATGATGCTCGCCTCCAGCTAGTTTTTCCTAACCCAAAACTTTGGAAGACGAGTGAAGTACAGGCAAAGATTTCCTCACAAACCAGCCTGAATCTATACTCAGAGCAAGTCTTTTCTTTGCACCACTTTTGAGCACTTTGCAATTATTTTGTTCTCTAATGTGTGCCTTTCTCTTATTTCTTTTTATAGATTTCTCTTCTTTTGTATATATATATCCCTCTTGATGATATATATTTACTATTTGCTATTTATTCCTCCTGTCTACTATTTATATTCTATTGTGGTGCAGTTGGTGTGGAGCACCCACAATTTTCTTGTACATGTACAATGACAATAAAGGGCTATTCTATTCTATAGTCCCTGAATTTATAGTTTCTACTCTCACTTCCACATCTGTGACTTTTCTTTACTCATGCTGCCTCTTCCACTTCACCTCTTTCTTTTGGCCAACAGTAGCACAGTTTCCACTGGCACCCTGTTGGCGGACATTGTTAACCTGGGCCACAACCAATCCAGCATAGAAATTTCATTATAGATGATCTGCGTGTTTTATTTGGCCATGTTTTTATGCCTAATGCCCTTCTTGATCCAACTGTTCCCATTTATCTGAGCTTGGGACTGGCATTAAGAGTACACTGACTTGTTAGAAATTAAAACTGTTAAAACTGAGGTTGCCCTAAATATCTTAGCAGCATATCTCTAACTAGAGATATGCTGCTCTAGAGACTCTGGATGGCATTACCTTGGCTATAGCAGGTAATACTCATTTTTGACCAAGTATGCAAATGCTGCCTTTTGTCATTTACATTCAAACCTGAGAAGGAAGAATGTTATAAAGAGTTCAAGGTGTGTTTTGAGGAATTAAAATCAGTTGCATTATTTATTTGTATTGGGACATATTTTTTAGACTCACAAAGACGAATGTTATCAGTTTTTGAGACCGCCACCTCCAGGATCATTCCCACAGCAGTGTGCCGCTACAATAACATTACTACACCATGCTGAATTTTAGTTTAGATCAAATCACCTGATCTGTGCACCAGACCCATGTAGCCAGTACGGTGAGCCCAAACAGTAGACCTGGCCAGGGTAAATCCCCTGTTACAGGGTCTCTGAACATGTGGAAAGCATCACTACGGGGTAAGTGGCAGGTGGTGTTGGGAACAGTCACATTGGGAATACTTGACATGTAACGATCCATAAGGCCCTCATACCAGCCCACCTTGGAGAATGCTGGAAAATGTACAATGACTTTTACAATTTTATAACTTCACTTATTAACTAATAAATATTATGACATGTAGATGTGGAAGCCTTCAGTGAGGATAATTGGATGCAAAGAAACAGTTTTCTATTTTTTGATTGATACTTAACTTGAAACATTTCGGCCAATAACACCTTTTAATCCAAACTTTCAGTACTATGTAAGTCATGTAATTAAGAACCCATGATTGTGTTTGTGTATCTGTATAAGTCTGTGTACCATACCTATGAACATTAAGGCAAAAGCTCCTCCAACCATGATCAAAGTCTGGAGAGCATCAGTGTAGATCACAGCTGCCAAACCACCTACATAAATACAGATTTTTATATTATTGTCAGATTGTCTGTGTTAGGGTAATAGTGTTATTTAGACCGTTTTCAACATAAATAATTGAACAAATTCTTATTTCAAAAACAGTTGAACTAGGTGAGTGTGGCGGGGTGTGGTTTGTGGCGTGGCTGTGGGGGAGGCTGACACACCTGAGCTCGATCAGCTCATCACCCTATGTCAAATGTGCCAGGACCTGAGGTTGATGTTGCTGTTGTTGTTGTCGTGTGGCTGTAGCTGAAATGCTGCAGCCAATTGTTGGGAGAGCAGCAACCAGGAATAAAGAAGTGTGTAAAGAGCAAAATATGTGGTCGGGTCCATCATTCCTGACACAGTGAGTTACTAAATACAAACTGCACTCTGAGCACTGAACAAACATGGTAACATTTTCATTTTCCTTAAAATCATAATTACAGACACTTTGAAAAACTGTAGATGACAATGTTTTATCGTCACCCCTTGTTGACTTTAAGTTAGCATTTAATACAATTGTTCTCCAGCAGCTGGTGAGGAAACTCAGCTCCCTGGGTATCAGCACCCCCATGTGTAACTGGCTGCTGGACTTCCTGAATGTTAGTAACAGAGGGAAACAGCCTCCATCACACCCACCCACACATGCAGTGTCTTGGGGTACAGGTGTGTCACCAAGGTGCAGGGGAGGGATTCCTCCTCTGTCACCTTCTGGCCTCCTGTGCCTCATTTTTATTCCACAACATAGACATCCACATTACTCACACTCTCATAACACATACATATAGGGCCTTGGGGGTGGGCGTGCTATACGGCGTCCAGAGGATGGTCTGTGTATTCAACCTTACCTCTGGTGCCCACCTCTCAATTTAAATGCATGTAGACACTGAGGGTTCTCGGGCCGTGGCGTCACCTGCTGCTCTCTGGCAGCCCCTCCCATGTTTTAAATGCACTTTAGAACAACACGCAGCAACACTACACATGAGAGAGAGGGAGAGGTATGGGGTCTTCACACTCCCGTTCTCTCCGCCATCGGGGCAGGGGGCTGGGGGCTGGGAGGAGGAGTTGGCCATCTGTTTGGGTTCTGGGATGCTGGGCCTCCCTGCTGCTGCAGGACTGTCCCCACCCCAGGGAAAAGGATAACTTCTCCTGGGTCTTGGGGCGGATTGCCCCTCTGGGGGCAATGGTGCCAGGACCTGGGGTATAGAGTATGTTTGGCGAGTGTCAGTGTGTGTACAGTGTCCATTTTTGTTTGTCTCCACGCCTGCGGGATCGTCACTGCAGCCCCCTGTGGCTTCTGCACCGTGGCTGCTGGGTGACCCCACGTCTGCTTTTCCCATGCGCCGGGGTCAGCAAACTACTGGACTGGTTAGGCACAGCTCATTTTTTCACAACACTGAATGTGACCATGGGCTACTGGCATATTGTCTTGTCTGCAGAGTCCAGGAAAAAATAGGCACTTTGCAGCGCCTCATGAACCGAGTACTGCAACCGCACACTTTGTATACTGACGCCTATCTGGAACACATCATCATCCATAGTAACACCTGGGCGGAGCATATTCAGTGGTTGCGGTCCTGGATTTCCTGAGGCAGGTGAAGCACATGGCCAACACAAAGAAGTGTGCGGCTGGACGGAGGGAGGTACAGTATCTGGGGAACCACTTGGGACGTGAGAAACCCCTGCTCTTAACTTCTCCCTCCGTTTTGTGCTGCGGAGCAGAGGCCTGAGGGCCATTTTGCCCTAGCAGGAAGGGGGGTTGACTGCCCTGTGGTTTACATCAGGTGGGTATAATATTGTGGAAAAGAAGTGTCTGACGATCCCATGGACAGTCGACTCTCTTCATTACTAACTCCAGAAAGCCCTTTGCTTAGACACTTGGATTAATGTCTCCAGTGTTGTGTTTGGTACTCATCAGCATCATTCCTCCTATTGTATATTATAGTCTTGTGATATTTTGTTGATTAAAAATTGATTAAACCAAAAGGAATTATGATTAAAAAGTTTGACATTTTGGTCAAGAGACTAACTAAATCAAAATTTGCTGGGATACTGGGATACTGCATGTGGGATAAAAAAAAATTGGTTCTCGTCCAGAAAAACCCATCAGATAAAAAACTGATGTAATTTATTTTAAATGATGGCAAACAGTTATGCTGTTGAAAGCTTGCACTGACATAACTTTTAACATTAATACTAAAAACAGTCAAAACGTGTTTGTGTTTTACCTGCCACAGTGTAGACAGCAGTCACCAGCAACAGTATGACTGTAGACAGATACAGATTCCACCCAAATGACACCTGGATAAACAATGCCCCGGAAAAAATGTCTGTCTGGGAAACACACACACACGCACACACAGGTAATGTGGCTACTGTATCATATTAAGATCATTTATGTATTTGAAAAAAAAAACCCTCTTACTGATATTTTGGTGAAAATGTAGAGAATAAGTGACAGAACAGACATGTATATGCGTATCCTCTGGCCTCCAAAGCGTTTGGCCAGGTATTCAGGCATTGTTACCACTTCAGCAGAGATGTAAACGGGGATAAATATCCAACCCAGAGCTACCAGAACCCACGATGCCTACAGAAACACACAGAAACACAAAATGTTGCACTGAGCCATTGTCCGTATTGTCAAAAGTAAATATAACAGTTGTTCATGTTTTTCACTTTTGGACATTGCAAAGTTTTAAATAGCATAAATGAAGAAGTACCAAACAAGCGTCTACTGGGAGTTTTCGCCCTATTTACATAGCATATCTAAATCTTTAGTCTTGCAGTGATCCAGCTCGGACAGTCGCATATTTAGATAATTGAATACAACCTGTTCATAGTCAACTAGTGTTAACTGATTTAACAGATTTTGGTGTAAAAAGAAACCCCAAAACATATAATGTTACAACCAACACAATGAAGATGTAGAAATACTCAGAGCAACTCTTAAAAGTTGCATTGAAACCGAAAGCAATAGTTAAATGAATAATTTCTGTGGTGCATGTACACATAGTTTTTCATTGTTGTTCTGTCTTATATCAAGGCTGGACTACTATAATTCCCTGTAATCATGTTGTCCTAAATGTTTTCTGAAAACCCTTCAGTTGATCCAAAATACTTAACTGAGAATACTTCCAGGGACAAGAAGGAAAAAAAATCATATTTCTCCCATATTAGCTTCATTGCCACCCGATTGAATCACAAACTGATTATGAAATGATTGTCCTTACAAAGAAACTACTGAATGATCATGTTGTTATTTTAAATCCTGCATGCAGTGCCCAACAGGGTGTCTGAGTGTGTGTGCGCATCTCTTACGTTCCATTCAAATCCCCCAACAGCGATTCCTCCAGCTGCTCCTGTCCCTGCTAGACCAATAAATAAACCACTGCCAACATTACTGGACATCAGAGAGGCTCCAATCTGTAGTGGAACAGAGATAATAGACAATAACAACAAAAGCTTTTAGAATACTTACTTAAAATACTTACAACTACATAATAAAATTTTTAAATGACAGCCTGTGACTGCACTTTAGTCATATTTAGTTTATACAGAAAATCAACACAATTCCTACCATAACTTGAAATATCAAATGTTATAATTTAGTATTTCTCATTCTTATTTTAGTTTTAACAAAGTTTTGTCTTCAGTCAGTCTCCAGGGTGGATGTCAAGAGATTTATTCTAAAAGACACTTCTTCAGCTGAGAGTCAGAGAGTGGAGACACACATGCTGCAGTTTTTACTTGCAAGGGTGGTCACAGAGCGCTCACATCAGAGTGGGGGCCCTGTGAAGTGCGCTCTGTTACCGCTCTGGTCTTTATTTATATACAAAAGTAGGTGCATTCGTTTATCACATTGGAATGTGGATGTGTATATGTGTGTGTGCCAGGAGAGGCTTCTCTACCTGGCACGAAGTGAAACTGCTCATTAAGCTCTTATCTAGCACTAATAGGTACTGCTCCTTCCCTGCATGATAACGGGTAACTAAAAACAGTCTGAGTTATAAAGAGGTCCTCATGCAGTATTCTATCATATGCAAACTTATTTTATTAAAAGTCTATACTGAATACTAAGAACAATTTTCTATTGACAGTGGGTTTTACAGATGAGGATTGGGGCCACTGGAAAAAAAAAGTCGGGATGTCTTTTTTTTTTCAGAATTCTGAGAAAAAAGTCAGAAATCTGACATCCCTTTTTTTCAGTGGCCCCAATCCTCTTCCATAGGATTTCCAGTTTTCTAGTTATATATTTAAATTCATGTTGTAAATTTTCATTTTGTATATTTGTTTATTTTTTGGTTTTGTTTAGATTCCAAGTCTTTACCGTGTTGCAGTGGATTCAGGGGCAGTGTCATTGAGACTGGCAGCGCTTTTCTCGGGCCAAGAGGAGAGGAGAGCTAAGCTGGAGACATGATGACTGCAAACAAACCAGGCCCTACAGCTTTTAAACCAGAATGAATTTGTATTACTTTTATATATCTTATCATTTACTCAAATCTTCTAATGTTATGATTCTTTTTCTTAACTTTTATCATGTCTCCCTATGTTTTTATTTCTTTTGCTTATCTTAATTGTGCAGCACCTTGGTCAACAGTTGTTGTTTTAAATGTGCTATACAAATAAATTTGACTTTGACTTAAGTCTGTTGTTTATTGTAAATAGAAAGTCCCTTGCATTAGAACATTGGCTGTGTGTGTGTCGTACAGGGTCCTCATAGCACAGGCGTGTGACAATCGATTTGAAATCAAGAGCTTTATATGATGCACAACAGTCAATCGTTTGTTACTCACAGGCCACCAAGTCACTGAACGACCAGCCAAGAAGTACCCCCCAACAGTGCTACGATTGACACGCATTGATGACTATAGCAAGGACAAAAGAAAAGATTAGAATAATACAGTTTTAAAACAACACCAAAGATTGATCTGGTGCAAAATATAGTAAATACATTTACAATCATGATGCACATTTCTACATCAGAAAACTCAATTAGCTGGGTCAAAAAAAATCTGTTTATTTTTTGCAAGGATGAACTCTCTGTAGAACATCCAAGAATCATTTTCTAGTAAATGGAGAAATGCACTCATAATGACTATAGTTAATTAAACACGTAGAAAAAAACATGTAAAAATAATTTTATTTTTCTATATAAACATGTTTAGCAGGGACTTGTACAGAACTTTCTTGTATTTTTTACACATAAAGGAACAAACAAATCAAGCTTAAATTAGCTTTGGTATAAACTGTTTAGTGATTCAAATGTAAATATGAAATTAGTTTAGTCTCTTCTTACCCAGATTCCAACCACCATGACAATTATAAAGTAGACAACAACAATAGCAATGTCAGCAGCACCCATAGTGAGAGCTGTGCTGGGAGCTGCAGTGGTGGGCAGGGGGCTGCCATCTGAATATAAAATAGACAACAGAACCCCTGTGTGGTGAGTAAAGTAAAAGCAAGTAAAGCAAAATTTTATTTATATAGCACCTATCAAGATAAAAATAAAAGAGTGCTTCACAGAAGCTAAAACATAAAAAGAAAAATTTACCAAAATTAAGTTTAAAAAGACGAGTTTTTAGCTGTTTTTTAAAGAGTCCACAGAGATCAAGCTGGTAGGGAGAGAGTTCCAGAGTCTGGGGGCCACAGTTACAAAAGCTCTGTCACCTTTCATTTTCAGCCTCGTGTGATGGTCAACCAGCAAGCCCTGATCACATGACCTCAGGGGCCTGCTGGGGATGTATGGATGTAAAAGATCACTGATGTATGCCAGTGCTTGTCCATGCAGAGCCCTGAATTACAGAGTCATAATCTTAAATTCTGAATTTAATGGGGAGCCAGTGCAGCTGGGGTGTGACGTGGGAGTACTTGGAGGAATTGGTCAGAAGCCTCGCAGCAGCATTCTGAGGGCTTACTTAGTGAACAAAGAATTACAATAGTCCAAACGAGATAAAACAAATGCATGAATGACAATTTCAAGTTCCGAGTGTGACACAATGGGACTCAGCTTGGTAATGTTTCTTAAATGATAAAAACAGGAGCTGAGTCAAAAGTAACACCAAGATTCCTAATAGAAGATTTGGCAAATGTTGCAAGAGGACCTCATTTTTCCATAACCTTGGGCACAAATTTATCGGGAGCACAAACAAGGACTTCAGTTTGCTCCTCATTAAGTTGAAGAAAGTTATCAGCCATTCAACCGCTAAAGGAGTCTATGCACCTATGCAAAATCTGTAGCTTGGAAACATCTTGGGGCTTAAAGGAGATACCAACCTGGGTAGCATTTCCTTCTTTTAGATAGACAGATCATAACCACTTTAACCAGAATGGATTAGATAAAGTTACATTAATGAAATATAATTTCAGTACATTTGTTTCTTTTGGTTAAATTACGTTATTTACCTGTATGGGCTTTAATTTATTTTTCAGGCCCCTTAATTATGTCACCTTCTCACATCGGAGGAATTTTAGGCCAATGTTCTTTACAGTGTTGTGCTTCAGTTCATTGAGGTTTGTGGGCATTCATTTATGCACAGCTTTCTTAAGATCTTATCATAGCATTTCGAGTTGGGGTCTGGACTTTACCTGGGCCATTGCAATACCTTAATTCTTTCCTTTTGTCAATCTGTGGTGTGGTCTGGGGTGTGGTGTCAAGGGAGGCCTGCCGAGGATGCTCACTTTGCTCTCTAGGGAGGTCCATGTGGTAGCTCTCAGCTTCCCCACGATCATTCCCAGCTGGTGTTGGACTCCACCAGGGCTGCCCTTTGTCACTGATTTGATTCATAATTTTTATGGACAGACTTTCTTGACGGAGCCAGGTGGTGGAAGGCTTACAGTCTGGTTGGCTTAGAATTGCATCTCTGCTTTTTGCAGATGATGTGGTTCTGTTAGCTGCATCAAGTGGTGGCCTTCAGCTTACAACGGAGTGGTTTGCAGCCAAGTGTGAAGCATTGCAATGACACTTAGTGCCTCCAAATCTGAAGCCATGGTCCTCAGCCAGAAAAGACGGGAACTTGAGTATCTTGCAGTCTTGCTCAAAAGTGAGGGGAAAGCAAGAGATTGACAGATGGATTGGGGTGGCGTCTGCAGTGGTGTGGACGCTGTGCCTGTCATGTTGAAGAGAGAGCTGAGCACAAAAGCAAAGCTGTCGTCTGGTGCCTGTGTGTGTGTGTTTTTCCTCTACTCTGACTTCCTCTGATCAAAAGTAAAAGTAAATTTTTAATTGGTAATTGCAAACTGGCCATGTTGTGCTTGTAGATAAAGTCCTATGAGTACACAGAATAAAGTATTTCAGTATTAAATTATGCTATACAAAGGCCTTTTTGTCAGTTTGCAAATCCTTAAAAAACCCAGTCTGACAGCTTTCACTCCTACACAAGTAGATACTCTGTGGTGCTTGAAAGCTTGTGAGCCCTAATAAAAGAATAAATACATAAATAAACAGACGTAAAATACCTGCATTTAAAAAATGAATTAATATGCTTTTTTGAGGGAAACGATATAGTGCAGTCCATTAAGTGGATGAACTGTATGAATCTATGCTTTGACTGTAACCAGTGTGTAAAAATGTTGGTAGATATTATTGAAGAAGTCTCAGTACTTTAGACAGTGTAAATGGTAAAAGTAATCGTTTTGAATCTATTCCACTTTTCTCCAGCTTTCTTTGGTTTCATTGTCCTTATAATAACCCTCGGTCAAAGGTCTTTAAAGAAAAGATTAAACTATTGTGGTGACAGACTGTAGAGGTTGAAAGTAGCTAAATTAACTGTATAAAAAACTCCTGAACTTTAAGTGTCATAAGCTGCTTCTCTGATTTTTGTTGACCATTTCATGCTCTGCAAAGCTGCATACAAAACTATTTTTGTTTCCAATTAAATAAAGCGTTCTGTATATAGAAGAACAAATTTAATTAAAACAAAAAAGCTTTTACCTGTTGTAAAACTGGTAGACATGTTGATTCCACTCTCCCAGACAATGATCACACAACGTTTATTTTAGTTTTTCATATGTATGAATCCTCCGACTGAAAGTTTTGTTTCTCCTTCCTCTGAACCTGACAAAGGTATGTGCATCTGTGCACTCAGTTGGTCAATGATTAATAAGTTCGTTAATGAGACTGTCAAACTCCACTGGTTAGCTATTATATCTTGACAACAGACATACGTATCTGAAGGAAACGGTTTCCAAGGCCTAATCCGTGGATCGACTTCCTTCGAGGCGTGGACGTCTATCAGCAGAGAATGTACCTTCACCTATCAGCAGAGAATGTCCCTTAGTCTGTAACACAGTCAAATATATTCTCAAGCAATATTCAAGCATGCCATTCAGCGTGTTAGTACGAGCTCGGGAGCAGCTTGGGAGAACAAGAAAACAGAGACTGCTTCAGATTGTCTTCCCAAATTGACTCAACTTTATTCACAAGTACAACAGTTTATATAGAGGGTAAAATTCATGAGACAGCAGATTATCAGTTTAAACCAGTACAGACCAAGATAAGGGAGCGTCTTCCTGCCCTTGGGTGAAGAAGCATCCTTTGTGTAGTTTATTAGTTCAGCTACAATTGTGATTATCTCAGCGACATATTTTCAAGGCACAAAACGAAGAGTTCTTTCATTAGTGAAATCTGAAACAAACCATTTGGCCTTCAACAGGCGTCTAAAAGATTAAGAAACTAATGTAGCTGAGGGAGTGATCTCTGTGGTATTTCAACCTTGTACCAGCCTGTGATTCTCACACATCAATTCTTGGGTCAAAGAGAAAAATAACTAAAACAAAGGGGCCTTATTGAATGACAGAGTTTTCCTGTATAATGTCACTATAAAACAATATCCAGTAAATGCTACCATGGTACTAAAATACCTAACAGTTCCCCTCTTTTATTATTTTTAAAAATAATAACTCAAATAGAAAGGAAAAATCACAAATGTAATAACATAATATAAAAACCAAATCATAAAATGTAATAGTTCACAGCCTAATGTTCAATATACACATCAGGAACATCATTGGTAACATCTGGCACATCCTCAGGATCAATTTGTGCCAATTGCAAATACATTGAAGTAGCTGTACTAGTAGCTATACGGGTTATCATTGAGCGTACACAGGGTATCACACAACAGGCAATAATCATCAAAAACAAAATAATACATGCTACAACTGTTACAAAGGCTACAATTAGTTCCTTCCATTTTCCAAACGTGTCCTGCATCCACTTGTCTAGCCACTGACCGTGACCTGTATTGGCTCTTAGTTCTATCTGCAATGCTTCAAGTTTATTCATAGCTTGTGTGAATGAACCGTCAGGGGCGGTATTATTGGGAATAAAAGTACAACAAACATCTTCAAACATAGCACAAACACCTCCTTTCTCAGCTAACAGCATATCTAAGGCCATTCTATTTTGCATGGTCATTAAGGAGGTAGCAGACATCTGTTCTCCTAGGGCTTTAAGGGCCGTATTGGTCAGATTGGTGTGTCTTTGCTGATTGTAATAAACATAATTGATCCAGCCTACATTTTTGTTTACCTGTATCCACGGTAGTATTGAGGCGAACCCTGCTGATATTTCTCCTTGTGCCTTTAATTCATTTGGTATCCCACGTGGAACTCCTATAGCATCTATGTAAATGTTATGTGTCCGTCTGCTGGATACAGGCAGATCCGAGGTTTGTTGTATCAGTAGTTCTTGAGCTAAAGTTACTAGACCGCAGGTACCGGTCCAATTAACAGGTAAGGCTAATCTAAGAGTATTATTGCACATCCAATAAGCATGTGGGATTGGTCTGGTCAGGCGCGAAGCTGTAAAGCCTTTTAATATGCCTCCCCAGTACGAGTCGTTTAGTGTGTTGGGCGAATGCAGGATTGTTGAGTTATCTGAATGCGTACTTATATATGCATATATATAAGAAAACATATGTCTATATTGTGTCCTGTCAACACTCGCTGCTAGCCATGTTTCGTTACAGCGTGCTCCTGGAGAGTCAGAAAAGAACGTATAGTTTTGTGTGTCATAATTTATGTTTTCAAGTTTTGGTCGGTGTATGCATGTCATCAAGATATTTGGGTGATGGCGCACCTGTGTTGGGGGCGAAAGAGGTTCAGTGTGCGGTCTTCGGGGCGCTTCATTTGGTTGCAGGGGTGGGTAGAATCATTAATCATGCTAACATCCTTACTAGAGACTTGTCCTGTGTATATGAATAAACAATCTAAAGGACTTAGTTCTACTCGCACCGCTTCAATCAGGGTTACTGTTAAGGGCCCCTTTTTATCATTTTTGAATAGCATCTTTGTTAAGGAAAACCTGAAATTGGATATCCCACTATTATTAGCAATCGATTTTCCATCAGCAGATCTAAATCCTCTTTGTCTCCACAATGTGCCAAAGTCGTGCACCACACCGAATGCATAACGGCTATCAGTGTAAATTGTTACCCGCTTATCCACATGTAACTCACAGGCGCGTATTAAAGCCATGCGCTCTGCTTTTTGTGCTGAGTGAAATGGTAATGAGTGAGCCTCTAGTATGATGTCAGGCAATGTCACCACCGAATAGCCACAAAGAAATAAGTTGTCTGAACCATCCTGTCGGTCAGAGGAACACAGCATACGAATGAGTAAGTGTGCTGGCGAATTGGGTGTGCTGCTTGCTTTTATAGTGAGATTTGCTGTTGAAGTCAGTGTAGCTTCATAACCTGAGCGACGTTGTGCGGTCATATGTTGTGTAGTTATGTTTGCTAGAATGGTCGTGACCTGGTGATTGGTGTGTAGAATAGTGTCATGTGAGAGTGTGAGCTTCTCGCAGTCCCTTATCATGATAGAGCAAGCCGCTACTGCTCTCAGGCAGGCCGGCATCCCCTGAACTACTGCTGGCAGCACCTTTGAGTAGAAGGCTACTGGACGGTAGCCACAGCCATGCTCTTGGGCCAATACACCTGCACAGGTTGTGCCGTTCTCTGTGACGTACAGGTGGAACGGTAAGTGGTAGTCAGGCAGACCCAAACAAGGGGCAGAGGTCAGCGCTCCCTGTAATGCATTGAAAGAGGCAGTCATTTCTGTTGACCACAGTATTCGAGGAAGCTTGTCTTTTTTGCAGCATTCACGCAGAATGTGGTCATGAAAAGAACAGTCTGGTATCCACTGTCTGCAATAGTTCACCATGCCTAGGAAAGACAGCATTTCCTTCTGTGTAGTGGGCTTAGGGACAGAGGTCACAGCTTTGACCCTGTCTGTAGTCATGGAACGTTGTCCGTGAGACAGTGTAAATCCCAAATATTGAACAGAAGTCTGACAGTACTGCATTTTCTTTGCTGATGCTTTGTGGCCAGTCTGTTGGAGGTGCTGAAGTAGCATATGTGTGGCAGTTTGACATAGTTTTTCACTTTCAGCACAGAGGAGGAGATCATCCACGTACTGGATCAAGGTACAGCCCTCTGGAGGAATGAAGCCGTCCAGGGTAGCACGTACCACCATTGAGAAAGCCGCAGGGCTGTCTACCATGCCTTGGGGTAAGCGAGTCCATGTGTACTGCTTATCTCTATATGTAAAAGCAAATATCGGCTGTGTGTCCTCATGCACAGGCACTGAGAAAAAGGCAGAGCACAAATCCACCACAGTAAAATGTGTGGCTGTTGCTGGAATAGATGTCAGTATGCTGGGAACATCTGGAACCAGAGGTGGCAGAGGCATGATGACTGCATTAATTTGCCTTAAGTCTTGTGTGAAACGCCATACGCCAGGTTTGTTAGGCTTTGGCACAGGATTGACAGGAGTGTTATATGGAGATACTGTGGGCTTTATTACTCCAGCTGTCAATAAATCTCCTATGATGATGTCTAAGGCTGCGGCTTTTTCAGCGGAAATGGGATATTGCTTGACATATACCGGCTTGTTGTTTTTCAGCTGAGCATGATAAGGTGTACAGTCAATAAATCCTACATCATTCTCACCTCTTGACCATAATGTCATGTTTTGATATTCAGCTGGCAATGTGACAGCAGAGATAGTACAGTGTATGGGGTAGGTTAGATCTATGTGTCGACATGGTGCAGTAATATCATAGCCTATGTCTGAGTTATGTGACAAAACCACTGTTTGGCCTTCACTGGTGTGAGCAGTTATCATGTTGTTGAACAGTGTGAGAGAAACAAATATGTGGCTTCCAGGCATGGGGTTACCTGGTAGTGGTGTCTGTACACGTGTTTGGCACAGTGTGTGACGTGGGGTACCAGTCAGATGGATATTGAGTTCATTCTCCGCTGAGGCGTCCAGCTGACACAGAGGCTGTTCCTTCTCCATGGTGTCGGTGCATAGGGCAGAGAAAACATAGCTGTTATCAGTGTCAGCAAACATTTCACCCTTTGTGTTAAATGAAATACACAAGTTCATTTTTGCCATTAAATCTCTGCCTAATAGATTCACAGGCGAGTTTGGAATAATTATGAATGGATGATATGTAATTTCGTCTGGTTTTGGGCCCCAGCGTGTTTTTAGAGAATGAGTTTTGGGGCATTGCACTAGAGTTCCGTTTATTCCCATGGTGTTGATGCACACAGAGGAAACAGGCCCACTATAGAATTTTCCAGACAGTGAACTTTTAGTGGCTCCACTGTCAACTAAAAAGGAATAAATCTTTTCACCTATTTCTATATCTAACGTGGGCAAGCTTTCTGTGTTACGGGACAATTGCAAATGCAGCATCGTGTGTAGTGCTTCACACTGTCCCTCATCTTCACCTGGGCCTCCCTATTGTCGGTCCAGTCTTTCATTATCATATGGGTGGGGATTAAAATGTGGATTATAAGGTTGCTGCCTAAGTGCAAAGGGGCCATTATTTTGGTGTGATTCCTGTCTGCGTTGCCAGTTACCTTGTCTGGAAGAGCTCTGCTGACGCCTAGTGGCAGGAGCTGGTCCTGTGTTTTGTGGTTGAGACATACGTGCTGCTGATTTGCATTCCCTCCTCCAGTGTCCTATTTTTCCACAATAAAAACATACGTCTCCACTCCTATCTCTCCTTCTGAAATCTCCCTGCTGCGCTTGTTGAGGGGACGGGGCCCCTGCATACATCATTTTTTCACTTTCCTCTGAGCCTTCAACATCAAAATTCAACATCATCTTAACACTTTTAGCCTTCGTGCTGTTGGGGAAAAGATCTGCACCAGCTTTTGTTTTGACAAGTGTGATAAAGTTCTTTATTTTCATGTCATAGAGATTATCAGTGGCAGTCAGCTTCAATAGTTGTGAACATTCTGGATGAATATTGTTTAAGAATGTTGTTATGAAAATCTGATCATTTCCTCCTTCAGGCATGCATGCCTCATTAGTCCAGCAGTGCGTGAAACGTTTCATAAAAACTAGAATGGATTCATCTGGCTTTTGCTTGCACATGGTTACTGCATTTAAATCAATTTTATCTCTAGACATTGTGAGCAGAAATTTCTTTAGATTTTGAAAAAAGGCTGTGATTTTGTCATCGTTTATCCACAAAAACGAGGTGGTGTTGGCTGCTTGGTCATTTTTAGGGTCTAGTTCCTCTACTTCTTCAATAAGCTGAGATTCAGTCACACCTGGGATTCGTTGACATAATATATATCTATAATCAGGCCCACCCAAGTGGTGGTATCTGGTTTTACAGTTAATTTTGATTTTTTATCGGACCCGTTTAAGGTCTTTGAATTATTCTGACCCATGGTCAGTGATTTCCAGAGGGGTTTAGACGCTTGAAGGATTTAAGTTAGTTTTTATTTTGCTGTGGCACACCTGAGGTTACTTGATTTTTTTGCTAGCAATTTTATCTTTTTAGTGAGCAACTTCTCACTTTTTAACGAGCAACTTCTCGTTTTATGACCCCAGGCAACTTCCTGTGTCCTTTCTGCTGGTGAGCAACTTCTTAGTTTATGACAGCAGGCAACTTCCTGTGTCCTTTCTGCTTTAATTTACAAAACAACAGGCAACTTCCTGTGTTTCTATGTGGGCCACTAAAGAAGGCTCCTCAGCGTATCCCACTTGTTACTATGTGGGCCACTGAAGAAGGCCTCGTCAGCGTATCCCGTTTCTATGTGGATCACTGAGAAAGGCATAACACAGTCTTATAAAATAAAAGACGAGTGCCTACCTTCGTCAGGATCCCACTTCTGACACCAAAATTGAAGGAAACGGTTTCCAGGGCCTAATCCGTGGATCGACTTCCTTCGAGGCGTGGACGTCTATCAGCAGAGAATGTACCTTCACCTATCAGCAGAGAATGTCCCTTAGTCTGTAACACAGTCAAATATATTCTCAAGCAATATTCAAGCATGCCATTCAGCGTGTTAGTACGAGCTCGGGAGCAGCTTGGGAGAACAAGAAAACAGAGACTGCTTCAGATTGTCTTCCCAAATTGACTCAACTTTATTCACAAGTACAACAGTTTATATAGAGGGTAAAATTCATGAGACAGCAGATTATCAGTTTAAACCAGTACAGACCAAGATAAGGGAGCGTCTTCCTGCCCTTGGGTGAAGAAGCATCCTTTGTATAGTGTATCAGTTCAGCTACAATTGTGATTATCTCAGCGACATATTTTCAAGGCACAAAACAAAGAGTTCTTACATTAGTGAAATCTGAAACAAACCATTTGGCCTCAACAGGAGTCTCCTAAAAGATTAAGAAACTAATGTAGCTGAGGGAGTGATCTCTGTGGTATTTCAACCTTGTACCAGCCTGTGATTCTCACACATCAATTCTTGGGTCAAAGAGAAAAATAACTAAAACAAAGGGGCCTTATTGAATGACAGAGTTTTCCTGCATAATGTCACTATAAAACAATATCCAGTAAATGCTCCCATGGTACTAAAATACCTAACAGTGAGCAGATTTTTCCTTCACCATATCAGCCGACTTTATTCTATGAGAAAATACTCTTAAATGACTCTTCTTTAAAAAGTGTTCAGTGTTTTATGTCTGGTCCGTGTGTCATCTTTGTCTTTACAATGTTGCAGCAATACTGTAGTAATGATATGATATGATATACCTTTATTAGTCCCACAAGGGGAAATTTAAATGTTGGTTTAGTGTAAGCTCAGCTTTTTAACTAATGTAAGAAGTGTTATGACTGACTCGTTTTTAATACCTAAATCTGGCCTCAGTGCACAAACCTAAATGAATCGGTACATATGAAAGCGCCCAAGTCACAAGCTGTGTTCAAGGACATGGATAAAACAAAAAGGTTCAAATCTGTGCACAAAAACCCCACAAATCAGTGTCACTGTTTTAAAATCTGCTGCGAGACCGCTCTAAATGTCAGCGTTTTCTTTACGTAAAGACTGGGGTCTGTAACATATCAGCTCGTTTCTTATTTATTAAAGAACATGCCTGACACCAGGCTTTTGAGTTAACGGCTCCATTAGATCTCTGCAAGTATTTTTAAGTATTTTTAGGTTCTTTCCAGCAGGATTTGTGGCTAGTTCTGGAGCTTGACCCTAAAAGATTTCAGTGTGTCGGTGCTTCTGCTTTCCCTGTTGTCCTTCTGTTCCATCTTTTTTTCTGTTTCTGTCAAATTTAAAAACAACTGCACTCTGAAATACACACTCTTTGCAAGATGTTGTCTAAACTAGTGGTTGGAAGGCATAATTGTGTTTGGTCTCTGATGGTTTATTTACACTTTTTGCAGGCCACGCCCACGGACTACAGAGCCATGATGAGCAACAAAGCCAAGAAGTCTATGGACTTCCTGCTGATGCAGGACACCTCCCCGACAATAGCCACGGACGTGTCACTGCAGTACCGCCTCGACATCGTCTTCTGCCAAACGGTCACCTACACATATTTTAATTATTGAATGTCTGAGCTGATGCGTTTATCCTGGAGTGACTCAGAGTGAAGGAGAAGGCCAAGAAGAAGTGTAAATATCATAAAAGCAAGGAGTTCAGAGCTCTACGACTTAGTGTCTTTATGGTATTTATGTGTGTAATGGAGACCAGGGGTTCCATTACCCTTACTTGTATTTTTATTAATTGACTGACTGATTTGTATTTAAAAACCATAATGAAGAAAAACACACACTGGTTGATTGTGATCTTTATTAGGTTTTTTGGGTTGTTATTTAAGTGACTCGTGAAAGGTGAAGAGACAGGGGGACTGGCCATCCTACCTGTGTCAGGAAAAGAACCCGTGTTAGAGCTGTTCACATTTAATCATTTGTCTGTAACCTAAATTAGTTGTATATGTAAAAAGAGAAGTGTTAACAGTACTCACTTTATAAAGAGTAAAAGCAGCTCAATCACCTGCTTATGAGCTCCTGGAGCAAACCAATGTGCCAGGCTAGGGGAGTGTGTGTTGGAGTGATTTTGTTAAAAGTTGTCATTATTGTGCTTGGACCTTGTCTTGAACTGTATGTTCAGATATTTTTCTGTTCCTCCCCCACATGTAGGATGTTGGGGATGTTACTAGCTATAGTTTTCAACTGCAGGCACAATCTATGTAAGATTCTGGTTTCCTTATTTGGTAAGGAATGTTCACTTCCTGCCCTTTACAGTATGGGCTCACCATGTAAATGGTGGACTGTTAAAGAGGTTAAGCCATATACGAGGTTGAGGGGAGATGCCCTTTTATGACTAGAGATGCGGTTAAAACGTTTGTAACCAGGAAGTCACGTATACAGACACACATACACACACACACACACAGTGCCTTAGCTTTTACCACACAACATATGGGGTTTACAATGGGCAGTTGTGTAACTGTTTTCATTCAATAAAAGGCTGGAGTTGGAGTTGTCTGAGTTTGGGTGTAGAGCTTGCAACTCTGAGAATCTGACCAGGCTTCCCCTGCACAAGTAAAAACCAATCGAACTCTGATTGTCTTACTTTGTTCTGAGTCAGCGAGGGCTGAAACCTAACTGTGTGGTTAAGGTGTTTTAATGCAGCGGTCCCCAACCGCTGGGCCACGGACCGTCGTTTGGTCGAGAGATGAGGCTCGGGTGTGAAATGTATGGTTTTCAGAGTTTTTATCGTTTTTTATCGTTATTTTGTTATCGTTTTTATCGTTAACTCTGTTTTCCTGGGTCTTTCACGTGTGTTATGAATAAATCTTCTTTTTTTCCGGTACCGGTACTAGTTTTATTTTGTTGTATTTATCTGTGACACCTTAAAGGCCGGTCCGTGAAAATATTGTCGGGCATAAACCGGTCCGTGGCGCAAAAAAGGTTGGGGACCGCTGTTTTAATGTATATAGAAGAGACTGAAGTTTATATGTTATGGAATTATTTATAGGACTTGTTCCAAATCTTCATATGTCTATGATGTGTTATATCTTGGTTATATTGTAGTGGTTTTCTTATGGGGAGGGTTTTGTTTTCCTTTGGTTTGCTGACCCCCAGACTTGGTCTATTCCAGATGCTCACCTGAATCAGGTAGAGTATAACAGGAAGCCATTTGCTTTTCAGAAGGGTTGGATTCTTTGCTGTATCACCATGTGTTCTCATTAATAAAGTACATTTTACTCCAGTCTCGTGCTATTTTAGTGGAAGTGACCCATGACCGTCGGCCAAAACTGACAATATGACTATTAAAAGTCTGAGTAATACTGTAATTTTCTGCTGCTCATTCCTGTGCAACATCCCATTTGGCCTCCCGTCATATTTCTTTTCAAGATTTTCTTATTTAATCACTAGTGTACATATATTTATATTTATAGATACATATATATTTAGTCATCTTTTCTCTTTTACCACGTCTCTCTAATATTTTGCTCTTTACTATTTTTCTATTTTTTATTTTATTATATTTTATTATATTTCTACTGTACCATGCTGCTGAGTGACTGCTGCTCGTCAAACACATTTCATTGCAATGTTGACCCTGTGCTAACTTGCATATGACAAATAAAACTGAAAACAGTAAAGGCAAAGGGAACACATCAAGTAAGGATTTCACACTCCCACTCACAACGGCACTTTCAAAGCATAAAGCCAAATATTTCAAAATTTCATTTTGAGGCATTTTAAAAATGAATGTGTTTGAGTTTCATTGCTCCAAAGCAATGTTTTCATATAAGCAAGACAACAACCAGTTTGCAACCATGTAAGTACAGTCCTCTATTGTAAACAGACGTGTTGGCAATCTGTCTGCGTTTATAAATTAGACAACAGTTATTTGCAGATCTTCATCAATCTGCCTGAGAGTGATTGCAGTCGGTCTGAGTTGGACTGCAACTGTTTTGAGTCAGGTTGCCTCCAAGGAGGCAGTTTATTATTTTCCTTTCCTAGTTGGAGAGATGGCTGTTGTTTTGTTTTTACTGTAGTGTGCTGGGCCATTAATGGCTCAGGGGCTGCAGCGTATCCGCGCCAACACCTAAGGCCAACGTGGAATCACCGGTCAGACTAACATAAAGAAAAAATCTGTTAAATTACACATTTGTATTCATTAAGTCACAGACAATGAAAACAAGCAGAAATCAAGATGTAATATTTTTATAATTTTATTGATGTTAAATTAAAGTCCCAGCTTAGTTATGTTGTCAGTGCAAGTCACTTCAATCTGTATAGCACCAAAGGAAACAATGGTGTTTTCAAGGTGCTTCACACTGTAAGGTAACAACTTACAGTATTAAAAAGAAAACCCCAAAAGAACAAACCCCTCTGAGCAAGCACGAGGCGACAGTGGGAAGGAAAAACTCCCTTTTAAGAGGAAGAAACCTTCGACAGAACCAGGCTCAGGGTGGGGTGGCCATCTGCCGCGACCATTCCTGGGGATTTCAAAAATGACTTGATCTGATCTAAATGTAAAACTAGCTAATTTAAAGTGTCCAGTGAGTTTTAGAAAATATCTTGCTGTTGATATCACGATGTCACTATAAAGGGGAAACTTTGTTTCCTCCCTTAAACCTCCCAAAAAATGCACGCACCGATGAAAAGCACTTAGATATCCAACTTGGTTCTGGGAATATCTTTCTTTTGAAAGTTTTAACAATATCTTCATCAAGATCTTGGACGTTTAATTGCCAGGATGTCACAATAACCGCTACATGCTTCCATCTTTTACAGAGGGATTTGAAAACCCTCTCGCTGAGTTTCTTGAACTTCTCTGGGGGGATTTTGTTGTATTCTGCCCTGATTTCAGTCCAGATTTTCATGGTAAGCCGGTTGGAGATAGCTTCAGCATTTTCAATGCTGAAGACTGTGTCTGATGTTTTTGCAACCTGGGAAATCAGTCCTTCCACAAAGATTTCCACTGAAAGTCTGCATCTTTCTTTCTTTTCATATGATTCCAGTCTATCGATAATTGTTACTGCCAACAGGTGTTCTTGGAATACTGAAGTAGTTATGATATTAAATATTGGTTCTCCCATTAAATTCATTGAATCCTCCTCCCCACTCCTCCCCATTTCCAATGATATTAGTGACCAATTATATAATTGGTCACAAATATCAGTGAAAATGGCATTAGCAATGCAGTCAAAATAATTCTGCACTTTTCGGTCTAAATGCAAATCCATCCCCTTGAATTTGTCCAAGAGTAGATCCAACAAACGTTTTTGGTGAGAATGAGGGCACTTTAAAAGTTTACCAAGCTTTGAAAGCACAGCCTGAATTAATGTCTCTAACCATCTTTCAAAGTCTAAGGTGTTTTCAGGTGGCTCACAGTCTACAGAAGATCTGTGATTCTGTATCTTTTTATATGACTCCGTTTGACTTATGTTTGTTAACGGTGGGATGCTGGCTTCATGTTCAACACAGGATTTCTGCTGCTGGGGATCTGGAATTGGATTGTTTTCTGCTTTTGCAGCACTGTGTTGGTCAGCATTTTGACAGCGTTCTTCTGTGTTAGCTGTTTCTTGGCTGTTAGCATCTATATTCTGTGCTGTATCAAACTCCTGCTCAGCAGAATCGTCCAAAAATTTCACAGGTGACAAAACCGTTTTGCCAGTGGTGGTGTGGACAGAACAGTTTTCATGTACAGGGGAGTTCTGGGAAGACCTCAGTGGTGATACTGCTAGTGACTGTGCACACAGGTCCATTACGTCCTTTAAAAAACCTGCAAGCCGCTTAGCGGTGAAGCAATCCGGATAGCCTGAGGTAAGCGCGTCCAACTGCTTTTTCGAAAAACTACTTAACAAGTTATCCAAGAGGGATACCAAAGCATGTACTGTAGAATTATCCCGATTGGTCTGAACTGTTTCATCATTTGTCATTGTGTTACAGTTTGAGCTTGCCATTTCACTTTTTTGTTTTTTATGTCTAAAATGTTGTTTTGTGTTAAACTCCGTGTTTGAACGTTTAAAGCGCTGCTGTCCCGCTGTGTGAATGCGTTTCAACTGAACAGCCAGGTCTATATATAAGGTCGGTTTCATTGTAACGTCACCAGTCAAAGGACTGGCCCGGCTCGTCATAACGAAAGGGGCGGGACAAATCTGTTGCTTAGCAACTGAAAAAAAGGCACACCGCGCTGAATGCTACATCCGGCCTGCGACGGTACACCGCCTCCGCACCACCGTTTAAACATGAAGTGTGGATGTTAGAAGATCCCAAATATGGTGAGCTACTGGGAAATTACTCACGTTTTTGTTCTTGAGAGTGAGCGATAATAAGCGACATTTTATTGAGAAATTACAGTAGTCTGTCTGTTTCTCTTCATAGCTCTTTTCAAAACACGGTTACCTTTGGTTTGTTTGGCTCGCAGCTTAAAACGTAGTTTCAGTGTTTTTGCCTTCTGTGATTAATTCTGGTTTGCCTGCTTTATGGAGCTCAAACCAAGGCAAAATTGAAGTATCAGTATTTAAATGTAAATAGACTCAAACTAGGAGTGGATCAAAGGGGGTCCTTTCAGGTGCCAAATCTCCACTGCTAACATTTTATGCATGTTTAGCTTAATTGTAGAAAAGGTGCTTGTAATAATGTTTGGGTGAATAGGTGAATGAGGCATGTTGTATAAAGCGCTTTTTAATGCACGAGCAAAATACAAAAACCCTATATAAAAAGCAGTCAGCTTACCATTTATGTATTTGTTCCATTGAACGCTTCTGTGAAAATCAATTTGATACTTGTTCAAATAAAAAAATTGAATCGATTAGTTGTTTTCTCAACATTTATTAATCGACTATATGCAGAAAACTGTGACACTGTGGAACCCTTATTGCCGTTGTTGCCCTGAGGCAACAGACCAATTTCAATAGCATCAAATAAGGGTTAAAATAATTTAAGGAAAAATGAATTCAAATGATTTTCTGTAACTACAGAAATGACCTAAATAAGACACATTCATTTTTATCGTTTTGTCAACAACAGGGCGCATGAGGTTTGTTCAATATTTGTTGTGTCTACAAGGCTCAGGCGCCCCCAAGTGTCTTATTTGTATAGTTGAAAGCATTATAAAGGAACGCAAAACTAAATTACATATAATTATAATTCTTGGCACTTTCTGGTGTGTGTGAGTTAGTGTTTCTCTTTTATGATTTGTGGGTCCAGCATCAAATTCAGAATCCTTCCCATCACACATGAGGTCTTGAATAATCATCTTATTTTAAAGACCTCGTAGTTTGATAGTTTGCTCCCTGACCGTGGTTCTGCCAGAGGGTGCTTCCTGTTAAAAGTGAGTTGTTCCTTCCCACTGTATTGAGGTTTTTTCTTTTTAATTGTAGACTTTCTACCTTACAATCTATACCACCTCGAGGAGAATGTTGTTGTGATTCAGCTCTGCATAAATACAATTAAATCGAATTAAGTGGGTTCAGCTAATTTGTGAAATAAATGTGAGTGACACGGTAAGTAATAGCCTGCATGTAACTCATTGTAAGAAGAGCAATATCGCCCCCTCCTGGTTCAACTTTTTTTTTCTTTGCAGTAATCTTTCCAATAATAATACATATGCACTAACCTCATGCTTGCTGTTAACAATAGCCTAAAGACATAAAATCAAGTTTAGTTTTTTCTTTAAGTTTATGTTTTTTATATGGTTGGCATTTATTTTGTTTCTTTTTAATAATTATATTGATTCTATTGATTGTTTGCCAAGCACTGAGGTCTCTGCTTAGACTGTGCTACTGGGATCACTGATTTAAAAATGAGGCAAAAGCGCCAAAGTTGTGCTCAAAAACAGTACAGTGAGCTACAACCTGTTGCTGTAGTAATTCTAACACACTTATTGTTTTTAAATACATACATGTTTAGTTTTTTTAAACCTAATTATATAATTTTTTTTGCAAAAGTGTCACCTAAACACCCAAATATACGTAATTCAAAACTTACTTTAATTATTACCCATTTGGCTGGTAACATGGACCCAGTCTGATGGATAGTTACTGAACAGATAGTCTTTTCTTTAAAGGCTGCAGTCAAAGCAAATCATTGTAAAAACAAGACAAGTCAATAAAAAACAAGTAATAACTATAATACTAAACTACAATAGAGAGAAAATCCAGTAAATATAATTATATTATGTAAAAAAATATACAAATATTTACCTCTAATTTAAAAAGACATTACAAGGGTACTAGTTTCATTTTAATCTAAACATAATCTAAATTGACACTAAATCAGTTTAAATATTACAGCTGAAGGTGATTTTAATAAATGTACTGCTGCTTGACTTTGTTTTACTACTGCAGTATAATTTATCATGTACAAAAGCTCCAAATGTTGTTTCTCTGACTTAATGTTCTGATGACGTTTGTGTTATTTTGCAGGAAATAGTCAGGACCCAGATGAACCTGTGCTGGAATTCAGTGTGGGTGAGTAATATGAGCATTTATGAAGGCTGTCCATGACCCGTAATTAAATTTAGCGTCATTAGTCTTATTTTGTCTCTCAGTGCAGGTATGTAATGTGACAAAACCGCTAATGATCTGATATGTTTGGGATGGATGGGCTGTGAATTATATAGTGAATTGTCTTATTTTGTCGCTCTGTGCAGGCTAGGGCCTATTATATGCTGTAGCCTGAAAGTAGCTGAGTTGCAGAGGATGGAGTGATCACTGGCTTTCTACTTACAGGGTGGTGGGTCTCAGAGGACAATTGCTACCCCTGTTGAAGTGAACAACGTGTGGAGTGCAACTGGCTTTGTGGCATAGCTGGCTCTGGCCTTGGACTGTGTGTTTTTACTTTGTACCTAAATGGGACACTGGACTTTTAACTATTATTCATTGTGTTTATAAATAAAATTTTAGAATTTTATTGACTGTCATCTTTTTGCCCACGGCGGAGACGGTTGGTCAGACCTAGAATCTCTTTATGTGTGTGTGTGTGCGTAACATCAGCAGGGTTTTGCATAAAAGAGTGTGAGCAGGTCAAAAGGTCAATTCATTTATTGTAGTTTTATGGCAGCACCTTCTAGTGGCCTTGAAGCAAACAGTCTCCTAACTAAGCCATGGCATCTCCGGTCTCTCCTACTTTTGTGTGCTCTGCTGGAGGAGCAGCATTGGATCTAGTGATACTGAGTAAGCTGATTAGGACTGGCGTGGAGAAATGTGGTTTGCATGAGTTAACTGCTACTCCTCTACATCTAAACGAGCCAGTTGAGGAGGTTCAGGCATCTGACAAGGGTGCCTCTTGAGCGCCTCCTGGGTGAGATGTTCCAGGCATGTCCCACCAGGACAGACAGGACACACCCAGGACATGTTGGGGAGATCACAGCACTCAGCAGAGAATGCCTCAGTGTCCCCCAAATAATGGAGGAGCTGGCTCGGGAGAGTAAGGTCTGGGTCTTCTCTGCTTATGCTACTGCCACCAAAACTAGACACCAGATAAGCTCAGAAAAATGAACAACCTGTTTAAATAAAGGTTAATTTAAAAAAATGTTTGTCATTAGCTAGTCTGTGTACATGTACTTCTTCTCCAGTGTTGAAAATGTTAAACTCACAACCTGCACATTTTCTGGTTGCATCATCAAATAAATACCCCCAAAAGTAGTCTGAATACTTTTACACTGGTTTTATGCTGCGATATTTTCAAAGTCTTTCACTGAACACATTCAGTCACACATTGTTCATAATTTATTGGAAGTTTATTGTTTAATGTCCTGTCTAAATAACTTCAGTCACCATTTGTATTCATTAATGAATAACTGACTTCTAATATTAAAAGAAATAGAAACTGTTGTGCTGTTGTTCACGTAGAAGGGCCTGCTGCTGGATGTCCAGACTTTGTGCGTCAGTGGGAAGGTCAGGGTACAGGGTTCGAACCTCCTCATGAGATGTCGTATCTGCTGGATAAAAGCAAGCTACATCACATCAGGGATTGTCCTAGAGCTGCCCTACAGTAACAATCAACTGACTAATATATGAAATACTTGCAGTAGCACAATAATAAACACAAAGCAAAAAAGTGTTTAGTGAAGATAAAAAAAACCCCATCAAAGTTTTAGTTTCGTGGTACATCGATGGAGCTATTGGTTTGGTCGCACTGCTGATAAGAGCTGTGTGTCTCATCATAAGGAAAAGAATGAAAGGTGAGAACATTTACAGATACAACATTTGTAAGTTGTTCTATGAATGTTAGAGTTGACTGTTTTTGTCTTTCCAGGAAACAAAATGCAGAAGAGTGAAAATCCTGTGAGTTTTGAAACATCCATCCATCCATTCACTTCCGCTTATCCTTTTCAGGGTCGCGGGGGGTGCTGGAGCCTATCCCAGCTGTCATAGGGCGAGAGGCAGGGTACACCCTGGACAGGTCGCCAGTCTGTCGCAGGGCTAACACATTGAGACACAGACAACCATTCACACTCACACCTAGTGGCAATCTAGATTATCCAATTAACCTATCCCCACAAGCTGCATGTCTTTGGACGGTGGGAGGAAGCCGGAGTACCCGGAGAGAACCCACGCAAACACGGGGAGAACATGTGTTGTACGGTGGCCCTGAGAGGCCACTGCAACTTAAGACAACACCAGCAATAAGAAAAATGCTGCAAAAGCACACAAAACACAACGAAAAGAGGAAAAACGACAGCGGAAATAGGAAAAAAAAAGATTTGCAAAAGCACAAAGTGTTTCTGGGGAGACAATAACCTGACGGACCAGTTGCAGGAACCAAAATATGCTAAGAATTGCGCTGGGAGACACTTAAAAGAAGTGGAGGATTTATCGGTTTTGTGAGGAAAGAAAAGATGAGTGGTATATGTGTTAGCCTAACTATTAGCCTAAAAATTCATCATCAGTATTATATGAGTCATGATAAAACACACCTAGCATGTTTTGGGTTCCTGCAACTGGTCCGTCGGGTTATTGTCTCCCCAGAAACACTCCCCTTTGCTTTTGGAAATCTGTTTTTTCCTATTTCTGTTTTCGTTTTTCCTATTTACGTTTTTTTTCCTATGTCTGTTACCATTTTTCTTATTTCTATTTTGTTTTGTGTGTTTTGCAGTGTTTTTTTTATTGGTAAATGGACTGATTCTTATATAGCAATTTTCTACTCTCCCAGAGTAGTCAAAGCACTGTAAACAACATGCCTCATTCACCCATTCATACAAGCACGTCTAAAGGTATAGGTGAATTGAAAAATCTAAATTGCCCATAGGTGTGAATGCAGGAGTGAATGTGAGCGTGAATGGTTGTCTGTCTCTGTGTGTTGGCCCTGCGACAGACTGGCGACCTGTCCAGGGTGTACCCCGCCTCTCGCCTTATGACAGCTGGGATAGGCTCCAGCACCCCCCGCGACACTGAAAAGGATAAGTGGATGGATATTACTGAGGAGTCAGCATGTTTTTCTCTTCATTGTTTAGGTGGATCCTGAAGTTTCCTATGTCACCATCAGCAACACCTAGAAAACCAAGATAAGGTGTTTTGTTTAGTGATATCTGTATGTTTGTTTGTTTGTTATTATTTTATCTATATATCAGACAGCTTTTTTCAGGTTCGTGTTGATGATGAAATGATGCAGTGACTTCTGCTCTACTGTCAATTTTAAAATAACATAGTTCAAGCAGTTGAATTCTTAAATGACTCTTCTTTAAAAAGTGTTCAGTGTTTTATGTCTGGTCCGTGTGTCATCTTTGTCTTTACAATGTTGCAGCAATACTGTAGTAATGATATGATATGATATACCTTTATTAGTCCCACAAGGGGAAATTTAAATGTTGGTTTAGTGTAAGCTCAGCTTTTTAACTAATGTAAGAAGTGTTATGACTGACTCGTTTTTAATACCTAAATCTGGCCTCAGTGCACAAACCTAAATGAATCGGTACATATGAAAGCGCCCAAGTCACAAGCTGTGTTCAAGGACATGGATAAAACAAAAAGGTTCAAATCTGTGCACAAAAACCCCACAAATCAGTGTCACTGTTTTAAAATCTGCTGCGAGACCGCTCTAAATGTCAGCGTTTTCTTTACGTAAAGACTGGGGTCTGTAACATATCAGCTCGTTTCTTATTTATTAAAGAACATGCCTGACACCAGGCTTTTGAGTTAACGGCTCCATTAGATCTCTGCAAGTATTTTTAAGTATTTTTAGGTTCTTTCCAGCAGGATTTGTGGCTAGTTCTGGAGCTTGACCCTAAAAGATTTCAGTGTGTCGGTGCTTCTGCTTTCCCTGTTGTCCTTCTGTTCCATCTTTTTTTCTGTTTCTGTCAAATTTAAAAACAACTGCACTCTGAAATACACACTCTTTGCAAGATGTTGTCTAAACTAGTGGTTGGAAGGCATAATTGTGTTTGGTCTCTGATGGTTTATTTACACTTTTTGCAGGCCACGCCCACGGACTACAGAGCCATGATGAGCAACAAAGCCAAGAAGTCTATGGACTTCCTGCTGATGCAGGACACCTCCCCGACAATAGCCACGGACGTGTCACTGCAGTACCGCCTCGACATCGTCTTCTGCCAAACGGTCACCTACACATATTTTAATTATTGAATGTCTGAGCTGATGCGTTTATCCTGGAGTGACTCAGAGTGAAGGAGAAGGCCAAGAAGAAGTGTAAATATCATAAAAGCAAGGAGTTCAGAGCTCTACGACTTAGTGTCTTTATGGTATTTATGTGTGTAATGGAGACCAGGGGTTCCATTACCCTTACTTGTATTTTTATTAATTGACTGACTGATTTGTATTTAAAAACCATAATGAAGAAAAACACACACTGGTTGATTGTGATCTTTATTAGGTTTTTTGGGTTGTTATTTAAGTGACTCGTGAAAGGTGAAGAGACAGGGGGACTGGCCATCCTACCTGTGTCAGGAAAAGAACCCGTGTTAGAGCTGTTCACATTTAATCATTTGTCTGTAACCTAAATTAGTTGTATATGTAAAAAGAGAAGTGTTAACAGTACTCACTTTATAAAGAGTAAAAGCAGCTCAATCACCTGCTTATGAGCTCCTGGAGCAAACCAATGTGCCAGGCTAGGGGAGTGTGTGTTGGAGTGATTTTGTTAAAAGTTGTCATTATTGTGCTTGGACCTTGTCTTGAACTGTATGTTCAGATATTTTTCTGTTCCTCCCCCACATGTAGGATGTTGGGGATGTTACTAGCTATAGTTTTCAACTGCAGGCACAATCTATGTAAGATTCTGGTTTCCTTATTTGGTAAGGAATGTTCACTTCCTGCCCTTTACAGTATGGGCTCACCATGTAAATGGTGGACTGTTAAAGAGGTTAAGCCATATACGAGGTTGAGGGGAGATGCCCTTTTATGACTAGAGATGCGGTTAAAACGTTTGTAACCAGGAAGTCACGTATACAGACACACATACACACACACACACACAGTGCCTTAGCTTTTACCACACAACATATGGGGTTTACAATGGGCAGTTGTGTAACTGTTTTCATTCAATAAAAGGCTGGAGTTGGAGTTGTCTGAGTTTGGGTGTAGAGCTTGCAACTCTGAGAATCTGACCAGGCTTCCCCTGCACAAGTAAAAACCAATCGAACTCTGATTGTCTTACTTTGTTCTGAGTCAGCGAGGGCTGAAACCTAACTGTGTGGTTAAGGTGTTTTAATGCAGCGGTCCCCAACCGCTGGGCCACGGACCGTCGTTTGGTCGAGAGATGAGGCTCGGGTGTGAAATGTATGGTTTTCAGAGTTTTTATCGTTTTTTATCGTTATTTTGTTATCGTTTTTATCGTTAACTCTGTTTTCCTGGGTCTTTCACGTGTGTTATGAATAAATCTTCTTTTTTTCCGGTACCGGTACTAGTTTTATTTTGTTGTATTTATCTGTGACACCTTAAAGGCCGGTCCGTGAAAATATTGTCGGGCATAAACCGGTCCGTGGCGCAAAAAAGGTTGGGGACCGCTGTTTTAATGTATATAGAAGAGACTGAAGTTTATATGTTATGGAATTATTTATAGGACTTGTTCCAAATCTTCATATGTCTATGATGTGTTATATCTTGGTTATATTGTAGTGGTTTTCTTATGGGGAGGGTTTTGTTTTCCTTTGGTTTGCTGACCCCCAGACTTGGTCTATTCCAGATGCTCACCTGAATCAGGTAGAGTATAACAGGAAGCCATTTGCTTTTCAGAAGGGTTGGATTCTTTGCTGTATCACCATGTGTTCTCATTAATAAAGTACATTTTACTCCAGTCTCGTGCTATTTTAGTGGAAGTGACCCATGACCGTCGGCCAAAACTGACAATATGACTATTAAAAGTCTGAGTAATACTGTAATTTTCTGCTGCTCATTCCTGTGCAACATCCCATTTGGCCTCCCGTCATATTTCTTTTCAAGATTTTCTTATTTAATCACTAGTGTACATATATTTATATTTATAGATACATATATATTTAGTCATCTTTTCTCTTTTACCACGTCTCTCTAATATTTTGCTCTTTACTATTTTTCTATTTTTTATTTTATTATATTTTATTATATTTCTACTGTACCATGCTGCTGAGTGACTGCTGCTCGTCAAACACATTTCATTGCAATGTTGACCCTGTGCTAACTTGCATATGACAAATAAAACTGAAAACAGTAAAGGCAAAGGGAACACATCAAGTAAGGATTTCACACTCCCACTCACAACGGCACTTTCAAAGCATAAAGCCAAATATTTCAAAATTTCATTTTGAGGCATTTTAAAAATGAATGTGTTTGAGTTTCATTGCTCCAAAGCAATGTTTTCATATAAGCAAGACAACAACCAGTTTGCAACCATGTAAGTACAGTCCTCTATTGTAAACAGACGTGTTGGCAATCTGTCTGCGTTTATAAATTAGACAACAGTTATTTGCAGATCTTCATCAATCTGCCTGAGAGTGATTGCAGTCGGTCTGAGTTGGACTGCAACTGTTTTGAGTCAGGTTGCCTCCAAGGAGGCAGTTTATTATTTTCCTTTCCTAGTTGGAGAGATGGCTGTTGTTTTGTTTTTACTGTAGTGTGCTGGGCCATTAATGGCTCAGGGGCTGCAGCGTATCCGCGCCAACACCTAAGGCCAACGTGGAATCACCGGTCAGACTAACATAAAGAAAAAATCTGTTAAATTACACATTTGTATTCATTAAGTCACAGACAATGAAAACAAGCAGAAATCAAGATGTAATATTTTTATAATTTTATTGATGTTAAATTAAAGTCCCAGCTTAGTTATGTTGTCAGTGCAAGTCACTTCAATCTGTATAGCACCAAAGGAAACAATGGTGTTTTCAAGGTGCTTCACACTGTAAGGTAACAACTTACAGTATTAAAAAGAAAACCCCAAAAGAACAAACCCCTCTGAGCAAGCACGAGGCGACAGTGGGAAGGAAAAACTCCCTTTTAAGAGGAAGAAACCTTCGACAGAACCAGGCTCAGGGTGGGGTGGCCATCTGCCGCGACCATTCCTGGGGATTTCAAAAATGACTTGATCTGATCTAAATGTAAAACTAGCTAATTTAAAGTGTCCAGTGAGTTTTAGAAAATATCTTGCTGTTGATATCACGATGTCACTATAAAGGGGAAACTTTGTTTCCTCCCTTAAACCTCCCAAAAAATGCACGCACCGATGAAAAGCACTTAGATATCCAACTTGGTTCTGGGAATATCTTTCTTTTGAAAGTTTTAACAATATCTTCATCAAGATCTTGGACGTTTAATTGCCAGGATGTCACAATAACCGCTACATGCTTCCATCTTTTACAGAGGGATTTGAAAACCCTCTCGCTGAGTTTCTTGAACTTCTCTGGGGGGATTTTGTTGTATTCTGCCCTGATTTCAGTCCAGATTTTCATGGTAAGCCGGTTGGAGATAGCTTCAGCATTTTCAATGCTGAAGACTGTGTCTGATGTTTTTGCAACCTGGGAAATCAGTCCTTCCACAAAGATTTCCACTGAAAGTCTGCATCTTTCTTTCTTTTCATATGATTCCAGTCTATCGATAATTGTTACTGCCAACAGGTGTTCTTGGAATACTGAAGTAGTTATGATATTAAATATTGGTTCTCCCATTAAATTCATTGAATCCTCCTCCCCACTCCTCCCCATTTCCAATGATATTAGTGACCAATTATATAATTGGTCACAAATATCAGTGAAAATGGCATTAGCAATGCAGTCAAAATAATTCTGCACTTTTCGGTCTAAATGCAAATCCATCCCCTTGAATTTGTCCAAGAGTAGATCCAACAAACGTTTTTGGTGAGAATGAGGGCACTTTAAAAGTTTACCAAGCTTTGAAAGCACAGCCTGAATTAATGTCTCTAACCATCTTTCAAAGTCTAAGGTGTTTTCAGGTGGCTCACAGTCTACAGAAGATCTGTGATTCTGTATCTTTTTATATGACTCCGTTTGACTTATGTTTGTTAACGGTGGGATGCTGGCTTCATGTTCAACACAGGATTTCTGCTGCTGGGGATCTGGAATTGGATTGTTTTCTGCTTTTGCAGCACTGTGTTGGTCAGCATTTTGACAGCGTTCTTCTGTGTTAGCTGTTTCTTGGCTGTTAGCATCTATATTCTGTGCTGTATCAAACTCCTGCTCAGCAGAATCGTCCAAAAATTTCACAGGTGACAAAACCGTTTTGCCAGTGGTGGTGTGGACAGAACAGTTTTCATGTACAGGGGAGTTCTGGGAAGACCTCAGTGGTGATACTGCTAGTGACTGTGCACACAGGTCCATTACGTCCTTTAAAAAACCTGCAAGCCGCTTAGCGGTGAAGCAATCCGGATAGCCTGAGGTAAGCGCGTCCAACTGCTTTTTCGAAAAACTACTTAACAAGTTATCCAAGAGGGATACCAAAGCATGTACTGTAGAATTATCCCGATTGGTCTGAACTGTTTCATCATTTGTCATTGTGTTACAGTTTGAGCTTGCCATTTCACTTTTTTGTTTTTTATGTCTAAAATGTTGTTTTGTGTTAAACTCCGTGTTTGAACGTTTAAAGCGCTGCTGTCCCGCTGTGTGAATGCGTTTCAACTGAACAGCCAGGTCTATATATAAGGTCGGTTTCATTGTAACGTCACCAGTCAAAGGACTGGCCCGGCTCGTCATAACGAAAGGGGCGGGACAAATCTGTTGCTTAGCAACTGAAAAAAAGGCACACCGCGCTGAATGCTACATCCGGCCTGCGACGGTACACCGCCTCCGCACCACCGTTTAAACATGAAGTGTGGATGTTAGAAGATCCCAAATATGGTGAGCTACTGGGAAATTACTCACGTTTTTGTTCTTGAGAGTGAGCGATAATAAGCGACATTTTATTGAGAAATTACAGTAGTCTGTCTGTTTCTCTTCATAGCTCTTTTCAAAACACGGTTACCTTTGGTTTGTTTGGCTCGCAGCTTAAAACGTAGTTTCAGTGTTTTTGCCTTCTGTGATTAATTCTGGTTTGCCTGCTTTATGGAGCTCAAACCAAGGCAAAATTGAAGTATCAGTATTTAAATGTAAATAGACTCAAACTAGGAGTGGATCAAAGGGGGTCCTTTCAGGTGCCAAATCTCCACTGCTAACATTTTATGCATGTTTAGCTTAATTGTAGAAAAGGTGCTTGTAATAATGTTTGGGTGAATAGGTGAATGAGGCATGTTGTATAAAGCGCTTTTTAATGCACGAGCAAAATACAAAAACCCTATATAAAAAGCAGTCAGCTTACCATTTATGTATTTGTTCCATTGAACGCTTCTGTGAAAATCAATTTGATACTTGTTCAAATAAAAAAATTGAATCGATTAGTTGTTTTCTCAACATTTATTAATCGACTATATGCAGAAAACTGTGACACTGTGGAACCCTTATTGCCGTTGTTGCCCTGAGGCAACAGACCAATTTCAATAGCATCAAATAAGGGTTAAAATAATTTAAGGAAAAATGAATTCAAATGATTTTCTGTAACTACAGAAATGACCTAAATAAGACACATTCATTTTTATCGTTTTGTCAACAACAGGGCGCATGAGGTTTGTTCAATATTTGTTGTGTCTACAAGGCTCAGGCGCCCCCAAGTGTCTTATTTGTATAGTTGAAAGCATTATAAAGGAACGCAAAACTAAATTACATATAATTATAATTCTTGGCACTTTCTGGTGTGTGTGAGTTAGTGTTTCTCTTTTATGATTTGTGGGTCCAGCATCAAATTCAGAATCCTTCCCATCACACATGAGGTCTTGAATAATCATCTTATTTTAAAGACCTCGTAGTTTGATAGTTTGCTCCCTGACCGTGGTTCTGCCAGAGGGTGCTTCCTGTTAAAAGTGAGTTGTTCCTTCCCACTGTATTGAGGTTTTTTCTTTTTAATTGTAGACTTTCTACCTTACAATCTATACCACCTCGAGGAGAATGTTGTTGTGATTCAGCTCTGCATAAATACAATTAAATCGAATTAAGTGGGTTCAGCTAATTTGTGAAATAAATGTGAGTGACACGGTAAGTAATAGCCTGCATGTAACTCATTGTAAGAAGAGCAATATCGCCCCCTCCTGGTTCAACTTTTTTTTTCTTTGCAGTAATCTTTCCAATAATAATACATATGCACTAACCTCATGCTTGCTGTTAACAATAGCCTAAAGACATAAAATCAAGTTTAGTTTTTTCTTTAAGTTTATGTTTTTTATATGGTTGGCATTTATTTTG
Source organism: Maylandia zebra (assembly GCF_041146795.1). Lineage (NCBI taxonomy): Eukaryota > Metazoa > Chordata > Actinopteri > Cichliformes > Cichlidae > Maylandia > Maylandia zebra. Next base: position 16,004,008 of record NC_135183.1, read on the forward strand.
TTTCTTTTTAATAATTATATTGATTCTATTGATTATTTGCCAAGCACTGAGGTCTCTGCTTAGACTGTGCTACTGGGATCACTGATTTAAAAATGAGGCAAAAGCGCCAAAGTTGTGCTCAAAAACAGTACAGTGAGCTACAACCTGTTGCTGTAGTAATTCTAACACACTTATTGTTTTTAAATACATACATGTTTAGTTTTTTTAAACCTAATTATATAATTTTTTTTGCAAAAGTGTCACCTAAACACCCAAATATACGTAATTCAAAACTTACTTTAATTATTACCCATTTGGCTGGTAACATGGACCCAGTCTGATGGATAGTTACTGAACAGATAGTCTTTTCTTTAAAGGCTGCAGTCAAAGCAAATCATTGTAAAAACAAGACAAGTCAATAAAAAACAAGTAATAACTATAATACTAAACTACAATAGAGAGAAAATCCAGTAAATATAATTATATTATGTAAAAAAATATACAAATATTTACCTCTAATTTAAAAAGACATTACAAGGGTACTAGTTTCATTTTAATCTAAACATAATCTAAATTGACACTAAATCAGTTTAAATATTACAGCTGAAGGTGATTTTAATAAATGTACTGCTGCTTGACTTTGTTTTACTACTGCAGTATAATTTATCATGTACAAAAGCTCCAAATGTTGTTTCTCTGACTTAATGTTCTGATGACGTTTGTGTTATTTTGCAGGAAATAGTCAGGACCCAGATGAACCTGTGCTGGAATTCAGTGTGGGTGAGTAATATGAGCATTTATGAAGGCTGTCCATGACCCGTAATTAAATTTAGCGTCATTAGTCTTATTTTGTCTCTCAGTGCAGGTATGTAATGTGACAAAACCGCTAATGATCTGATATGTTTGGGATGGATGGGCTGTGAATTATATAGTGAATTGTCTTATTTTGTCGCTCTGTGCAGGCTAGGGCCTATTATATGCTGTAGCCTGAAAGTAGCTGAGTTGCAGAGGATGGAGTGATCACTGGCTTTCTACTTACAGGGTGGTGGGTCTCAGAGGACAATTGCTACCCCTGTTGAAGTGAACAACGTGTGGAGTGCAACTGGCTTTGTGGCATAGCTGGCTCTGGCCTTGGACTGTGTGTTTTTACTTTGTACCTAAATGGGACACTGGACTTTTAACTATTATTCATTGTGTTTATAAATAAAATTTTAGAATTTTATTGACTGTCATCTTTTTGCCCACGGCGGAGACGGTTGGTCAGACCTAGAATCTCTTTATGTGTGTGTGTGTGCGTAACATCAGCAGGGTTTTGCATAAAAGAGTGTGAGCAGGTCAAAAGGTCAATTCATTTATTGTAGTTTTATGGCAGCACCTTCTAGTGGCCTTGAAGCAAACAGTCTCCTAACTAAGCCATGGCATCTCCGGTCTCTCCTACTTTTGTGTGCTCTGCTGGAGGAGCAGCATTGGATCTAGTGATACTGAGTAAGCTGATTAGGACTGGCGTGGAGAAATGTGGTTTGCATGAGTTAACTGCTACTCCTCTACATCTAAACGAGCCAGTTGAGGAGGTTCAGGCATCTGACAAGGGTGCCTCTTGAGCGCCTCCTGGGTGAGATGTTCCAGGCATGTCCCACCAGGACAGACAGGACACACCCAGGACATGTTGGGGAGATCACAGCACTCAGCAGAGAATGCCTCAGTGTCCCCCAAATAATGGAGGAGCTGGCTCGGGAGAGTAAGGTCTGGGTCTTCTCTGCTTATGCTACTGCCACCAAAACTAGACACCAGATAAGCTCAGAAAAATGAACAACCTGTTTAAATAAAGGTTAATTTAAAAAAATGTTTGTCATTAGCTAGTCTGTGTACATGTACTTCTTCTCCAGTGTTGAAAATGTTAAACTCACAACCTGCACATTTTCTGGTTGCATCATCAAATAAATACCCCCAAAAGTAGTCTGAATACTTTTACACTGGTTTTATGCTGCGATATTTTCAAAGTCTTTCACTGAACACATTCAGTCACACATTGTTCATAATTTATTGGAAGTTTATTGTTTAATGTCCTGTCTAAATAACTTCAGTCACCATTTGTATTCATTAATGAATAACTGACTTCTAATATTAAAAGAAATAGAAACTGTTGTGCTGTTGTTCACGTAGAAGGGCCTGCTGCTGGATGTCCAGACTTTGTGCGTCAGTGGGAAGGTCAGGGTACAGGGTTCGAACCTCCTCATGAGATGTCGTATCTGCTGGATAAAAGCAAGCTACATCACATCAGGGATTGTCCTAGAGCTGCCCTACAGTAACAATCAACTGACTAATATATGAAATACTTGCAGTAGCACAATAATAAACACAAAGCAAAAAAGTGTTTAGTGAAGATAAAAAAAACCCCATCAAAGTTTTAGTTTCGTGGTACATCGATGGAGCTATTGGTTTGGTCGCACTGCTGATAAGAGCTGTGTGTCTCATCATAAGGAAAAGAATGAAAGGTGAGAACATTTACAGATACAACATTTGTAAGTTGTTCTATGAATGTTAGAGTTGACTGTTTTTGTCTTTCCAGGAAACAAAATGCAGAAGAGTGAAAATCCTGTGAGTTTTGAAACATCCATCCATCCATTCACTTCCGCTTATCCTTTTCAGGGTCGCGGGGGGTGCTGGAGCCTATCCCAGCTGTCATAGGGCGAGAGGCAGGGTACACCCTGGACAGGTCGCCAGTCTGTCGCAGGGCTAACACATTGAGACACAGACAACCATTCACACTCACACCTAGTGGCAATCTAGATTATCCAATTAACCTATCCCCACAAGCTGCATGTCTTTGGACGGTGGGAGGAAGCCGGAGTACCCGGAGAGAACCCACGCAAACACGGGGAGAACATGTGTTGTACGGTGGCCCTGAGAGGCCACTGCAACTTAAGACAACACCAGCAATAAGAAAAATGCTGCAAAAGCACACAAAACACAACGAAAAGAGGAAAAACGACAGCGGAAATAGGAAAAAAAAAGATTTGCAAAAGCACAAAGTGTTTCTGGGGAGACAATAACCTGACGGACCAGTTGCAGGAACCAAAATATGCTAAGAATTGCGCTGGGAGACACTTAAAAGAAGTGGAGGATTTATCGGTTTTGTGAGGAAAGAAAAGATGAGTGGTATATGTGTTAGCCTAACTATTAGCCTAAAAATTCATCATCAGTATTATATGAGTCATGATAAAACACACCTAGCATGTTTTGGGTTCCTGCAACTGGTCCGTCGGGTTATTGTCTCCCCAGAAACACTCCCCTTTGCTTTTGGAAATCTGTTTTTTCCTATTTCTGTTTTCGTTTTTCCTATTTACGTTTTTTTTCCTATGTCTGTTACCATTTTTCTTATTTCTATTTTGTTTTGTGTGTTTTGCAGTGTTTTTTTTATTGGTAAATGGACTGATTCTTATATAGCAATTTTCTACTCTCCCAGAGTAGTCAAAGCACTGTAAACAACATGCCTCATTCACCCATTCATACAAGCACGTCTAAAGGTATAGGTGAATTGAAAAATCTAAATTTCCCATAGGTGTGAATGCAGGAGTGAATGTGAGCGTGAATGGTTGTCTGTCTCTGTGTGTTGGCCCTGCGACAGACTGGCGACCTGTCCAGGGTGTACCCCGCCTCTCGCCTTATGACAGCTGGGATAGGCTCCAGCACCCCCCGCGACACTGAAAAGGATAAGTGGATGGATATTACTGAGGAGTCAGCATGTTTTTCTCTTCATTGTTTAGGTGGATCCTGAAGTTTCCTATGTCACCATCAGCAACACCTAGAAAACCAAGATAAGGTGTTTTGTTTAGTGATATCTGTATGTTTGTTTGTTTGTTATTATTTTATCTATATATCAGACAGCTTTTTTCAGGTTCGTGTTGATGATGAAATGATGCAGTGACTTCTGCTCTACTGTCAATTTTAAAATAACATAGTTCAAGCAGTTGAATTCTTAAATGACTCTTCTTTAAAAAGTGTTCAGTGTTTTATGTCTGGTCCGTGTGTCATCTTTGTCTTTACAATGTTGCAGCAATACTGTAGTAATGATATGATATGATATACCTTTATTAGTCCCACAAGGGGAAATTTAAATGTTGGTTTAGTGTAAGCTCAGCTTTTTAACTAATGTAAGAAGTGTTATGACTGACTCGTTTTTAATACCTAAATCTGGCCTCAGTGCACAAACCTAAATGAATCGGTACATATGAAAGCGCCCAAGTCACAAGCTGTGTTCAAGGACATGGATAAAACAAAAAGGTTCAAATCTGTGCACAAAAACCCCACAAATCAGTGTCACTGTTTTAAAATCTGCTGCGAGACCGCTCTAAATGTCAGCGTTTTCTTTACGTAAAGACTGGGGTCTGTAACATATCAGCTCGTTTCTTATTTATTAAAGAACATGCCTGACACCAGGCTTTTGAGTTAACGGCTCCATTAGATCTCTGCAAGTATTTTTAAGTATTTTTAGGTTCTTTCCAGCAGGATTTGTGGCTAGTTCTGGAGCTTGACCCTAAAAGATTTCAGTGTGTCGGTGCTTCTGCTTTCCCTGTTGTCCTTCTGTTCCATCTTTTTTTCTGTTTCTGTCAAATTTAAAAACAACTGCACTCTGAAATACACACTCTTTGCAAGATGTTGTCTAAACTAGTGGTTGGAAGGCATAATTGTGTTTGGTCTCTGATGGTTTATTTACACTTTTTGCAGGCCACGCCCACGGACTACAGAGCCATGATGAGCAACAAAGCCAAGAAGTCTATGGACTTCCTGCTGATGCAGGACACCTCCCCGACAATAGCCACGGACGTGTCACTGCAGTACCGCCTCGACATCGTCTTCTGCCAAACGGTCACCTACACATATTTTAATTATTGAATGTCTGAGCTGATGCGTTTATCCTGGAGTGACTCAGAGTGAAGGAGAAGGCCAAGAAGAAGTGTAAATATCATAAAAGCAAGGAGTTCAGAGCTCTACGACTTAGTGTCTTTATGGTATTTATGTGTGTAATGGAGACCAGGGGTTCCATTACCCTTACTTGTATTTTTATTAATTGACTGACTGATTTGTATTTAAAAACCATAATGAAGAAAAACACACACTGGTTGATTGTGATCTTTATTAGGTTTTTTGGGTTGTTATTTAAGTGACTCGTGAAAGGTGAAGAGACAGGGGGACTGGCCATCCTACCTGTGTCAGGAAAAGAACCCGTGTTAGAGCTGTTCACATTTAATCATTTGTCTGTAACCTAAATTAGTTGTATATGTAAAAAGAGAAGTGTTAACAGTACTCACTTTATAAAGAGTAAAAGCAGCTCAATCACCTGCTTATGAGCTCCTGGAGCAAACCAATGTGCCAGGCTAGGGGAGTGTGTGTTGGAGTGATTTTGTTAAAAGTTGTCATTATTGTGCTTGGACCTTGTCTTGAACTGTATGTTCAGATATTTTTCTGTTCCTCCCCCACATGTAGGATGTTGGGGATGTTACTAGCTATAGTTTTCAACTGCAGGCACAATCTATGTAAGATTCTGGTTTCCTTATTTGGTAAGGAATGTTCACTTCCTGCCCTTTACAGTATGGGCTCACCATGTAAATGGTGGACTGTTAAAGAGGTTAAGCCATATACGAGGTTGAGGGGAGATGCCCTTTTATGACTAGAGATGCGGTTAAAACGTTTGTAACCAGGAAGTCACGTATACAGACACACATACACACACACACACACAGTGCCTTAGCTTTTACCACACAACATATGGGGTTTACAATGGGCAGTTGTGTAACTGTTTTCATTCAATAAAAGGCTGGAGTTGGAGTTGTCTGAGTTTGGGTGTAGAGCTTGCAACTCTGAGAATCTGACCAGGCTTCCCCTGCACAAGTAAAAACCAATCGAACTCTGATTGTCTTACTTTGTTCTGAGTCAGCGAGGGCTGAAACCTAACTGTGTGGTTAAGGTGTTTTAATGCAGCGGTCCCCAACCGCTGGGCCACGGACCGTCGTTTGGTCGAGAGATGAGGCTCGGGTGTGAAATGTATGGTTTTCAGAGTTTTTATCGTTTTTTATCGTTATTTTGTTATCGTTTTTATCGTTAACTCTGTTTTCCTGGGTCTTTCACGTGTGTTATGAATAAATCTTCTTTTTTTCCGGTACCGGTACTAGTTTTATTTTGTTGTATTTATCTGTGACACCTTAAAGGCCGGTCCGTGAAAATATTGTCGGGCATAAACCGGTCCGTGGCGCAAAAAAGGTTGGGGACCGCTGTTTTAATGTATATAGAAGAGACTGAAGTTTATATGTTATGGAATTATTTATAGGACTTGTTCCAAATCTTCATATGTCTATGATGTGTTATATCTTGGTTATATTGTAGTGGTTTTCTTATGGGGAGGGTTTTGTTTTCCTTTGGTTTGCTGACCCCCAGACTTGGTCTATTCCAGATGCTCACCTGAATCAGGTAGAGTATAACAGGAAGCCATTTGCTTTTCAGAAGGGTTGGATTCTTTGCTGTATCACCATGTGTTCTCATTAATAAAGTACATTTTACTCCAGTCTCGTGCTATTTTAGTGGAAGTGACCCATGACCGTCGGCCAAAACTGACAATATGACTATTAAAAGTCTGAGTAATACTGTAATTTTCTGCTGCTCATTCCTGTGCAACATCCCATTTGGCCTCCCGTCATATTTCTTTTCAAGATTTTCTTATTTAATCACTAGTGTACATATATTTATATTTATAGATACATATATATTTAGTCATCTTTTCTCTTTTACCACGTCTCTCTAATATTTTGCTCTTTACTATTTTTCTATTTTTTATTTTATTATATTTTATTATATTTCTACTGTACCATGCTGCTGAGTGACTGCTGCTCGTCAAACACATTTCATTGCAATGTTGACCCTGTGCTAACTTGCATATGACAAATAAAACTGAAAACAGTAAAGGCAAAGGGAACACATCAAGTAAGGATTTCACACTCCCACTCACAACGGCACTTTCAAAGCATAAAGCCAAATATTTCAAAATTTCATTTTGAGGCATTTTAAAAATGAATGTGTTTGAGTTTCATTGCTCCAAAGCAATGTTTTCATATAAGCAAGACAACAACCAGTTTGCAACCATGTAAGTACAGTCCTCTATTGTAAACAGACGTGTTGGCAATCTGTCTGCGTTTATAAATTAGACAACAGTTATTTGCAGATCTTCATCAATCTGCCTGAGAGTGATTGCAGTCGGTCTGAGTTGGACTGCAACTGTTTTGAGTCAGGTTGCCTCCAAGGAGGCAGTTTATTATTTTCCTTTCCTAGTTGGAGAGATGGCTGTTGTTTTGTTTTTACTGTAGTGTGCTGGGCCATTAATGGCTCAGGGGCTGCAGCGTATCCGCGCCAACACCTAAGGCCAACGTGGAATCACCGGTCAGACTAACATAAAGAAAAAATCTGTTAAATTACACATTTGTATTCATTAAGTCACAGACAATGAAAACAAGCAGAAATCAAGATGTAATATTTTTATAATTTTATTGATGTTAAATTAAAGTCCCAGCTTAGTTATGTTGTCAGTGCAAGTCACTTCAATCTGTATAGCACCAAAGGAAACAATGGTGTTTTCAAGGTGCTTCACACTGTAAGGTAACAACTTACAGTATTAAAAAGAAAACCCCAAAAGAACAAACCCCTCTGAGCAAGCACGAGGCGACAGTGGGAAGGAAAAACTCCCTTTTAAGAGGAAGAAACCTTCGACAGAACCAGGCTCAGGGTGGGGTGGCCATCTGCCGCGACCATTCCTGGGGATTTCAAAAATGACTTGATCTGATCTAAATGTAAAACTAGCTAATTTAAAGTGTCCAGTGAGTTTTAGAAAATATCTTGCTGTTGATATCACGATGTCACTATAAAGGGGAAACTTTGTTTCCTCCCTTAAACCTCCCAAAAAATGCACGCACCGATGAAAAGCACTTAGATATCCAACTTGGTTCTGGGAATATCTTTCTTTTGAAAGTTTTAACAATATCTTCATCAAGATCTTGGACGTTTAATTGCCAGGATGTCACAATAACCGCTACATGCTTCCATCTTTTACAGAGGGATTTGAAAACCCTCTCGCTGAGTTTCTTGAACTTCTCTGGGGGGATTTTGTTGTATTCTGCCCTGATTTCAGTCCAGATTTTCATGGTAAGCCGGTTGGAGATAGCTTCAGCATTTTCAATGCTGAAGACTGTGTCTGATGTTTTTGCAACCTGGGAAATCAGTCCTTCCACAAAGATTTCCACTGAAAGTCTGCATCTTTCTTTCTTTTCATATGATTCCAGTCTATCGATAATTGTTACTGCCAACAGGTGTTCTTGGAATACTGAAGTAGTTATGATATTAAATATTGGTTCTCCCATTAAATTCATTGAATCCTCCTCCCCACTCCTCCCCATTTCCAATGATATTAGTGACCAATTATATAATTGGTCACAAATATCAGTGAAAATGGCATTAGCAATGCAGTCAAAATAATTCTGCACTTTTCGGTCTAAATGCAAATCCATCCCCTTGAATTTGTCCAAGAGTAGATCCAACAAACGTTTTTGGTGAGAATGAGGGCACTTTAAAAGTTTACCAAGCTTTGAAAGCACAGCCTGAATTAATGTCTCTAACCATCTTTCAAAGTCTAAGGTGTTTTCAGGTGGCTCACAGTCTACAGAAGATCTGTGATTCTGTATCTTTTTATATGACTCCGTTTGACTTATGTTTGTTAACGGTGGGATGCTGGCTTCATGTTCAACACAGGATTTCTGCTGCTGGGGATCTGGAATTGGATTGTTTTCTGCTTTTGCAGCACTGTGTTGGTCAGCATTTTGACAGCGTTCTTCTGTGTTAGCTGTTTCTTGGCTGTTAGCATCTATATTCTGTGCTGTATCAAACTCCTGCTCAGCAGAATCGTCCAAAAATTTCACAGGTGACAAAACCGTTTTGCCAGTGGTGGTGTGGACAGAACAGTTTTCATGTACAGGGGAGTTCTGGGAAGACCTCAGTGGTGATACTGCTAGTGACTGTGCACACAGGTCCATTACGTCCTTTAAAAAACCTGCAAGCCGCTTAGCGGTGAAGCAATCCGGATAGCCTGAGGTAAGCGCGTCCAACTGCTTTTTCGAAAAACTACTTAACAAGTTATCCAAGAGGGATACCAAAGCATGTACTGTAGAATTATCCCGATTGGTCTGAACTGTTTCATCATTTGTCATTGTGTTACAGTTTGAGCTTGCCATTTCACTTTTTTGTTTTTTATGTCTAAAATGTTGTTTTGTGTTAAACTCCGTGTTTGAACGTTTAAAGCGCTGCTGTCCCGCTGTGTGAATGCGTTTCAACTGAACAGCCAGGTCTATATATAAGGTCGGTTTCATTGTAACGTCACCAGTCAAAGGACTGGCCCGGCTCGTCATAACGAAAGGGGCGGGACAAATCTGTTGCTTAGCAACTGAAAAAAAGGCACACCGCGCTGAATGCTACATCCGGCCTGCGACGGTACACCGCCTCCGCACCACCGTTTAAACATGAAGTGTGGATGTTAGAAGATCCCAAATATGGTGAGCTACTGGGAAATTACTCACGTTTTTGTTCTTGAGAGTGAGCGATAATAAGCGACATTTTATTGAGAAATTACAGTAGTCTGTCTGTTTCTCTTCATAGCTCTTTTCAAAACACGGTTACCTTTGGTTTGTTTGGCTCGCAGCTTAAAACGTAGTTTCAGTGTTTTTGCCTTCTGTGATTAATTCTGGTTTGCCTGCTTTATGGAGCTCAAACCAAGGCAAAATTGAAGTATCAGTATTTAAATGTAAATAGACTCAAACTAGGAGTGGATCAAAGGGGGTCCTTTCAGGTGCCAAATCTCCACTGCTAACATTTTATGCATGTTTAGCTTAATTGTAGAAAAGGTGCTTGTAATAATGTTTGGGTGAATAGGTGAATGAGGCATGTTGTATAAAGCGCTTTTTAATGCACGAGCAAAATACAAAAACCCTATATAAAAAGCAGTCAGCTTACCATTTATGTATTTGTTCCATTGAACGCTTCTGTGAAAATCAATTTGATACTTGTTCAAATAAAAAAATTGAATCGATTAGTTGTTTTCTCAACATTTATTAATCGACTATATGCAGAAAACTGTGACACTGTGGAACCCTTATTGCCGTTGTTGCCCTGAGGCAACAGACCAATTTCAATAGCATCAAATAAGGGTTAAAATAATTTAAGGAAAAATGAATTCAAATGATTTTCTGTAACTACAGAAATGACCTAAATAAGACACATTCATTTTTATCGTTTTGTCAACAACAGGGCGCATGAGGTTTGTTCAATATTTGTTGTGTCTACAAGGCTCAGGCGCCCCCAAGTGTCTTATTTGTATAGTTGAAAGCATTATAAAGGAACGCAAAACTAAATTACATATAATTATAATTCTTGGCACTTTCTGGTGTGTGTGAGTTAGTGTTTCTCTTTTATGATTTGTGGGTCCAGCATCAAATTCAGAATCCTTCCCATCACACATGAGGTCTTGAATAATCATCTTATTTTAAAGACCTCGTAGTTTGATAGTTTGCTCCCTGACCGTGGTTCTGCCAGAGGGTGCTTCCTGTTAAAAGTGAGTTGTTCCTTCCCACTGTATTGAGGTTTTTTCTTTTTAATTGTAGACTTTCTACCTTACAATCTATACCACCTCGAGGAGAATGTTGTTGTGATTCAGCTCTGCATAAATACAATTAAATCGAATTAAGTGGGTTCAGCTAATTTGTGAAATAAATGTGAGTGACACGGTAAGTAATAGCCTGCATGTAACTCATTGTAAGAAGAGCAATATCGCCCCCTCCTGGTTCAACTTTTTTTTTCTTTGCAGTAATCTTTCCAATAATAATACATATGCACTAACCTCATGCTTGCTGTTAACAATAGCCTAAAGACATAAAATCAAGTTTAGTTTTTTCTTTAAGTTTATGTTTTTTATATGGTTGGCATTTATTTTGTTTCTTTTTAATAATTATATTGATTCTATTGATTGTTTGCCAAGCACTGAGGTCTCTGCTTAGACTGTGCTACTGGGATCACTGATTTAAAAATGAGGCAAAAGCGCCAAAGTTGTGCTCAAAAACAGTACAGTGAGCTACAACCTGTTGCTGTAGTAATTCTAACACACTTATTGTTTTTAAATACATACATGTTTAGTTTTTTTAAACCTAATTATATAATTTTTTTTGCAAAAGTGTCACCTAAACACCCAAATATACGTAATTCAAAACTTACTTTAATTATTACCCATTTGGCTGGTAACATGGACCCAGTCTGATGGATAGTTACTGAACAGATAGTCTTTTCTTTAAAGGCTGCAGTCAAAGCAAATCATTGTAAAAACAAGACAAGTCAATAAAAAACAAGTAATAACTATAATACTAAACTACAATAGAGAGAAAATCCAGTAAATATAATTATATTATGTAAAAAAATATACAAATATTTACCTCTAATTTAAAAAGACATTACAAGGGTACTAGTTTCATTTTAATCTAAACATAATCTAAATTGACACTAAATCAGTTTAAATATTACAGCTGAAGGTGATTTTAATAAATGTACTGCTGCTTGACTTTGTTTTACTACTGCAGTATAATTTATCATGTACAAAAGCTCCAAATGTTGTTTCTCTGACTTAATGTTCTGATGACGTTTGTGTTATTTTGCAGGAAATAGTCAGGACCCAGATGAACCTGTGCTGGAATTCAGTGTGGGTGAGTAATATGAGCATTTATGAAGGCTGTCCATGACCCGTAATTAAATTTAGCGTCATTAGTCTTATTTTGTCTCTCAGTGCAGGTATGTAATGTGACAAAACCGCTAATGATCTGATATGTTTGGGATGGATGGGCTGTGAATTATATAGTGAATTGTCTTATTTTGTCGCTCTGTGCAGGCTAGGGCCTATTATATGCTGTAGCCTGAAAGTAGCTGAGTTGCAGAGGATGGAGTGATCACTGGCTTTCTACTTACAGGGTGGTGGGTCTCAGAGGACAATTGCTACCCCTGTTGAAGTGAACAACGTGTGGAGTGCAACTGGCTTTGTGGCATAGCTGGCTCTGGCCTTGGACTGTGTGTTTTTACTTTGTACCTAAATGGGACACTGGACTTTTAACTATTATTCATTGTGTTTATAAATAAAATTTTAGAATTTTATTGACTGTCATCTTTTTGCCCACGGCGGAGACGGTTGGTCAGACCTAGAATCTCTTTATGTGTGTGTGTGTGCGTAACATCAGCAGGGTTTTGCATAAAAGAGTGTGAGCAGGTCAAAAGGTCAATTCATTTATTGTAGTTTTATGGCAGCACCTTCTAGTGGCCTTGAAGCAAACAGTCTCCTAACTAAGCCATGGCATCTCCGGTCTCTCCTACTTTTGTGTGCTCTGCTGGAGGAGCAGCATTGGATCTAGTGATACTGAGTAAGCTGATTAGGACTGGCGTGGAGAAATGTGGTTTGCATGAGTTAACTGCTACTCCTCTACATCTAAACGAGCCAGTTGAGGAGGTTCAGGCATCTGACAAGGGTGCCTCTTGAGCGCCTCCTGGGTGAGATGTTCCAGGCATGTCCCACCAGGACAGACAGGACACACCCAGGACATGTTGGGGAGATCACAGCACTCAGCAGAGAATGCCTCAGTGTCCCCCAAATAATGGAGGAGCTGGCTCGGGAGAGTAAGGTCTGGGTCTTCTCTGCTTATGCTACTGCCACCAAAACTAGACACCAGATAAGCTCAGAAAAATGAACAACCTGTTTAAATAAAGGTTAATTTAAAAAAATGTTTGTCATTAGCTAGTCTGTGTACATGTACTTCTTCTCCAGTGTTGAAAATGTTAAACTCACAACCTGCACATTTTCTGGTTGCATCATCAAATAAATACCCCCAAAAGTAGTCTGAATACTTTTACACTGGTTTTATGCTGCGATATTTTCAAAGTCTTTCACTGAACACATTCAGTCACACATTGTTCATAATTTATTGGAAGTTTATTGTTTAATGTCCTGTCTAAATAACTTCAGTCACCATTTGTATTCATTAATGAATAACTGACTTCTAATATTAAAAGAAATAGAAACTGTTGTGCTGTTGTTCACGTAGAAGGGCCTGCTGCTGGATGTCCAGACTTTGTGCGTCAGTGGGAAGGTCAGGGTACAGGGTTCGAACCTCCTCATGAGATGTCGTATCTGCTGGATAAAAGCAAGCTACATCACATCAGGGATTGTCCTAGAGCTGCCCTACAGTAACAATCAACTGACTAATATATGAAATACTTGCAGTAGCACAATAATAAACACAAAGCAAAAAAGTGTTTAGTGAAGATAAAAAAAACCCCATCAAAGTTTTAGTTTCGTGGTACATCGATGGAGCTATTGGTTTGGTCGCACTGCTGATAAGAGCTGTGTGTCTCATCATAAGGAAAAGAATGAAAGGTGAGAACATTTACAGATACAACATTTGTAAGTTGTTCTATGAATGTTAGAGTTGACTGTTTTTGTCTTTCCAGGAAACAAAATGCAGAAGAGTGAAAATCCTGTGAGTTTTGAAACATCCATCCATCCATTCACTTCCGCTTATCCTTTTCAGGGTCGCGGGGGGTGCTGGAGCCTATCCCAGCTGTCATAGGGCGAGAGGCAGGGTACACCCTGGACAGGTCGCCAGT